>NC_048583.1:46953753-47312086 GCF_013265735.2 Oncorhynchus mykiss | reverse complement strand
ATGCTCAGTTGTGCACCGGGGCCTCCCACTCTTTCTATTCTGTTTAGAGTCAGTTTGCGCTGTTCTGTGAAGGGAGTAGTACACAGCATTGCACCAGATCTTCAGTTTCTTGGCAATTTCTCGCATGGAATAGCCTTCATTGCTCAGAACAAGAATAGACTGACGAGTTTCAGAAGAAAGTTCTTTGTTTCTGGCCATTTAGAGCATGTAATCGATCTCACAAATGCTGATGCTCCAGACACTCAACTAGTCTAAAGGACAGTTTTATTTATTCTAACCAGGACAACAGTTTTCAGCTATGCTAACATAATTGCAAAAGGGTTTCTAATGGACAATTAGCCTTTTAAAATTATAAACTTGGATTAGCTAACACAATGTGCCATTGGAACAGTGATGGTTGCTGATAATGGGCCTCTGTATGCCTATGTAGATACCCATAAAAATCTGCCGTTTCCAGCTACAATAGTCATTTTCAACATTAACCATGTATTTCTGATTAATTTGATGTTATTTTAACAGACAAAAAACATACTTTTCCTTTAAGGACATTTCTAAGTGACCCCAAACTTTTGAACGGTATGTTGGGCCAAAACGGTATGTTTTAGCTACTTTTGAAACAAATATGTAACCCTGTAAATTAATTTGTTTATCATAAAAAGCTAAAATGTTCATACAAATAGATGTTATTGAATATTAGGTTTCTACATTGTATAAAAACACAATTTTCCTATGTTTGTGACTGATGACATGCATGAGATCAGTCATTCATTCATTGCTAAGATCAATGATCTCCTGAAGAAGCTATCCCTTTTCCTTTCTTTCTGTGCCCCCAAATGTTCAGATATAGCCTACTAGTAAAGTTACCAGGTTGTTAGCTAGCTAGCTAAGAGGTAACATGACTGTATAAAGTGTAAACAAATGACCCGCGAATAGTTTTAGAATGGCCCGCGACATGGTTTCTGAATGTTAAGGATATGGCAGACATACGCCCTCTTTGGAGAGATTGGGTACCCCTAGTAAACTGGAAAAAAAATCTGTCAAAAATTGCTAATATATGCAAATAAAAATTATTATTGGATAGAAAACACTCTAAAGATTCTAAAACCGTTGGAATTATGTCTGTAAGTATAGCAGAACTCACAGGGCAGGCATTCTTCCAAACTAGTTTTTGTGGCCATGAAAGTTGGAGCAACTTTGACGTCATGGCCCCCACCCTTCCCAACGAGATATGATTCTGGGGACACTTTCTTTCTCTTCCGCTAGATGTCCTCTTTCATTAGAGCTTCAAATCGTTCAAATCCCGCGAGAATTGACCCTATGGGAGTGAAATTAGTGCGTGCCACGAGAGAATAGGCTGTGCGTATGGGCGCGAATTGGTCCCAGCCATTCCTTTGTTTCCAGCACTCAAGAGAAGGGCAGACGATGGCCGATTGAATTGAAGTTTGTTTTGCACGTCTAAAACATCATAAAGCTTGCTTCTGCACTTAGTTTGACCTGTTTAGTCGACATATAATGTGTAATTTTGAAGTTTTGATGCGCAACTTATCCGGACCAGAGGACGTTTTGGGTGCATTTCAGCTGATGTTATTAGCAGTAGCTAATACAAAGACGCAAGACTTGAAACCAAACGATGTATTGGGTAAGTATGAAGCCTTCCAGAACATTCTGAACGAAGACCATCGAAGGTAAGGGAATATTTATGCTTAAATCTGTGTTTCTGTTGACTCCAACATTACGTGGAAATGTAGCTTGGAACTGAGCGCTGTCTCAGCATATGGAATAGTGTGCGATTTCTGTAACGTTAAAAATAAATCTAACACAGCGGTTGCATAAAGAAGCAGTGTATCTTTCTAACTATATGTAGAACATGTATATTTAGTCAAAGTTTATGATGTCTATTTACGTTATCTTGCCGCGCTACATAGATTTCCTGCGGGCATTTTTGAGTAATTTCTGAAGGTGAACTCACTGTAAATGGACATTTATGGATATAAATGGCATATTATTGAAAAAAAAAAATATGAACTGTGTAATATGTCATATTACTGTCATCTGATGAAGATTTTCAAAAGGTTAGTGAGCGATTTATTTTTTAATCCTGCGTTTGTTGATTGCATGTTTTGGCTGAGCTGTGTCTGGTGGTGGTTTTACATATATATGTGCTATGTTTTCGCCGTAAAACATTTTAGAAATCTGACTTGCTGGCTAGATGAACAAGATGTGTATCTTTCATTTGAGCTATTGGACTTGTTAATGTGTGGAGGTTAAATATTTTTAAGAATATTTTTGCGTTCCATGCGCCACCGTTTCAGCTGAACGTGGGAGGGTTGATCCCCAATTGGGAACCAGTATCGTAGACAGGATAAGGACCACCAATCTGCCGTTGGAAGAAAGAAAAAGTTGCGCAGGTAATAATCTCTTTTGAACTGTTTGGGCTAGAAGCGGTTTTCACTGTTGTAATGGTACAGCCACACAGAAGAGTCTTACTGCCAAGTGAAGAGAAAAAATACATAGAGGATGGTGGTACTTCGATTTTTTCATTGTTGCACAGACAGTACTTTTAAAAACTCTAAATGCTTTGAGAATGAAGTTGTAACATTTCGTGAATAAAGTGGCAATATTTAGAGAATAAAGTCAACATTTTGAGAATGAAGTAAACATTTTGGAGAATAAAGTCACAGTTGAATGTCAAGACTAAAGTAGGGGATTTGATTAAGTGCATCCTTTCCTGGCTCCCTGTTGCTGTGCACGCCACCGTTGAAATGCCTGAGTTAGATGGCCTGGTGAAACTATATTTTAGAATTGGCTTCAGTAACATGGAAATCCTTGGTCTTTTACTACATAGTAACCATATTATTGGTATTATGGCCTTGAAGAGGTTGCGCAGCCGATTGGATATTTTCAGAAGGAGGTTTCGTAGTAACACAAGACACTATACAACAGATCTACAACCAAGTCAATCGATCCTCAAGGTGTGAAACTTAGGCACGTACGACGCTGACGGCAGTACGCGACCAAAGGTCCCAAAGCGATATGGCATATGGACACATGACAAAACGAAACCATATGGTATTACAATAAATTGCTGCATAGATGCTTTAGCCATTATGTTATGTCAGTGGAAACCGTGTTACTAAAGCCATAGGTTTTACCAGGTCATCTAAGGCCTTTTTACAGTTTACAGTGCACAGCAACATGGAGCCAGGTAGCTATGCAATTAACCAGATTCCCTACCTTAATCTGGAAATATAATTGCGACTTAATTCTCAAAATGTTTACTTTATTCTCAATATTTTTACTTCATTCTCTAAATAAAATGTAAAGTCCTCAAAATAAAATGTTTAATTTACTATTTGGATTTCATTTGTTAAGTTAAATTGACTTTATTCTCAAAATATTGCCACTTTGTCTAAATATTGCAATTTAATTTAGACTTTATCCTAAAAAATTCATTGTAAGTTTATTCTCAAAGTTTCAACTTTATCCTTGTATTTCAAGTTTTCAAAGTACTATATGTGCAAAAAACCTAAACTGGTACCAAGACTTATCCCTTTTTTTTTCATTACTTGGCCCTAATACTCTTCCGTACAACCATGATGTTAACGAATATGCGCTCGCTTTTGTCTTTGGGGCACTGGTGCTCCCAAATTGGTAGCACTTTAGAGCCCTATGTGCTTGCAGTGCATGAAGACTGCTACAGTAACAAGCCAGAAGTGGAAAAAACCTGGGATTCAAACCCCTGGAGTCTGTACTGTATGTAAAAGAAACTGTACTAGTGTACTGTGAGATGCATACCTTGGTGCTATAGGAGGCATTGTGCGGCAGTAGCAGTGGAGTGAACAGCTGGACGAGGCGCTCGGTGGTGAGGAAATGGTGGTCCTTCAGCAGAAGGGTGTGCTTGAACCAGTGATCCCACAGAGGAGCAGCGTCAGGTGGGAGACAGGAGCTGCAGCGTGGAGGACAGGGGTGGAGACACACAGCATCGTGAGGAACACAGGCCTGTTGTCTCAATGGATATGTAACATAGTAAGATACAACATAAACATCTTTCCTTACAGTGAGATAATGTACTTATACTGTCTTATCCATATACTGTAAACACTTCACAAACATAAATCATCATGTTCTTCATGTTTTTTGCTCATTCATGCATGTATGGTGAAAAACCTTGTAGATGGAAAGAAAAACACATGGTACACACAAATAAGTGGTATAGTTTGACATCTTGATATACTGAAAAGAATTGGAACTTAACAGATATTTGTGAATGGAAGTTAACCTAACAAAACAGAAGTTGGCTACATACTGAGAAAAAGTCAAGTGACCACTGTAGGGTATAAAACACATCAGGACACTTTATTTAGCAGAGCATAGCAGAGCTTGGAGCTATGGCTCAATGTGGAGCTCCTGATTATCAAAAGAAACCAAAGTCACAGATAGAGTTTAATTTGCTCATCACATTCACACACACAGTTAGGCTACTGCTGGAGGTTACACAAATTACTTTTACATTTGTGGAGGATGGAGGCCAGTTCACGGCCATTCGATCCAATCTCAACCTGTTCTAAACGTGTTCTCACCCCCGACATCTAAACTCCACTCTAACTGTCAAGAAAAACACAGGAACTAATCTGCTCTTTGTCTGAAAAGTGGAATTCCTCTTTGAATCAGTTCACTTTTCATTTCGACGGTAAGATTGGTCTATTGAACTCGGTCACTTGTAGAGCACTGATATCTCTGGTCTGAATGACTCAATTATAGCTCACAGTTATTACAGGAACAGACAGTTCAAAATATCCCCATCTTGACTCACTCAGGCTAGTTGCAAGATTTAGCAAAAATAACACTGAGGGACCCTGAAACAGCAAGACCAATTTAAACTTTTTCAACCTGTGATATTTTGCACATATTTGCCATATTGAATAATGATTAAGTAATTATACAAATTAATATCAATCATCATTTTCTCTAGAAAAAAATATCAAGGACGCAAAGAAAGAAATCCAGTACATGGCCTCATTTCAAAAGGATATAAGATTACTGTGCTAACCAGCATGACAATGAAGATCATTTTAACTGCCTCACCTACCACACAACTCCATTTACGAATGAAAAGAATGCATCAAATGATAAATCACATTTTCAAAAACAGTGACATCAAAATGCCTTATCTGGTGCAGAGTTCACAGAAGCCGTACCTTATTTTCCTGGGCTCAGTAGTCGACCAGTTAAAGCTAACTATCTCTTCAGGTAACAGACAACCAACCCTTTGACGTGGTCTTTAACAACCTCTGAAGCTGGTGAAGGACGACTGCTCCACATGTATCAAGGTCCTCTCCATTCAAGCCTTCCCTGGCGTTACAAAGGCTGCCGAACATGTAGAGCGGAGTGAGCCATCGCCATGGAACCCGGAGCTCAGTCCAGCAGCCCAAAGGTCAGGGGTACAGAGCACAGCAGCTGTTCTCAGTACACTCCACATTAGGGATGAGCCACACCACACACAGTAAACACATGGCAAAGGCCATGGCAGGACTAAAACTCACAACTCACAAGCTGACAACTAGGTGACAGTAGTTCTGATCAATCTGGCAAAAAGGACATAATTGGGCAAGATGTTATTTCCTTTCCTGCTTTCGATGGCAAACACTTATTGATACATGTTTTTAGATCTTTATCGTGTACACAAATGGAACATCACAAGACAAATTGTCACTTTAGTTTCAAATGCCACATAGCCGTTGAATTTACCTGACTCCCAAAAGCCAGAACAACCATGATTCAGCTGCAAAGTGTGGTTATTATGACAATCCAGTGTCTTTCAAAAACCCTTAGAAACCAAGATGTGCTGCAATGACACTTAAATGAATGACACTTCATTTAAAAGTGAGAGCCCTTGGCGGCAGGATAATACATTTTCCTCCAGCTCCACAAACACTGGTTGATAATGAAAAGAATTGCAGCCGAACTTAAGATCACTATAATTTCTACCTGACCACTTTTTTACATTTGCTATCACCAACTAATGAGATCCAGTACACATTTCTTTATCTTCTGTGGAATAGTTGTTCGATGCGCTCCAGTAGAAGGAAGAACACCAGGATGGACAGCCTAAAATAACGTACAGGTCAAATGAACACACAGAGACAAAAAAAAAATCAGCTTGGTACTCAAGGAATGTCCTAATGTGTGTGTGTAAGAGATCAAGGTACTATGGTAGCATTTGAATTGATTGACATGTTAACCAATGACAGAGATGGGCTCAACCATTCAATTCGATGTCAATTTATGCAGAGTACCAGGCAGGAAAATAAAGTGCCTCAGCACTGGAAACATTAAAATGTCAACTAATAAACACAAGTTCATAACTTACATAAAAGTCACACCATTTCAATATAACAAGGTGGCTGCCTCAAGATCTACTTTAGGGCCTGGAAAAAACACATGGAAAAATACCAGTTTCAACCAAATTCGGACAGCTAACGTAGCCCAACCTCCGAGTGCCAACAAGAAATTACCCAAAGATTATTGATTTTGGTGGGAGATTTACGCTTTAATCTGTCCATGTGAGGTTATGAGAAAAGGGTGCCTAATGCATGTGGATTTTGGGAATCCATTTCTTTCCTGAGCATTAAGCTCTGTGTGTCCCTCATTGAATTCCCCAAAAACCCCAGCAGAAATCCTGAGCCACCCAACATAAAAGGGGCAAAAATAATTTATGACAATCTATAATGGGCTCTGGGGTTAGGGGTCAGCAAACAATTGCTCCTTCCTTTTTGCAGGTTGTTTCCTGGTAACATCCTGATTAAGCTGGCAGCTTGAATTATATCCATGACATTCTGTAGTGCACCATCCATCGGCACTAAGTCCTCTTCAATGCAACTGAAGTAGCTTGGGCAAAAGCTCTGCCCCCCCCCCCCCCCCCCTCCCTCATAGTTATCATCTTTCTCTCCACGTAATTTGTCAGTGCTCTTCAAAAAAAGGACCTTTTTACAAACGAAAAGAGAATTTGTTGTGTGCACCAAACCTCTCCGTATTGTTGTGAGAGCTTCATCGCAAGGTCTCAAACCACACGTTTGGTGTGGCTGTCTGTGTCTTAGAGAGTCTTGACATCATCAGGAGTGCATTGTTAGTAGGGATGAAAGGGTCAGACTCTTGGGAGCAACATTACACTGACACTGCATACAGTGGATATTTCACCATGATTTCCCGCATGTAATGGTCTCACATGAGTGATTGGTGTCTTTCAGGCTATTTCTTTTCACACACAAAGAAAATGGAAAATGCTGGAAAATACTACTAGTTGTATCAATGGTTTTGACCTGGTGGAGCAAATAACACCACAATAAATATAACTATTAACTGTTGTAAGTAAGAACACACAATAACTGTGACACCACAAGAACAGTTTCTACTGTGCCGCTAGGAGAATTTAAAATATTGATTGGGGACTTTCTTGCTGAGGAATGTAATTGTTCAAATCAAAGTGTATTTGTCACGTGCGCCGAAAACAACAGGTGTAGACTTTACAGTGAAATGCTTACTTACAGGCTCTAACAAATAGTGCAAAAAATATGTTAGGTGAACAATAGGTAAGTAAAGAAATAAAAAAAAGGACAGTCTATATACAATAGTGAGGCTACATACATCTGTATGTAAATGCATTAAGGAAAAAAATTCCACAAAAACACTGCTTAGTCAGGCTGATTGAGATAGTATGTACATGTAGATATGGTTAAAGTGACTATGCATATATGATGAACAGAGAGTAGCAGTAGCGTAAAAGAGGGGTTGGCGGGTGGTCGGACACAATGCAGATAGCCAGTTTAGCCAATGTGCGGGAGCACTGGTTGGTCGGCCCAATGGTGGTAGTATGTACATGAATGTATAGTTAAAGTGACTATGCATATATGATGAACAGAGAGTAGCAGCAGCGTAAAAGAGGGGTTGGGGGGGCACACAATGCAAATAGTCCGGATAGCTATTTGATTACCTGTTCAGGAGTCTTATGGCTTGGGGGTAAAAACTGTTGAGAAGCCTTTATGTCCTAGACTTGGCACTCCGGTACAGCTTGCTATGCGGTACTAGAGAGAACAGTCTATAGCTGGGGTGGCTGGGGTCTTTGACAATTTAGGGCCTTCCTCTGACACCGCCTGGTGTAGAGGTCCTGGATGGCAGGCAGCTTAGCCCCAGTGATGTACTGGGCCGTACGCACTACCCTCTGTAGTGCCTTGCGGTCAGAGGCTGAGCAATTGCCGTACCGGGCAGTGATGCAACCATGCTCTCGATGTTGCAGCTGTAGAACATTTTGAGGATCTCAGGACCCATGCCAAATCTTTTTAGTTTCCTGAGGGGGAATAGGCTTTGTCGTGCCCTCTTCACAGCTGTCTTGGTGTGTTTAGACCATTCTAATTTGTTGTTGATGTGGACACCAAGGAATTTGAATCTCTCAACCTGCTCCACTACAGCCCCATCGATGAGAATGGAGGAGTGCTTGGTCCTCCTTTTCCTGTAGTCCACAATCATCTCCTTAGTCTTGGTTACATTGAGGGATAGGTTGTTATTCTGGCACCACCCGGCCAGGTCTCTGACCTCCTCCCTAAAGGCTGTCGGTGATCAGGCCTACCACTGTTGTGTCGTCTGCAAACTTAATGATGGTGTTGGAGTCGTGCTTGGCCATGCAGTCGTGGGTGAACAAGGAGTACAGGAGGGAACTGAGCACGCACCCCTGGGGAGCTCCATAATGGCGCCTGAAGAAATGGCAGCAGTTTTACGGGCGCCCAACCAATTGTGCTATTATGTGGGTTTTTCCACGTTATTTGTAACTTATTTTGTACATAATGTTTCTGCAACTGTATCTTATGGCAAAAAAAAAGAGCTTCTGGATATCAGGACAGCGATCACTCACTTCGGATAAGACAAAGATTGTATCTACAACAAGGAGGACGCACAAGGCATTCTCCAAACACCCCACAGGGCCAACATCACCGTTATTTGCAAGAGGAAGCAACGCAGGTACCGAGGACAAAGAGCCGGATGCCTGGTCAGGACCCAAAGAAGGCCAATGTGAAAGCTGCCGTTACCGTCAATACTACTCGCCAACGTGCAATCATTGTACAATAAATTAGACGAGGTACGATCACGAATATCCTACCAACGGGACATCAAAAACTGTAATATCCTATGTTTCACGGAATCGGGGCTGAATGACGACATGGATATTCAGCTAGCGGGATATACGCTGCACCGGCAAGATAGAATAGCACAAGACGAGGGGGGGCGGTCTGTGCACATTTGTAAACAACAGCTGGTGCACGAAATCTAAGGAAGTCTCAACATTTTGCTCGTCTGAAGTAGGCCACACTACTTGTCTAGAGAGTTTTCAGCTATACTTTCGTGGCTGTTAATCTTACCACCACAGACAGATGTTTGCACTAAGACCACACTCAGTCAACTGTATAAGGAAATAAGCAAACAGGAAACCACTCCCCCAGAGGTGGCGCTCCTAGTGGCCAGAGACTTTAATGCAGAGAAACTTAAATCAGTTCTACCAAATTTCCATCAACATGTTAATGTGCAACCAGAGGGAGGGGAAAAATCTAGATCACCTGTACTCCACACACAGAAGCGGACAACGCTCTCCCTCGCCCTCCATTTGGTAAATCCGGCCACAACTCTATCCTCCCGATTCCTGCTTACAAGCTAAAATTAAAGCAGGAAGCACCAGTGACTCGGTCTATAAAAAAGATGCTAAACTACAGGACTGTTTTGCTATCACAGACTGGAACATGTTCCGGGATTCTTCCAATGGCATTGAGGAGTACACCACATCAGTCACTGGCTTTATCAATGAGTGCATTGAGGATGTCATCCCCACAGTGACTGTACGTACATACCCTAACCAGAAGCCATGGATTACAGAATATTTGTGTTGTGCTGTATTTTACTGGTTTTGTATTTGAAATTGCATAAACTGGGATACTTTGTGAAGAGACCCTGGGCTCAATGGGGACTCCCTGCTTAAATAAAGGTTAATATACAGTACCAGTCAAAGGTTTGGACACACCTACTCAAAGGTTTTTCTTTATTTTTACTATTTTCTACATTGTAGAATAATAGTGGAAACATCAAAACTATGAAAGAACAAATATGTAGTAACCAAAAAAGTGTTATACAAATCAAAATACACTTTTATTCTTCAAAGTAGATACCATTTGCCTTGATGACAGCTTTGCACAATCTTGGCATTCTATCAACCAGCTTCACCTGGAATGCTTTTCCAACTGTCTTGAAGGAGGTCCCACATATGCTGAGCACTTGTTGGCTGCTTTTCCTTCACTCTGCGGTCCAACTCATCCCAAACCCTCTCCATTGGGTTAAGATCGGGTGATTGTGGAGGCCAGGTCATCTGATGCAGCACTCCATCACTGTCCTTCTTCCTTTCCTGTGGCGGTCCTTATGAGAGCCAGTTTCATCATAGCGATTGATGGTTTATGAGACTGCATTTGAAGAAACATTCAAAGTTCTTGACATTTTCCTGGATTGACCTTCATGTCTTAAAGTAATGATGGGCTTTCGTTTCTCTGTGTTTTTGAGCTGTTCTTGACATAATATTGACTTGGTCTTTTACCAAATAGGGATACCTTGTCACAACACAACTGATTGGCTCAAATGCATTAAGGGGGGGAAAAAAATCCACAAATTCACTTTTAACAAGGCATACCTGTTTATTAAAATGTATTCTAGGTGACTAGCTCATGAAGCTGGTTGAGAGAATGAGTGTACAAAACTATCATCAAGGCAAAGGGTGGCTACTTTGAAGAATCTCAAATATAAAATATATTTTGATTTGTTTTAACACATTTTTGGTTACTACATGATTCCATGTGTGTTATTTCATTATTTTGATGTCTTCACTATTATTCTACAATAATAGCTGTGCCCAAACTTTTTGACTGGTACTGTAAATCTATAGCAAGACCTGAAAATAGTTGTCTAGCCATGATCAACAACCAATTTGACAGAGCTTGAAGAATTTTGAAAAACGGTATAAATCGCCGCCACAGGTGCGTCTACAAAGGGGTGTGAATACTTTATGTAAATTAAATATTTCTGTATTTAATTTTCTATAAATTTGCCAAAATTTCTAAAAACATGCTTTCACTTTGTCATTATGGGGTGTTGTGTGTAGATGGATTCATTTTATACTTTTTTCTCATCCATCAGGCTGTAACACAACAAGATGTGGAATAAGGGGTATGAATACTTTCTGAAGGAGCTGTACATGTTGACTTTCCCCCACATTTTGTTACGTTACAGCCTTCTTCTAAAAATTGATTAAATAAATAAAAATCCTCAGCAAACTACACACAATACCCCATAACGATAAAGCAAAAACAGGTTTAAAGAAATGTTTGCAAATGTATTTATAAACAGAAATACCTTTTTTTGCATTAGTATTCAGACCCTTTGCTAAGAGACTTGAAATTGAGATCAGGTGCATCCTGTTTTCACTGATCAAAAACCAAGCCACGAGGTCAAAGAAATTGTCCGTAGAGCTCCGAGACAGGATTGTGTCGAGGCACAGATCTGGGGAAGGGTACCAAAACATTTCCTTGATGAAAACCTACTCCAGAGCGCTCAGGACCTCAGACTGGGGGCAAAGGTTCACCTTCCAACAGGACAATGATGCTAAGCACACAGCCAAGACAACGCAGGAGTGGCTTTGGGACAAGTCTCTGAATGTTCTTGAGTGGCCCAGCCAGAGCACGGACTTGAACCCGATCGAACATCTCTGGAGAGACCTGAAAATAGCTGTGCAGCGACACTCACCATCCAACCTGACAGAGCTTGAGAGGATCTGCAGAGAAGAATGGGAGAAACTCCCCAAATACAGATGTGCCAAGCTTGTAGCATCATACCCAAGAAGACTCGAGACTGTAATCAATGCCAAAGGTGCTTCAACAAAGTACTGAGTAAAGGGTCTGAATACTTACGTAAATGTGATATTTCCAGGGGGGGTTTTAGAATAAATTTGCAAAGCCTTTTAAAACAAGTTTTTTGTCATTATAGGGTATTGTGTGTAGATTGATGAGGGAAAAAACAATTACATGTTTTTTTAGAATAAGGCTGTAACGTAACAAAAGTGGTAAAAATCAAGAGGTCTTGAATACTTTCCGAATGCACTGTATTCTTATTGTATACATATTACCATCGTCACAATTGTTTTTAAACTAATTTGTATTACTTATTTCTTAATACTGAAAATTATACTGCTCCATTGTAATACATTGAGGAGAGCTTGCAAGTAAGCATTTCACTCTACCCTTTACATCAATATCCTGTGCACGTGACGAATAAACATTGACTTGATGAGTACAACACGACATCCCTGTTTGAAAGACTCCAGCCGTTATTAGGAGTACTGAAGAAAACCAAGTGTATTTCTGTTCTCTACTCCCTTACCCAGGTCACACCAGGAGGAAATGAAATGGAATAATGGAATGAATTGCCAAGGCTTGTTTTCCTGCCTGGGAGCTGAATGGGAAGAGCGATATAAACTCTAACCATGACGTTGCGTGAGGTGGCGTGGCGCTGGAGACAGGCTGCTCTGAGCTTTACATCAAAGCCTTGTTTTTCCCCTCATATACAGGGCTCCATGTTAACAATGTGGCTTTGGAAAACATTTGTAAAACACAAGATAATATAAGGCCTATGCATTGAGGAATCTACACAATGCATTGCAAAATCCAAATCACTTACAAGCTACAGTTGTTTATAATACTGTACATATGCATTTGAGTTTCACCCCCCAACAGTTACTAGTCTACTAACACATACAGTATACTGAGAACTATCATAACACATAGAGGAAAGCTGTTTATTACAGCTAGGTCTATAGACTACAATCAGACTTTTTCAGAGGACAGTAAAGGTCTGGATTGATGGACGGAAATGCACACTCCCTTCACAGTGAAATCCATCCCAAGCGATCCTTACAATTAGAGGACACCAAGTGCTGGATTTCTTAGTGTGAGTGCCAGTCCACATGCCCACCCTCCAGAACACTCTATGGAGCCACAAATATCCTCCTCCACACGGACTTCCTGAGGTCTCTCAAGCAGAAAATTGCTTGGTTACAGCATTATCTTGGATTATGGCAATAATGTTTGTCACGGGTCCTAAACCCTCCCTATAAGTTGCGCTGAGGCTAAGGCCCGTGCTGTTGAGCTGCACTGAGTGCGGTGGGTCGCGTGGAGCGTGACTTCCATCATCCTCTCTGTCAGCTGCAGATGTGGCACAAGTCAACAGTCTTGAGCATAATCCCCAGTACAGCCCAATTCAGTTTGGCCACTCTGGAACATCCTAAAGTAGAGCTGTAGCTTTGCTGCTTTAGCTTGCCCCTCTGTTTAATTCACTCAACAATAAACTGCCCAAATTAAACAAATAGTTAGACTGGCAGGAAAATGTAGCAAAATGTATCAACAATGAAAAGAACAGTGTTTGTTATGATGGATATCAGGACAGCGATCACTCACCTCGGATTAGACGAAGATTTCTTCAACAACAACAACAAGCAGGACTCACACGATATTCTCCAAACACCCCACAAGGCAGACATCCCAATTATTCGCAAAAGGAAGCGACGCAGAGGACGAAGAGCCGGATGCCTCGTCTGGACCCGCAGAAGACAACTAGGAAAGCTGCCGTTACCATCAATATTACTCGCCAACGTGCAATCATTGGGCAATAAATGTAAGTCGATTTTGCTCACCTGAAGTAGAGTATATTGTGATAGTGTGCACTAACCAAGGTGGCCAGGTGCACAGTGTTTCCTCCGGCGCATTGGTGCGGCTGGCTTCCGGGTTGGATGCGTGCTGTGTTAAGAAGCAGTGCGGCTTGGTTGGGTTGTGTATCGGAGGACGCATGACTTTCAACCTTCGTCTCTCCCGAGCCCGTACGGGAGTTGTAGCGATGAGACAAGATAGTAGCTACTACAACAATTGGATACCACGAAATTGGGGAGAAAATGGGGTAAAAAATAAATAAATAAATAAATAAATAAATAGTATATTGTGATAAACTGCAGGCCACACTACTTGCCTAGAGAGTTCTCAGCTATACTTTCATGGCTGTTTATTTACCACCACAGACAGATGCTGGCACCAAGACCGCACTTAGTAAGCTGTTTTAAGGAAATAAGCAAACAGGAAACCTCTCACCCAGAGGCAGCGCTCCTAGTGGCCGGAGGCTTTAATGCAGGGAAACTTAAATCAGTTCTACCAAATCTCTATCAAATCAAATGTATTTATTTAGCCCTTCTTACATCAGCTGATATCTCAAAGTGCTGTACAGAAACCCAGCCTAAAACCCCAAACAGCAAGCAATGCAGGTGTAGAAGTACGGTGGCTAAGAAAAACTACCTAGAAAGGCCAAAACCTAGGAAGAAACCTAGAGAGGAACCAGGCTATGAGGGTTGGCCAGTCCTCTTCTGGCTGTGCTGGGTGGAGATTATAACAGAACATGGCCAAGATGTTCAAATGTTCATAAATGACCAGCATGGTCAAATAATAATAATCACAGTAGTTGTCAAGGGGGCAGCAAGTCAGCACCTCAGGAGTAAATGTCAGTTGGCTTTTCATAGCCGATCATTAAGAGTATCTCTACCGCTCCTGCTGTCTCTAGAGAGTTGAAAACAGCAGGTCTGGGACAGGTATCAACATGTTAAATGTGCAACCAGAGGGAAATAAATTCTAGATCACCTGTACTCCAAACACAGAGAAGCATACAAAGCTCTCCCTCGCCCTCCATTTGGTAAATCCGACCACAACTCTATCCTCCTGATTCCTGCTTACAAGCAAAAATTAAAGCAGGAAGCACCAGTGACTCGGTCTATGAAAAAAATAGCGTTTCAAACGTCACTCGCTCTGAGACTTGGAGTAGTTATTCCCCTTGCTCTGCAAGGGCCGCGGCTTTTGTGGAGCGATGGGTAAAGCTGCTTCGAGTGTGGCTGTTGTCAATGTGTTCCTGGTTCGAGCCCAGGTAGGGGCGAAGAGAGGGACGGAAGCTATACTGTTACACTGGCAATACTAAAGTGCCTATAAGAACATCCAATAGTCAAAGGTATATGAAATACAAATGGTATAGAGAGAAATAGTACTATAAAGACTATATTAACTACAACCTAAAGCCTCTTACCTGGGAATATTGAAGTCTCATGTTAAAAGGAACCACCAACTTTCATATGTTCTCATGAGCAAGGAACTCAAACATTAGCTTTTTTACATGGCACATATTGCACTTTTACTTCTCCAACACTTTGTTTTTGCATTATTTAAACCAAATTGAACATGTTTCATTATTTGAGGCTAAATGGATTTATATTGATGTATTATATTAAGTTAAAATAAGTGTTCATTCAGTATTGTTGTAATTGTCATTATTACAAATAATTAAAAGATACATTTAAAAAATGGCCGATTAATCGGTATCGACTTTTTAGGTCCTCCAATAATCGGTATCGGCGTTGAAAAAACATATTCGGTCGACCTCTAGTGCCCAAGAACACAAAGGCAACCTGCCTAAATGACTACAGACTCGTAGCATTCACGTCCGTAGCAATGAAGTGCTTTGAAAGGCTGGTAATGGCTCACATCAACACTATTATCCCAGAAACCCTAGACCCACTCCAATTTGCATACCGCCCAAACAGATCCACAGATGATGCCATCTCTATTGCACTCTACACTGCCCTACCACCATAGCACCCTCAAAGCTCATCACCATGCTAAGGAACCTGGGACTAAACACCTCCCTCTGCAACTGGATCCTGGACTTCCTGACAGGCCACCCCCAGGTGGTGAGGGTAGGTAGCAACACATCTGCCACGCTCATCCTCAACACTGGAGCTCCCCAGGGGTGCGTGATCAGTCTCCTCCTGTACTCCCTGTTCACCCACGACTGCATGGCCAGGCACGACTCCAACACCATCATTAAGTTTGCTGACGACACAACAGTGGTAGGCCTGATCACTGACAACAACGAGACAGCTATAGGGAGGAGGTCAGAGACCTGGCCGGGTGGTGCCAGAATAACAACCTATCCCTCAACGTAACCAAGACTAAGGAGATGATTGTGGACTACAGGAAAAGGAGGACCGAGCACATCCCCATTCTCATCGACGGGGCTGCAGTGGAGCAGGTTGAGAGCTTCAAGTTCCTTGGTGTCCACATCAACAACAAATTAGAATGGTCCAAACACACCAAGACAATTGTGAAGGGGGCACGACAAAGCCTATTCCCCCTCAGGAAACTAAAAAGATTTGGCATGGGTCCTGAGATCCTCAAAAGGTTCTACAGCTGCAACATCGAGAGCATCCTGACCGGTTGCATCACTGCCTGGTACGGTAATTGCTCAGCCTCCGACCGCAAGGCACTTCAGAGGGTAGTGCGTACTGCCCAGTACATCACTGGGGCAAAGCTGCCTGCCATCCAGGACCTCTAAACCAGGCAGTGTCTGAGGAAGGCCATAGACTGTTCTTTCTACTACCGCATTGCCAAGTCTAGGACAAAAAGGGTCCTCAACAGTTTTTACCCCCAAGCCATAAAACTCCTGAACAGGTAACAAAATGGTTACCCGGATTATTTGCATTGTGTGCCCCCCCCACCCCAACCCCTCTTTTTACGCTGCTGCTACTCTCTGTTTATCATATATGCATAGTCACTTTAACTATACATTCATGTACATACTACCTAATTGGCCCGACCAACCAGTGCTCCCGCACATTGGCTAAACTGGCTATCTGCATTGTGTCCCACCACCCGCCAACCCCTCTTTTACGCTACTGCTACTCTCTGTTCATCATATATGCATAGTCACTTTAACGATACCTACATGTACATACTACCTCAATAAGCCTGACTAACAGGTGTCTGTATATAGCCTTGCTACTCTTTTTTCAAAGGTCTTTTTACTGTTGTTTTATGTCTTTACTTACACACACACACACACACACACACACACACACACACTTTTTCCCCCGCACCATTGGTGAGAGCCTGTAAGTAAGCATTTCACTGTAAGGTCTACTACACCTGTTGTATTAGGCGCACGTGACAAATAAACTTTGATTAGATTATTTCCAGTATAAGGCAAAACTTGTAATGTAACTCATACGTACCTCTCCAATGGTATTCCTTAAGACGTGGATTCTCTACTTGGTTCAGATCTGTTCCTAGGCTCTGGAGTGTCAAGTGATTCTTGACTGTGTATGCTGATGCTGTGGAGATCCCTGTCCTTGGGTGTAGCACTCCTCTGGTGGGCTGTCTGTCCTCCTGCTATGGCCGTCTACATAGACGGCATTCTGTGGTACCTCAGCCAGGTCAGACTCGGTCAGGGAGATTGACAGGTCACTGCCACTCCTGGTCACTGACAGCGCCACTGAAACTGGATATACTGAGGTCTTCACTCCTCTCTGAAAACACATACACAACAGGCTATTTAAATAACTGTGTATATAGAGCATTATTAGTATAATACAAATTATTTTAGCAATTTCTTAAAAAGAACACACATTTCAATCAAATTGCTAATATATAAA
Organism: Oncorhynchus mykiss; assembly: GCF_013265735.2. NCBI lineage: Eukaryota > Metazoa > Chordata > Actinopteri > Salmoniformes > Salmonidae > Oncorhynchus > Oncorhynchus mykiss. The sequence continues at coordinate 47,294,490 of NC_048583.1, read as the reverse complement.
GTATTAGAGTACAGTAAAACAATGGAGAACATACAGAGTCTGGATATCTTCTAGTATGTCATTTCTTTCAGGAATAAGATCACTAACCTGGCACATCTTGAGATTATTTTCCCAAGTCAGTTTGAGTCGGTGATTTTTGCAAGACTCTCTCCAACTTCTTTTTTTATGCTATCCTGGTGGGCAGACCCTCTACCGAGTGTATTCTGCAGGTGAATTCCTGTCAGACATGGCTGATACTGCTGGGATGATAGGCTATTCTTCTCAGGCCTCGTCAAGGTCACTCGGGGTGTAGGAGATTGTTAATCACCTCCAAAAGGCACACTGGCGCTTGCTGTTAAGCTGGATGGAACCACTGCCACCATCCTTTCATGTTTGTCACTCAAATTACAGCCGTCGGGGGAATCGTTTGAGACCGAAATGTCATCTGATAAATGCGCTCCGCTGTCGGCAACAACCTCTCTGGAAACTTTGGAGTCCTTCAAAAGGCCACTTTGCCGGTATTCCGAGGCACGTGAGCGATGATTGGGGCGAATGATGCTCGGCTTCTTGTAAGTGTACACTTATGGTGGCATCTTCAGCAGTGGACTCTCTGGAAGTCTGCCGACCCATGAAAATTACAGATGCTTGGTATAAACCCCTGGCATGTGGAAAGGGGGAAACAGCCAGAGGATGGCCATGTAATACCTTTCCCTGAAAAACAGGAAATAACCAGGTGCATGCATACATGTAGATTCATGGTTACTCAATGTCAAATAACAAAATGCTAATAAATAGCAAGGCATTTTTGGAGACCATTTGTTAGGGATGCAAGTGTATTGTGTAACTCGAATTAAAGTGAAAATTGACTGCTACTTGATATCATTATGCTCAAATACAATCCTCAAGAGCAAAATGTTTCTAGTCACAGCCTCCCTTTCAATTTCAGCTATGCAAATTCCAATGGCTATGGTAATATAATTAAATTGGGATATAAATCAGAATACCACATGAAGTACCATTAACAATTAGACAAGATTGGCAAAATAGCATCAAATGGTCAAGGATACCCTCCATTCACTAGCAGCGGAAACAGTTTGTTTTGGTATAATACTGCTCTTACAATTTTCTGCTTGTATTATTCAGTTTATTCTCCTTAAATGCAACATTTGCAAATCCGGTAATAAGGGCTTTTTCCTAAACTGAGTGTTTTAAAACTATCACTTTTTTTTCACAAAACATTGTTTGGGATCAAGGTCCTATTTATTTTCAAATCCCTAATTGAGAAGAATGTTACACGATCCATGCTTTAACTTTAATCGTATAAGCAATCCTTCCTGTCTGCTATGGAACTGAGGGGGGAAGAGAAGGCAAAAAAAAATCTCCCTCCAAACATAACAAAAAGCATGGCTTCTGTTTCTTCTCTGATAAGAGTCTTAAATACCAAACAGTTAGCTGCTTAATAACATTCACTGTAGACCATGCAGCTCTGCCCAGCAGATCCACAAAGCAGGTAAAAAAGAAGACAAGTTCATTTCTTGGCTGAGTGATTCCATCGGTAGCTGCAGGGCAAAGTAGAAAGTGTTTCACTAAAGTAGCAATTGATTCTTCTATCAATCTGCGGCACGCGCGTGCTCTTCCAAGGAATGTATTAAATATGAAAATCATATCCCGTTATCACATGCCTCCAGCTTTCAGCCCGGTAAGCTTCCCTTAATGAATACTGCAGCCTGAGGGACATGCACACTGCCAGCAATGGCTTGTATGCATAATGGAGTGACGGTACCATTTTGCTCATTACAATATCGCCAAGATGAGGGGGGGGGGGGGGGTTTGCACACAGTCACAAGTGACTGCTCTAGACAGCATGCTCCAAGTTATTATGAGATGTCTTAGACATTTCATCTGAAAGAGCATTACTGCATTAAGTGAAGGAAGAAGCAGCTATGGGCTTGAACTACATGGCTTGTACCAAGGAACAAGCCACGATTAGACACCTTGCATATACACAGTTAAATGTATACTGCTCTACGGATTTGCTCGGCATAATGTCTACTTTTATTTGTTGTTACAAAGCTGAAAACACAATTTGATAGAGCTAAGATTTGCATTGAGAAGAGCATACTGTGTGAGTAAAATACGTTTGGCCAAATCTTCAGATATTATACACAATCTGGTATACATTCCCTTAAGACTATTTTACACTGTTAAACTGTTTATTCATATAAACAGGCATCCATTATACAAAATAAATTATACAGAACATAGGGCACCCTGCAATAACAAAACTACTACTACAGCCACAATTACACATATCCTAGACGCAAGTCATGTATTTTCCTTTATTCATGAGTCAACTTGTCTAATCAAAGGTTAGGCCTAGATTTATTTTAGAATGTACTATTTTATCATTTCTGGAGATGATTTAATTACTATACCTCGTCAATACCTTTATTCTGCCTCGCTGCCATGAATCTGGAGATTCTATTCAAGCATCCAACCTGAGAAAAACAGCAAAAACACAGTCAATACATCAATATTCATTTAGAAAATGTCCTTCTCAAAAAGGAGCAATTATCCTAACTATTGAACCGTTGCTCAATGCAAAGTTCAACAATATCCAAAATCATAGGAGATGGTCCCTATCAGAAAAATTCACATAATGCACGTCATTTCATATTATCTTGGTAATTGTATACATAGGATATTTCTTCAGTGCGATAAAACTGATTAAACATGCTCTGCAAACACAGGCAGACATGGAAATAAGAGCTTGTGAGATCCATAGTGTCCAAACACAAGAAAGTCAGTCACCACAGGTATTCTGCTTGCCAACACTTTTAATCAATTATCTGGGTAGTCAGACAGTTTAATTGGAGTTGAGATTAGGGCAGTCAGTCTAATGGTGCAGTTAAGAGCACTGGGTTGAACTCTAACATCTCAGGCCTTTTCTTCAAAAGAATACCAATTGCCACACAAAAAGGCTACTTTTTGTTGATCAACATTGCTAAATATACTTTATCTATTTGCACTGATTCTACATTCAAAGATAATAATGAAGTCACAAATTATCATGATTACGGAAATATATGATAGCATCGTTTGTAAGGGTGTGTGGTCTTACTGTTTTCTGCTCATTGGAAAAACAGGCTGCATTTTGCTACAAAATACAAACAACAAATTAGTCTAGTAAAATGTTCACATCTGAATGTAAATGGCACATTTTCAGAGTTGGTGTACTGCTTAACAATTAAGTCTTAGCACACTAGATGAATGAAACATAGTAATTTTTACAAATCAACTAAACTCAGCAAAAAAAGAAACATCCCTTGACCCTGTCTTTCAAAGATAATTTGTAAAAATCAAAATATCTTCACAGATCTTCATTGTAAAGGGTTTAAACACTGTTTCACATTATTGTTCAATGAACCATAAACAATTAATGAAAAAGCACCTGTGGAACGGTCGTTAAGACAGTTACAGTTTACAGACGGTAGGCAATTAAGATCACAGTTATGAAAACTTAGGACACTAAAGAGGCCTTTCTACTGACTCTGAAGAACACCAAAAGAAAGATTCCCAGGGTCCCAGCTCATCTGAGTGAACTGGCATGCTGCAAGGAGGCATGAGGACTGCAGATGTGACCAGGGCAATAAATTGCAATGTCCGTACTGTGAGAAACCTAAGACAGCACAACATGGGAGACAGGACAGACAGCTGATCGTACTCACAGTGGCAGACCAAGTGTAACACCTGCACAGAATCGGTACAGCCGAACATCTCACCTGCAGGACAGGTACAGGATGGCAACAACAACAGCCCGAGTTACACCAGGAATGCACAGTCCCTCCATCAGTGCTCAGACTGTCCGCAATAGGCTGAGAGAGACTGGACTGAGGGCTTGTAGGACAGTTCCTCACCGGCAACAACGTCACCTATGGGCACAAACCCACCGTCGCTGGACCAGACAAGACTGGCAAAAAGTGCTCTTTACTGACAAGTCACGGTTTTGTCTCACTAGGGATGATGGTTGGATTCGCGTTTATCGTTGAATGAATGAGCGTTACACCGAGGCCTGTACTCTGGAGTGGGATCGATTTGGAGGTGGAGGGTCTGGGGCGGTGTGTCACAGAATCATCGGATTGAGCTTGTTGTCATTGCAAGCAATCTCCACGCTGTGCGTTACAGGGAAGACATCCTCCTCCCTCATGTGGTACCCTTCCTGCAGGCTCATCCTGACATGACCCTCCAGCATGACAATGCCACCAGCCATACTGCTCGTTCTGTGCGTGATTTCCTGCAAGACAGGAATGTCAGTGTTCTGCTATGGTCAGCGAAGGGCCTGGATCTCAATCCTATTGAGCACGTCTGGGACCTGTTGGATCGGAAGGTGAGGGCTAGGGCCATTCCCCCCAAAATGTCTGGGAACTTGCAGCTGCCTTGGTGGAAGTGTGGGGTAACAACTCACAGCAAGAACTGGAAAGTCTGGTGCAGTCCATGAGGAGGAGATGCACTGCAGTACTTAATGCAGCTGGTGGCTAGACCAGATACTGACTGTTACTTTTGATTATTTTGACCCCCCTTTTGTTCAGGGACACATTATTCCATTTCTGTTAGTCACATATCTGTGGAACTTGTTCAGTTTATGGCTCAGTTGTTGAATCTTGTTATGTTCGTATTCTTATAAATATTTACACGTTAAGTTTGCTGAAAATAAACACAGTTGACAGTGAGAGGACATTTATTTTTTGCTGAGTTTACAAACATTTCTGAATCATACAAAGCATAAAAATTAAACAAAGAAACTGCTTGGGGGGGGGTGTAAATAAACCTCTGGAGCACTTCACTGTCTCAATATTGGTAAATTAATTTAACGAGTCATAATTAACCAATTTAGTTAGATATTAAGCTGTTGAGCACTGTTGTTGACTTTTAAGTGATAATCTGACCCACTCATTGTTTTCTCTCTTGCTCATTTGGCTGTGGTGATAAACTGCAGTGTTGCAATGTGTACTATTGTTACATCAAGCAAATTAGTGTAAATATTCCTACAGTGTTTGTGGCAATTAGAGCAATATACTAAGGCAATTGAATAAGAACGCCATTGAAGTGCATGCATCATATTTTAGAAATTCCCCCCAAAATGGTCTTGTGAAATGGCCTTGTAAATCAAGAACACACATGCACATTAACAAGCATTCAGTACATAAGGGACATTATAAACTGGGTGGTTCAAGCCCTGAATTCTGATTGGCTGACAGCGGTGGTATTTCAGACCATATACCTCGCGTATGACAAAAAATTACGTTGTAACTGTTCTAATTAAGTTGGTAATCTGGTTTTAATAGCAATAAGGCACCTCGGGGGTTTGTGGTATATGGCCAATGTACCACAGTTAAGGGCTGTATCGAGGCACTCCGCGTTGCATAGTGCTTAAGAATAGGCCTTAGCCGTGGTATATTGGCCAAATACAACAGCCCCTCGGGCCTTATTGCTCAATAAGAGGATGAGCATCAACCATAGATTTTCTGTACAGTGATATTTGCTGAATCATTTAAAAAGAGTTCAATAAATTGTGCTCTCGATCTCAATAATGCACAATTTTTAAATGTATGTATACATTTTTCTGAGCTTGCAGAGAATCATACTCCTTTTAAATGCACAATGCCCAATACCAACTCTGCAGCTGTGGCTACACTGAACAGATGACACACTGTACTGTCTCAGTCTTACCATCTGTTGATGCAGAGGGCCACGGTCAGGATAGTGTTCTTCATGCTAATTTCTATGCACTCCACATCTCAAGGTTCCTCATTTTCACTCGTTTTTTTTTCTCTCTCACATATTTCTTTGAGATAACCACAGAGTTTTGCACACTTTATCTGAGAACTTAAGGCAATAAAGATATCTAATATTTAAGGACACCCTTGCAAATAAATGGTTACTATGAGTAGGCCTATCACCATGTTGTCTTTTCACTGGTGTTACGCATACATAGCTGAACAGTTTAGAACTTCAGGAAAAATGACTACATTGTATAGGCCTAATTCATATCAGAGTGACTACCAGTGAAATAACTACTGTAGTATAACCTTGGTACTATGTAGTATAACTGTCTGTACTTACAGAACCACTACAATGTAATGCCTACACAGGTTATACCTAGCTACCACGGAATGATGCGTTGGTGTAGTGCACATATAAAAGGAAATACAGCATTACATTAGAGATGAAAAGTAATATGTGGATAATGGCTGAACTGTTATTAGGATTAAGGACTTGATGAACAATGCACATCAAGCTAAATTGTTAGCTAGGTAGCTACATTGTTTATTGTTGGACAAACTTACAAGAGCATAACAAAGCATAACACTGAACTATAATAGCAGTGCAGTGTCCCAATCAGTGGCAACCCATCATTCAGGGCAGGTGGGGCTGAGCATTTTAGCCTGTTTTACATGTTATTTTGGCATTAATACGTGTCACTTATATACACACACACACACACACACACACACACAGTGGGGCAAAAAAGTATTTAGTCAGCAACCAATTGTGCAAGTTCTCCCACTTAAAAAGATGAGGCCTGTAATTTTCAACATAGGTACACTTCAACTATGACAGACAAAATTAGAAAAAAAATCCAGAAAAATCACATTGTAGGATTTTTTATGAATTTATTTACAAATTATAGTGGAAAATAAGTATTTGGTCAATAACAAAAGTATATCTCAATACTTTGTTATATACCCTTTGTTGGCAATGACAGAGGTCAAACGTTTTCTGTAAGGCTTCACAAGGTTTTCACACACTGTTGCTGGTATTTTGGCCCATTCCTCCATGCAGATCTCCTCTAGAGCAGTGATGTTTTGGGGCTGTTGCTGGGCAACACGGACTTTCAACTCCCTCCAAAGATTTTCTGAGGTTGAGATCTGGAGACTGGCTAGGCCACTCCAGGACCTTGAAATGCTTCTTCGTTTCCCGGGCAAACATTGGTTTGGGATCATTGTCATGCTGAAAGACCCAGCCACGTTTCATCTTCAATGGCCTTGCTGATGGAAGGAGGTTTTCACTCAAAATCTCACAATACATGGCCCCATTCATTCTTTCCTGTACACGGATCAGTCGTCCTGGTCCCTTCGCAGAAAAACAGCCCCAAAGCATTATGTTTCCACCCCCATGCTTCACAGTAGGTATGGTGTTCTTTGGATGCAACTCGGCATTCTTTGTCCTCCAAACGCGACGAGTTGAGTTTTTACCAAAAAGTTATATTTTGGTTTCATCTGACATTCTCCCAATCTTCTTCTGGATCATCCAAATGCTCTCTAGCAAGCTTCAGACGGGCCTGGCCAGGTACTGGCTTAAGCAGGGGGACACGTCTGGCACTGCAGGATTTGAGTCCCTGGCGGCGTAGTGTGTTACTGATGGTAGACTTTGTTACTTTGGTCCCAGCTCTCTGCAGGTCATTCACTAGGTCCCCCCGTGTGGTTCTGGGATTTTAGCTCACCGTTCTTGTGATCATTTTGACCCCACGGGGTGAGATCTTGCGTGGAGCCCCGGGTCGAGGGAGATTATCAGAGGTCTTGTATGTCTTCCATTTCCTAATAATTGCTCCCACAGTTGATTTCTTCAAACCAAGCTGCTTACCTATTGCAGATTCAGTCTTCCCAGCCTGGTGCAGGTCTACAATTTTGTTTCTGGTGTCCTTTGACAGCTCTTTGGTCTTGGCCATAGTGGAGTTTGGAGTGTGACTGTTTGAGGTTGTGGACAGGTGTCTTTTATACTGATAACAACTTCAAACAGGTGCCATTAATACAGGTAACGAGTGGAGGACAGAGGAGCCTCTTAAAGAAGAAGTTACAGGTCTGTGAGAGCCAGAATCTTGCTTGTTTGTAGGTGACCAAATACTTATTTTCCACCATAATTTGCAAATAAATTCATTAAAAATCCTACAATGTGATTTTCTGGATTTGTTTCTTCTCATTTTGTCTGTCATAGTTGAAGTGTACCTATGATGAAAATTACAGACCTCTCTCATCTTTTTAAGTGGGAGAACTTGCAAAATTGGTGGCTGACTAAATACTTTTTTGCAGGTATTTCAGCCTAGCTCAGTGCCTTCTGTGGTGGTGGGGCAAGCCTGCAGAAAATACGGAGCGCTGCGTCGTGATTGGCTCAGTGTTCTGTCACTCATGGGGAAACTGTCACTGCCAAGTCTAAGTGTAGAGCTAGAACATTCTAGCCCCTTAGGTGCTGCCATAGAATTCCATTAGAAGTACCCATCCAAGAAGGCTCAAGGTCATTGGCCACAGATAAAATGATGTCAAATCACGCTATATGTACAGTAGCTTTGATTGGATTGATAATGTCAACATCATAACTTTCAGAATCTTCGCTAGCAGTCATCATCATGAATCAAGTCGACAATCTACTGGCAAATCCTTTTTAATCCTTGTCATATGAAGAAAAATAATTAAGAGAAATTATAGATAAAACGTATCGGTGCTCATTGGCCATTGCACATAAACATTAGAGGTCGACCGATTATGATTTTTCAACGCCGTTACCGATTATTGGAGGACCAAAAAAAGCCAATATTGATTAATCGGACGATTTTTATACAATATATATATATATATATATATATATATATATATATGTAATATTGACAATTACAACAATACTGAATGAACACTTATTTTAACTTAATATAATAAATAAATAAAATCAATTTAGTCTCAAAAAAATAATGAAACATTTTCAATTTGGTTTAAATAATGCAAAAACACAGTGTTGGAGAAGAAAGTAAAAGTGCAATCTGTGCCATGTAAAAAAGCTAACGTTTAAGTTCCTTGCTCAGAACATGAGAACATATGAAAGCTGGTGGTTCCTTATAACTGGGAATATTGAAGACTCATGTTAAGGAGTTGTAGGTATTATAGGACTATTTCTCTCTATACCATTTGTATTTCATATACCTTTGACTATTGGATGTTCTTATAGGCACTATAGTATTGCCAGCCTAATCTCGGGAGTTGATAGTGTCATGACGTTGGCCTCTTTGGGTATAGCAAGCCCCATCCCCCTCTCCCTGCCTCCCCCTTTCCTCCTTCAACTAGGTTGCTGTGGTCAGAGAGACGTCGTAAATTCCTGAGAAGACCCTGCCACATGGCCACACAGTATAGAGAGAGTAGATTTTCATGGAGAACAAATGAAATCCTTCCACCTCACAGAACTTGAGGTACGAACAAATTTCATGTTCCGGAGAAAGTATAAAAGATCGGTGAAGAATCCAGCTACGAACTGGTCCATTTGTCACAACTTGGGGAAGCTCATGGGAGACGGTGCGGCCAGATTACCATAACACTGTTTATATAATAGCCTCAGATATGAGGTTTACATCTAATTATTGTATAAGATGAATGAGTGAGTATGATACTGTATAATTTGTATAATTGTGTAATATGATTTTGGACTGTTTAATGAAGAAAAATACAATTCCCTTTTGATTTGAACTAAATCAGAGGACCGCCCCTGAGCCCAGTTAGGGTCTGGCCTCTTGGGACAGACCTTTTTCGGCCCCACTCGGGTTTTTGATCAGCAGACCGAGCTTACCTCAATTACGAGATGGCTAAAGGTTGCAGACCATGTTTTTCTCCATTAGGAGGACAACGGTTGTAGACCATTGCTGAACCTTTTAACCATACCATGTGGTTAAACGCTTAGACTATCGATACCAACAGAATAAGAACAAGTCTTTGATATTAATTACTAGTCTGCAGCTAGGAATTCAGTATCATTGAACTCGAAGAGCTACAACCGCCGAAAAACATCCATTCTATAACAAAAAAATGAATGTCACTCTGAACTATCCACTATAACCACGACTGAAAGAGAGCGGGAGAGAGACGGACAATTCTACAAAATAAATTAACTTTTCACCAGCGATCAAGATGACACACTGAGCGTACATATATATATATATATATTGTTTGCAATTGTTCCCGAATGAGTGAGCGTTCATGTGCAAAGGATTAGCATTTCAATTGTTTTAATTATCACTTTGTAGTGACTTCTTAGTCGACCCCCACTTCCCCTTTTGTCTAACAAGCCGCCATGCCGGTTTTGCCCACTAGGGCACATTCTCATTTCATGTAACCACATTTACCTTGTTTGTTTATGCATTTCTGTGAATTACTTAGTTAGTAACAAATAAATGATTTAAGACAATTGATGTATGGATGACTCATAGTGAAGACTGGGTTCGTGCAGATAACCAACAATTTACGACGTTTGGAATGAGACTAACTTGAGGTAAAGTAAATAATTCATTATTTCGAAGACTAATTGATCAGATAAAATATCTGAAAAGTTATTTTAGGAAATTATAACTTTGCAATCTGAATATTTTTCCTTGGTGCCCCGACATCCTAGTAATTACGGTTACATGATTAATCAGTCTAATTGCGTAATAACTAATTACAGAGAATCTTTGATGAAAACTATCAGTCTTCAGTTAATGATAGTAATAGGCTTGAAGTCATAAACAACGCTGTACTTCAAGCACTTCAAGTGCTGCTGGCAAACGCAAAAAAGTGCTGTTTGAATGAATGCTTACGAACCTGCTGCTGCCTAACACCACTCAGTCAGACTGCTCTATCAAATCATAGACTTAATTATAATAAACACACAGAAATACGAGCCTTAGGTCATTAATATGGTCAAATCCGGAAACGATCATTTCAAAAACAAAACGTTTATTCTTTCAGTGAAATATGGAACCGTTCCGTATTTTATCGAATGGGTGGTAACCCTAAGTCTAAATATTGCTGGTACATTGCACAACCTTCAATGTTATGTCATAATTATGTAAAATTCTCGCAAATTAATTACGGTCTTTGTTAGGAAGAAATGGTCTTCACACAGTTCGCGACAAGCCAGGCGGCCCAAACTGCTGCATATACCCTGACTCTGCTTGCACTGAACACAAGAGAAGTGACACAATTTCCCTAGTTAATATTGCCTGCTAACATGCATTTCTTTTAACTAAATATGCAGGTTAAAAAATATATACTTGTGTATTGATTTTAAGAAAGGCATTGATGTTTATGGTTAGGTATATTGGTGCAACAATTGTGATTTTTCACAAATGCGCTTTTGTTAAATCATCACCCGTTTGGCGAAGTAAGCCTTGATTCGATGATAAATTAACAGGCACTGCATTGATTATATGCAATGCAGGAGAAGCTAATTAAACTAGTGATATCATCAACCTTGTGTAGTTAACTAGTGATTATGTTAAGATTGATTGTTTTTTTATAAGATAAGTTTAATGCTAGCTAGCAATTTACCTTGGCTCCTTGCTGCACTCGCGTAACAGGTGGTCAGCCTGCCACGCAGTCTCCTCGTGGATTGTAATGTAAATCGGCCATAATCGGCGTCCAAAAATGCAGATTACCGATTGTTATGAAAACTTGAAATAGGTTGACCACTAACAAACATTACACAACAAGTTGGAAATAGAAAATTCAACAATGAGTGGTTTGGAAGGAATCAGTGACAGTGGCTAACTGCAAGCATTGCAAAGCTATCACTAGCCTTCTATTTAGTGGAGTGGCTATGTGGTCCCAAATCTGGGATTAATAGGATCTTTTCCAAGTTTAAAATGATAAACGATCAACATTGGCCATGCTGTCAATTAAGCATAATTTGTGCCGCGCTCTAACAACTGTTAACTTGGGAACTGCAAAAACTTGACTTCAGTGAGTTCAAGACAACTGGGAAGTCAGGAATAAATGAGCTCCGACTGGGAAAATACATTTTGAATGGTCATCCAACTTGGAATTGTTAATCCGGCTTCTTTCTAGACCTACGACCTGAAGATCAATGACATCATCATGATTCAACCTTGTTCCCAGTTGTTTTCGAAAGCACCATGAATCAGGAAAAATTCCAGACTTCGATGACAAAATATGCCCACGAATGACCGCCTCGCCACCTTCCTGTTCAAGTGAGCACAGTACAACAAGGTGAGTCCAAAAATGTATTGTATGCTGCTGCATAAATGATGTAATATGCGAGGTTGATATGTATACTGTAGCTAATAAAGTTATACTAAGTGTATGTTGTGTAGTAAGATGTTAGAAGCCCATGTGCCTTACCCTAATAATTTGGTCTATTTACCCCTATTAATTTCACCTACTGTTCTGACTTGCTGGTGCACATGTAGCCTATCAGTGACCTTTCTCTTGCATTTCAAAGATGGTGATAAAAAAAAACACTGGTTGTTTTTTTCTTTGTATTTTCTTCTACCAGATCTATTGTGTTATATTCTCCTACATTCAAATCACATTTCCACAAACGTCACAAGTGTTTCCTTTGAAATGGTACCAAGAATATGCATATCCTTGCTTCAGGGCCTGAGCTACAGGCAGTTCGATTTGGGTATGTCATTTAGGCGAAAATTGAAAAATAAAAGGGGCTATCCCTACCCTGTTTTAGAGAAATGTAATCATAGAAGATTGTAAGAGCTTTCATTGTCTGCTTATTACCCACTTTATTTATCATACGGTTCTGAATTGGTGTACAGGGAGAACACTGTAAGAACTGTGGCTGTACATTTCTAAACAAATAGTTATATTGACTACGTCCGTTCTAGCTCGCTCATTAATGTCTTAATCGAAATTACGGATTGCCTCTTATTCGCTTGTCCTCCCTTTATTCCATTCCATAGTTTGTACATCTAAATTGTCATTAGAAACCACATTTGTTTAAGCAAGTCAGCCATATCAGCTATGCTTTTTTTTAAAGGCAGTTAATTCGGCTGAATTAACTGTTTCGCTGCCAGACAAGGCTTCAAATAAAATCGATTTTTATTTGTCACATACACGTGTTTAGCAGATGTTATTGCGGTTGTAGCGAAATGCTACATGGCTCTACGGATAGCCAGGTGTAGCAGTGGTAAGATGTTGGGACTGCTGTTGGAACAGCTTTACGTAGACCCAACAGTTGTCACCGCTATAGTGCACTTCATGTATTGTTTAGTGGCTTTGCTGGCATGCATCCCACTTTAAAAAATGTTTTGCCCCACCAAGATTTACGGGCTAAAAACGCCACTGGTCCCGATACCATACGAACTATATTTCTTATAGCAGTGTCCCAATCTCCCCTGCATGCCCACAATAGTTGTGTGCATAGAACGGTCCAGATAGTAGTGTAGAGCTAACGTACTGTCAACAGGATAGCTAGCTAATAATTCGACTTAAACCACTGATTAGTCCGCTTCTCTAACGTAGCAGCAATTCTTGTAAGAATGCAATGTTTTATTTGTTCGTATGAACCCAGTACTGCATGCATACGCACAGTGACACAGCTTACACTCTAGCTAGCTAGTGCTAGCAACCCCCCTGATAAGTTAGTCAACGTTAGCTAGCATAGCGACAACAATATGAACTAGCTAGGTACTGTTATAAAATTAATTACTGACATATTTTTTCAATAAATGTTTGCTTTCTAGCGTCAACCTGCTGACTGACGAAATAGCTAGCTAGCCACTTATCCAAGCAATGAAGCATGGCGGGAGGCAGCAGCAGTTTCGGAAGAGTCCCCAACTCCAACTAACTCGTGGTATCAAAGGGGCCTGGTGCCAAAATGGAAAAGGCTTAAAGTCTTACCTTTCGTCCATGCTTTGTTAAATAGATCCAATTATTTCATAGTACTGGTCCCCACAGAAAGCAATGGCAACAGCTTTCCTTGGGTTTGGCACCCCGTTTTGTGAAACCAACGGATAAATATAGCTACTGAAACTTGTTTATGTTGGTTGTCATGAGCACCGCTTCCCAGAGATCCCCTCTGCTCTGGTAAAAGGACAAAGTAAGAAAATAGAGAGAACGAACTAATGTTTTGCTCTCAACGCTGGTCCAGGATCAGCTTTCGGACGGTACATTCATATACATATTTTTTTACTTGGAATACAAATAGTGGTAAAGTACATAAAGTTATACTACATATACCTGTTCCACTGTGACAGAATTGTGCTGAGACTCATATATACCGAACAAAAAACATTGATTTCAAAGTTTAACAACCCATACAACTCTGAACAATGACTATTCTTTTTACAATTTACAGTGGAAATTTTACAAAAACACATTTAATGGAAGAACTGTGCAGATCCAAAGTTTGGTAACAGGATTTCAGTAAAATCTCATTCAGTTTTTATGTCCCCATTTCCCCAAAACACTTTTAAAAATCTGCTCCGAATTAAAATTCAAAGATGTCTGCAGAAATAATGATATAACTCAATGTTGACACATTGACTTTGAAAAAATCTATTTTGGTTATTGATCTACATTATGTGTCGTGGATTTACACCCGGTAAAGTAATTTCTTCATGAGTCCCTGATCTGTCCTACACAGATGTAACAGTATAACTTTATACCGTCCTCTCGCCCGAACCAGGGGCCCTCTGCACACATCAACAACAGTCACCCTCGAAGCATCGTTACCCATCGCTCCACAAAAGCCGCCTACTTCAAGGTCTCAGAGCAAGTGACGTCACCGATTGAAAGGCCATTTAGCGCGCACCGCTAACTAAGCTAGCCGTTTCACATCCATTACGCTCACCCCCCTTTTGACCTTCCTCCTTTTCCGCAGCAACCAGTGATCCGGGTCAACAGCATCAATGTAACAGTATAACTTTAGACCGTCCCCTCGCTGGGTGCGATCCAGGGACCCTCTGCACACATCAACAACAGTCACCTATGAACTTCACGTTGATGCTCATGGGTTCTTTTACATGGAAATGACCATAGGCCACATACAGGGAGAGTGAGGTATCTAACATTCATGACTGATGGAAAATAATAAATGGGAGAGATAGAGGAATTTTCACAAGCCATGGAGATATGTAGACTGCTGATATATTGATTTGCATTGGAAATACACTTGTAAAATATTTTAACAAATACTCAAATAGACTGATTCAAATAAACTCCCATGCATTTAACCCAGGTATTTGAAAATAGTATTTTAATTAAGTGTTCGAACATAGTTTCAAATAGTAGCCTATTTATAGGAAATTATGAGAAAATATTTTCAAATACTTCCAATAGAAGTAGTTGATTCAGGCCACATTATTTGAAAATACTCAAATACACAGAGCTAATAAGATGAGATATGTATTTAAATAACAAATGCTCAGTACTTGGGGTGGCAGGTAGCCTTGTGGTTAGAGTGTTGAGCCAGTAACCAAAAGGTTGCTAGATCAAATCCCCAAGCTGACAAGGTAAAAATTAGTTGTTCTGCCCCTGAAAAAGGCAGTTAACCCACTGTCCCCAGGCCATCACTTTAAATAAGAATTTGTTCTTAACTGACTTGCCTAGTTAAATAAAAATACACGTTGATTTTGAGCCCAGGTCTGCCATTTTCTACGAAGGGATGTATAGCCTATTTGTGTTGACCTGGCTTGACGTCATTGCAGTCCTACAGAGAGTCAAAGTGGGCAGAGGATGGGGCTGCTTCAACAAGTGGGGTAAGCCCCATATGCCTACATCTCATCTCTGATTCCAATCAATATCAGGTAGAGACTTAGAAACATGTTTCTTAGGCCGCAACCCCTTCAAGCCTACAGAACATGCCTCCAAACTTGATAACATGTATGTTTTTGTTGAAGGTCTGAGGCTGAAGCCATATGTGACTAATACATGAGCGAACAGATAAGCTGGCCCTGTCCTCTGTTCATGGTCCTGATGAAGCAGGCTGTCTTTTTCTCCACTACCCACAGTATCACCACTGATCTTGCTTTGCATTTCAGAAGTTCATTGTTGACAGCTCTCTAATGTCATGTCATGTTCTGACTGATGCTACAATAGCGGCACATCAGTTTTGTGTCTCGCTACTGACACGTCTCCCACAGTAGTAGTAATTGTCAGCCCCTTCAAATGCAAACCCAGCCTAATCAAGCAATTTTCTCCAACCAGCCCCATCACTTTGCTCTTTAGCTGTTGAACTGGGGAGTTTTGCTGTCCTTTTCACATGCTAATCGCCCCTATTCAGCATTTCTCTGTGAGGCTATTTGTTGTGGAATAAATCCCCTTGTTTGCCTCTGCATGTATAATTGCATTGTTGCGGGCTCTTTGTTTGTGCTGCACAGAGCTGAAAGGCAGTACTTTGGAGGTGATAAAGAAAGTAAGACTCGCAACATCACTCTTTTTTAATTTTGTTTAACCATTATTTAACTAGGCAAGTCAGTTAAGAACAAATTCTTATTTACAATGACGGCCTACCTCGGCCATACCCTAAAGACGCTGGGCCAATTGTGCACCTCCCTATGGGACTCCCAATCACAGCCAGTTGTGATACAGCCTGGAATCAAACCAGGGTCTGTAGTGATGCTTCTAGCACTGAGATGCAGTGCCTAATGCCACTACGCGAATCGGGAGCCCAGCTCTTCTGTTGGGGCCCAGCAGATGTTGGTGAAAGTGATCAATCCTCTGATTAGATTGTAACATTACAACAGTGTAAGGGATGTTTCTGTTGATATCATGTACAGTCAGCTATAACTTCACATCTGTATATGAGCAACCTTGAAACACAATCTGCAGTAGAAAGAAGCCCTATGTAGAGTCTATTTTGACAATGATAGTCAGTCAGCATGTACTTGTGCAATGCCAACAACAACCTGCCTAAGGGTTATCCATGTAACCAAAAATACATCCTAATGTTTTTATCTTGACTTATACTATCTAGTGACGCACATACAGTATCCAGTCTGTCCTTCACCTAAGTTCAATCTCTTACATGACTCTTGAATCTTGAGTGACATGGCAGTCTCAAGAGATAAATAAGCCTACATATTCCATAAGATCACAGACCCACACAATACACCAAAACATATATTCCCATCCATCATATATATTTCAGTTTTACTGAGAGAAATTATTGAAAATAAAACCATGCATGTCTGTTTTTCCTGGGAGACTATGTGGAATATATACAGCACAATAGGCCTATCTACTAACAGTAGTAGCCATATACATATTGGGGAATAGCCAGTGTGTTATGTTGTATCAGTTGACGCTTAATGGGAAAATGGGACTTTATTTTAATTATAATATATGCAATTATTCATTATTGGCCTCTTTCTTCCTGCCCATCTTATTGTAGAATATATACAGTATGTAGGGTAATTGATATGCCTTCGCAGAGGTCATAATTTGCATGAGAATTAACGGCAGTAAATTAAATTGATATTCTGTGCATATCTTTGTTTCCCTGCTTGGCAGAGCTAGAGTTCAGCTGCTAACCAGTAAGAAACACCTGGGTGGTTAATCATTTGAGAAACATCTTATAGAAATTTTCCCAAAATAATTTTCTATGAACACCCAGCTCTTTTCTCGTGTCAAACTTGGAACAGTTGGCTAAGGCTGGCCTTTCTGTAATGCACATGTTGGGTTCATCTGTATTTTGTAGCTAATCTTACATATCCTAGGTATTCATGGCTAGGATATGGAAGCAGTGTTTGCGGTTAATTCAGCCCCCCAGTCCATCTAACGGTGAGAGTTCAAGGTTGGCTATTATGGCAAACCTAGAAAGGATCTAAAACTACATTTAATGTTCTTTCAAAACATTGAATATGTACTAAGACATTGAGATGAACAATATATAAGCGACATATTCTAACGGTAATAATAGTAAGGGAAGGAATAGCATTTAGTACTCAATAGGAATAAACCTAATATTTGTACTGTGTCTAAGGGTAGGCCATTGTTTGGCGGGAGTCCCATTGAAAGTGCAAATAAGGTGATTCCCCATACAGAGTGTATTCTACATCAGAATATAAAAGCTTTCAAGTTCTAGGTATGGACTAATTCAATGGTCACTTGTTTCTATAATTGGCTTATGCCATCAGCAAATGCGATTTGACACAAGCTTTTATCATTGTTTCAACAATTGTGCACTTGAAGTTGACATAGCTATGGTTTGATTTTCACACAGTCATATTAAAAAGATGAAATGTTGCTAGATAATGATAGGAGTTATGTCTGTGAGAAACTGTCCACCTTCAACAAATATGTTTGTTTATTATTGCCAATAATCACATAGGTGTCAAATTCAGTTTGTTTGTTAATTAATTGTATGTTACAACATTTCATTGTGGATCCAAAGAAATACATAACATTTCTATGTGTGTCTATGTGTGTCTGGATGTCCGATATACGTTTGTGTGTGTTTGTTAGTGTTTGTGTGTGAGGCTGTCAATTAGTTAAGTGCTGTCAAGTGGATAAAAAGGTGCAAAAAGCCCCCCTTTTGAATTTTATAGCAAGCAAAGTTAACAAAGTAAAATGGAGTGGGGATGATGATACGGTTTCTCTGAAAGCTTTTCTTCACGGGTAACGATTAAGAGGGAATTGGAGACAGAGCGTCTAATGTCAAGATACTGTGTCATCGCTGCTAGTGACTGTAATTGTCCTACTACTCCAGAAGACATCTGCAGTAAGAAGTAGTCCTCACACACACACACACACACACAGACACACACACACACACACACACACACACACACACACACACACACACACACACACACACACACACACACACACACACACACACACTTTGAATTGGTGTGGTTTGAAGCTAATCTGAAAACAAAGCATGCTGTAGAATGGCCATCTCATCAGGCTAATTATGAAGCATAATTCATGCTTCATGGTTGGTCACATGCTCGAGTTAATGTAAAGCAGTTTAATTGTGCCAAACTGATCTGAATTGAAAGTACCCTGTTAAAAGCAAGAGATGTCACCGGGATGTAACCTACCTTTGAAAAGAGGGTGAAAGGTGTCTATTATTAATGCAATAGAATACAAAATGATTCAAGGTAGACCATTTACAGACTACTACAAAACAAAACAAATATCAGTGGTCTATGGATGACAGGTAGCCTAGCGGTTAAGAGTGTTGGGCCAGTAACCGAAAGGTTGCTGGTTTGAATCTCTGAGCCGACTTTGTGAAATACATAGTGCCTTCGGAAAGTATTCAGACCCCTTGATTCTTTCCACAATTTGTTACGTTACAGCCTTCTTCTAAAATTGATTTTTTTTTTAAATACTCAATCTACACACATTACCCCAAAATGACAAATCGAGAAAAAAAATGGACATTTTGCAAATATATAAAAAAATATATAAAAAAGTTAAAGCAGAGATACCTTATTCACATAAGTATTCAGACCCTTCGCTATGAGACTTGAAATTGAGCTCAGATGCATCCTGTTTCCATTGATGTGCCAAAAGGCACCTAAAGACTCTCAGACCATGAGCAACAAGATTCTCTGGTCTGATGAAACCAAGATTGAACTCCTTGGCCTGAAAACCAAGCATCATGTCTGGAGGATACCTACGGTGAAGCATGGTGATGGCAGCATCATGCTGTGGGGAAGTTTTTCAGTGGCAGGGACTAGGAGACTAGTCAGGATCAAGGCAATGATAAACGGAGCAAAGTACAGAGAGATCCTTGATGAAAACCTTCTCCAGAGCGCTCAGGACCTCAGACAGGGGTGAAGGTTCACCTTCCAACAGGACAACGACCCTAAGCACACAGACAAGACAACTCAGAAGTGGCTTCGGGACAAGTCTCTGAATGTCCTTGAGTGGCCCAGCCAGAGGCCGGACTTGAACCCGATCGAATATCTCCGGAGAGACCTAAAAATAGCAGCAACGCTCCCTATCCAACTTGACAGTGCTTGAGAGGATCTGCAGAAAGGAATGGGAGAAACTCCCCAAATACAGGTGTGCCAAGCTTGTAGCGTCATACCAAAGAATACTTGAGGCTGTAATTTGATGCCAAAGGTGCTTCAACAAAGTACTGAGTAAAGAGTCTGAATACTTATGTAAATGTGATATTTCAGTTTAATGTTTTTTTATACATTTGCAAAACTTTATAAAAAACAGTTTTAGCTTTGTCATTATGGGGTATTGTGTGTAGATTGATGAGGGGAAAAAAACAATTTGATCAATTGTTGAATAAAAAATCATTTAAAAAAATAAAAACATTTAAAAAAAATTATATTACCCTTCGTACATCAGCTGATATCTCAAAGTGCTGTACAGAAACCCAGCCTAAAACCCCAAACAGCAAGCAGGTGTAGAAGCACAATAAGGCTTTAATGTAACAAAATGTGGAAAAAGTCAAGGGGTCTGAATACTTTCCAAATGCACTGTATGTCTGTGCCCTTGAGCAAGGCAACCCTAATTGCTCCTGTAAGTCACTCTGGATAAGAGCATCTGCTAAATTACAAAAATGTTTAAAGAAATGTACAATTTCAGACATTACATTGACCATGATGTTGCATTTGTTTGTGATCTGAATAAGCATCAGCAAAGTCTCGAGTGCTGTCTGAGAGGACAATGGATACAGTATAGTTGAAACAAGGCCTCGTGGAGAAGGACAGTACACACTTGTTTGTTTGTTGCTCCGGTCGTGTAGATCTTGTGATGTCACAGGTTGATGAGTGGATTCATTCTCCATTCCCTTTCTGTCCTCTGGTGCCTTGGCACAGGCTCTGAGAGTTAGAGAGAGAGAGAGAGAGAGAGAGGGGAAGCAGAGTATCGTCATGCACTCAGACATGAGGCACTAAGTCTGGTGTTTGAGTGACAGACCGCTGACAGCAGTATCAGTGTCAGTGTGGAGGGCAATGGATGAGGCCAGTGTGTATGTGGCTGGCTAGCTGATGGGATCCATGGTGTCAAGGCCGAGGGTGGTATCCAGGGCCTTTCTGGGCTCTCGCATGAGGTTATAGGTCTATGTCAACTCATTAAAGCTGCAGCATGTGGAAATGCACCTCCATGTTTACCAGCTCTCTGTCTGTAACGGACAGGTAAACCATCTATCATGTGATGGGCCAGAGCTCTGGAGTGAGCCCATTACAGATGCTAAGCTGGTGCTGGGCTCACTGCAGCTTCCTTACTCTCTCTCTCTGGACTTCATATGGATTTATGAGGAATGTTCTGGTATTCCTTCGTAGTAGCATTGCTAATACTGCCACTGCTACTGCTGCTAATATTTAGTAGTAGTATGACAACAGCAAATAACAATATTTGTATTTATTTTTATTTCTCATGTTTTTGTTCTACCGTATGCTATTAGTATTACATTTTTGATTACTGCATTGTTGGGTTTAGAGCTCGCAGGAAAGGCATTTCACTGTGCATGTGACATTAAAACTTGAAACTTGATATTAGTAATACAATGATGGTGATATAACCATGGCGATAATTAGGTCAATACTGACATAAAGCATCAAATCCATTGACATGGACTGCTCATTATCTGGAAACCTCTACCCACATTGAAAGAGACAATCCATCCCTGGATTCATTGGCCATTTGACCTTCTCTTTTAGCAAAGAGGCCAGGGCACATGTCACATCCACATCAGGGCATTAGAGAGTGTTTATTTGTTGTGTGAGCGAGAGGGAACCATCGCTCGCATCCTCACTCTACAGGGTCACACTCGGTTGTGTTTATGTGGGTTTAGTATTAATGTGGGTTTAGAGGTCAAATTATCCTTCAATTTAGAATGAAATTGGGAATAGTGGAGGCAAGGATCAGGCCTGAGCCCCTGCTCTGATCTGCTCTGTATTAAGCCATCACAGTGATGTAAGGCAAGCTCATATAATGAACCCTATCACTGCTACGACTGCACCAATATCCCTACAACACAGCATGCATATTGATTGCAGATTGTGAGTGTGTGAAAGTGTTGTGTGTGTGATTGTCTGTGTATTTAGTGTGTGGCGTGCGTGCAGCCATGCGCATGTATGAGTGTTGTGTGTGTGTGTGCGTGTGTGTGTATGTGTGTGTGTGTGTGTGTGTGTGTGTGTAATTGTGTGTGTGTGTGTGTGTGTGTGTGTGTAATTGTGTGTGTGTGTGCGTGTGTGTGTGTGTGTAATTGTGTGCTTGTGTGCATGAAAGTGTGTGTGAGGCTTGTCTTCTCCCTGTGAGGAGCTGGGGAATCGTATTACTCTCCAACTGATTAGAAAGCTCATGCATAGGAAATCACGACGGAGACGCTGGTCCCCATCTGCCCACCGTGCAGGTGAAAACAATTTACACATCGGCAGGCTAATGGATACATTCATAGGGAGCAGAGAGAGAGAGGGAGTAAAGGGTAGAGGGGAGGAAAGAGAGAGAGGGGGCGGTAATGGGCCTGGGCCAATGCAGGTCAGTGTCCCTGGTCAAACAGTCAAGCCAGATAGCAACGTATCAGATAACACATAATCGCTGGCTCATGGACTAATGAGTGTGGTCGCGCCCTGGCGGCACAAGCTTTTGCCCGTGGTAAAGACACTTGTAAACAATTCTGTGCGTGAAACAGGCAATAATATGTTGATTCAGGTAACGATGTGCTCCCAGAATTAATAACCCTGTCACCCCCTCCTAGCCAGATCAGTGGAGAGCAGCAAGGCAGGTTACTGTGTGCCTTTGCGGATGACCTTTCCACTGCAGTAAGGACACAGTGCAGTCTGAAGAGGACTATTCTCATATTGCCGAAGGCGCTGAGTGTCAGAACTTCCGTTCGCAGCAAGCAAATGAACAGGCAGTCCCTGCATGCTAATGAGCAGGAGGCTATTTTTCCACCTTTTTTATCTGCACATTATGCTCTTGACTTTGGAGAAGGTGAGAATTAGGTTGGACCTCCATGTCAGACTGCCTGATGGCTCTGCTCAGGAAAACTGGTAATTGAAGCCGATGGCTGCCGCGGAGGAGGTCTGAATTTGGAAATAAACAGTTTCAAGCACTGCGCGTCATTTCTAGTGAGACGACAGGGGGAATGGAAATAAGCTGTGTGGATCTAATGTGGTTTCACAGCAGGGGAAAAAGGGGCCATCTTTTAGATAACAATTCCACTCATTGGGACTTCAATGCAGCAATAATGACGGCAGCCCGAGTTGCTAAATTCAGAGAGGGCAATTAGGGAACGTCCGCGCCCAAATAACCCAAATAAATGCAGATGCGCCACACTGAATTCTGTATGTTGTTGTTATTTGACATTGTGAGATACATCTAACTGCATTGAAGGGGAATGAAAAAATAAGTGTGAAATGGCCTCCTACTGAGTAATTCTTATCGGCATGGCAACTTTGTCATTATTGCTTGTTTATTAGTATAATGGGAAATAGACCAATTATTTCTCCTCTCATTGGCAAAGTGACTCATTTGTGTTTGTTTCTCAGCTTATTAAGTGCGAGGCTTGTTTAAGCATCTTCATCTGTTTGTGTGTGTGTATATGTGTGAGTGAGTGTGTGTGTGTGTGTGTGTGTGTGTGTGTGTGTGTGTGTGTGGTGTGTGTGTTGATGCCTGCCAGTGTGATACCACACTTATTGTTTACACCTGTTATGTAACATTGCACAGATTTCAGGATCATAATAAACATTTTTAATTGTTGCAATTATCATAGTATAGCTATAATTACTGGAGCAGAAGCGCCAACTGACTGCCTCTGTTTATTTAAGCAGAACTGCCATATGCTGCAGCGGCTATGAGAAGGGGGACTTTTTAAAGTGCATTGTTTCTGCTGCATATTACACAGCAATTTCTGGAGATGTGGCCTATTCACCTTGTTTCCACTCAGCCTCAATCTTCAGAACTCCCTGTGGCGATCTCCAAACTTCTCTGTGGTTCAGACGCTGGAGCCTGGCGGTAAGCTGTGTGTCCACTGCATCGTCCCCTCTTAGGAGACGTTGCATCTCTCTTTCAATTTCCAAAGGATTATCAACAACAATGCATTTCTTCAGCAGATGTGCAAACTTTCTCTCTCCCCTTCTCCAACCCTCCTTTCTCCCCCTCACAAAGCCCCCAAACCCCTAAAATGTAACTTGGATGACATTTTGAGAAGCATTCCATTAGTTGGATGATGCTTCTCTCATTATGACTAGTCGCAACATGGCCGCCATGGTCACTTCTTTGGTGTCTTACAGTATCATACACAACTTGTTGATACATCCACAAATGGCTTGGTCGATTAATCCTTGTTGGTTTTTATTGTAGTGTTATTGAGTGATTCCTCACGAAACCCGTAGAACAATGAAGGGCTCGGTTTTGCTGTTTTGAAAAAGTTTGTTGTTTTGAAAGGGTATTGGAAAGTTTATCAAGCTAGTGGGGTTTTCTTGATGCCCTGAATGCAGCCCGTAACAGGCATAGCCATTGTAGCTGGGACAGCGGATTGTCCTGGGTTTGTAGCTGTCTAGATCCCTGTTGTTTGTTGTTTCCAATCTTCCCTGTGACCTGCCGTGTCTGGAACTGTGAGGAGTAACATCATAACCAGTGTACGTTGCTAGCTACCATGACAAAGACCAAAGCCTGCGGGAGTACCGTTGAGGACAGTGGTGTCTCTCTATCACACGTGAATGATCTTTTAAACAAACAAAAAGAGTTCTACTACTGCAGCGCCAGCTGTTCCATCAGAGACTCTGGGTTCGCGCCCAGGCTCTGTCACAACCGGCCGCGACCGAGAGGTCCGTGGGGCGACGCACAATTGGCCTAGCGTCGTCCAGGTTAGAGAGGGCTTGGCCGGTAGGGATGTCCTTGTCTCATCGCGCACCAGCGACTCCTGTGGCGGGCCGGGCGCAGTGCGCGCTAACCAAGGTTGCCAGGTGCACAGTGTTTCCTCCGAGACATTGGTGCGGCTGGCTTCCGGGTTGAAAAAAGTTCTACAAGCAGTTGTTACAACAACAAGAAAATAGCATTTGTCCTTCATGTGTTTTGTCCAAATACTGGTGGATTCAACTGATAAAAGAATGGACGATCTGACCAGAGAAGTACAGGACCTGAAGAACAGTTTGCAGTTCTCCCAGGGTCAGCTCGATGAGTTTAAACAGGAGAACGGCAAGATGACAGCAATCTGTATGTCATTGAGAGAGGACATCAGTTCTGTATATGAATCCATGAAAACAGTGACGGATAAATCAGACTCTAGGGACAATCAAGGCGGAACAACATGGTTGTGGACGGAATTGCAGAATCTCCACATGAGACCTGGACGGAGTCTGAGGACAAAGTGAGGGAAATTATCTTGAAATTGAAGATGGACCACAGGAAGATTGAGGTGGAGCGCGCCCACAGGACTGGAAAACCCACTACCAGCGTAAGTGACAGGCCCAGGCTGAGAGTGGTCAAGTTCTTGAGGTTCAAGGACAAGGCAGCTGTTCTGGAAAGAGCCAAGAACTTGAGAGGAACGTATATCTTCCTCAACGAGGACTATCCTGAAGCTGTGCGCCAGAAGAGGAAAGAAGTGATCCCAGCCATGAACGCTGCCAAAGTGAGTGGGGACATTGCTTACATCCGCTATGACAGGCTCATTGTCCACTCTCCCTCCCAGAAGCCTGGAGGGGATGAGAGAGCTAAGCCAATGGGTTTGTAGCTTCAACCCCACCTCACACACACAGACACCAATTGATTAATGGACTGCTGAATGTATATTTTTACTTTGTTTGATTATTTCTGATAAGCTACCTAGGAATGGGCTGAAAATAGCCCATATTAATATATGTAGCCTTAGAAATAAGGTTCATGAAATAAATAACTTCTTAACGTCAGATAACATTAATATATCATTTCTGAGACTCACTTAGATAATTCATTTGATGATACAGCAGTAGCAATACAAGGATATAACATCTATAGAAAAGACAGAAATGCTTATGGGGGAGGTGTTGCTGTATATATTCAGAGGCATATCCCTGTAATGCTTAGAGAATATCTTGTGTCAAGTGTTATTGAAGTGTTGTGGTTCCAGGTTCACTTGGCACATCTAAAGCCTTTTTTTGGGGGTGTTGCTATAGGCCACCAAGTGCGAACCGTCAGTATCTAAATAATATGTGTGACATGCTTGAAGTGTATGTGGTTGTAAACAGAGAGGTCTACTTTCTTGGGGACCTGAATACTGACTGGTTTTCATCAAGCTGTCCGCTCAAGAGGAAGCTTTTTACTGTACCCTATGCCTGTAATCTAGTTCAGGTTATTAATCAATCTACCAGGGTGTTTACAAACACTACAGGAACAAGATCATCCACATGTTTCGCGCACATTTTTACTAATGCTGTAGAACTTTGTTCTAAAGCTGTATCTGACCCATTGGATGCAGTGATCACAATATAGTGGCTATATCCAGGAAAGCCAAAGTTCTAACATCTGGGCCTAAAATAGTGTATAAGAGATCATACAATTTTTTTTGCTGTGACTCTTATGTGGATGATGTTAAAAATATTTGTTGGTCTGATGTGATTTAACGAGGAGCATCCAGACGCTCACTTGATGAATTTACAAAATTGCTTCTTCCAATTATTGATAAACATGCACCTGTTAATTAAGAAACTGACTGTTTGAACTGTTAAGGCTCCATGGATTGATGAGGAATTTAAAAAACTGTATGGTGGAAAGAGACGGTGCAAAAGGAGTGGCTAATAAGTCCGGCTGCACATCTGACTGGCTGAAAATTGAGAAATGATGTGACTAAACTCAACAAAAAGAAGAAACTATATTATGAAGTCAAAATCAATGACATAAAGAATGATGGGGAAAAAATGAGTACTTTAAATGAAAGACAAAATCAACTCCATCTTTCATCAAATCACATGGCTTGTTCATCACAAAACTGTTTAATGATGCCAATTATTCTAATGATTAGTTCATTGCCAAAGTGGGCAAACTTAGGCGTGAAATGCCAACAGCGAACAGTGAGCCATGCATAAAAAACAAATAATGAAAGGAAAGCTTTACAAATTTGAGTTCTGTAAAGTTCATGTGGAACAATTATTGTTATCGATCGATAATGATAAACCTCCTGGCATTGACAACTTAGATGGAAAGCTACTGAGGATGGTAGCTGACTCTATAGCCACTCCTATCTGTCATATCTTTAATCTGAGCCTAGAGGAAAGTCTTTGTCCTCAGGCCTGGAGGGAAGCCAAAGAATTCTGCTACCCAAGAGTGATAAAGCGGCCTTTACTGGTTCTAACAGCAGACCTATACACTTGCTGACAGCTCTTAGCAAGCTGTTAGAAAGAAATTGTGTTTGACGAAATACAATGCAATTTCTCTGTATATAAATTAACAACAAACTTTCAGCATGCTTAGAGAGAAGGGCACTCAACATGTACTGCACTGGCACAAATGACTGATGATAGGTTGAAATAAATTGATAATTGGAAGATTGTGGGAGCTGTACTGTTAGATTTCAGTGCAGCCTTTGATATTATTATTAATTATATTAATGGAAGCTTCTCTAATGTCAAACATGTAAAGTGTGGTGTAGCGCAGGGCAGCTCTCTAGGCCCTCTACTCTTTCTTATTTTTTTTACCAATGACCTGCCACTGGCATTAAACAAAGCATATGTGTCCATGTATGCTGATGATTCAACCATATATGCATCAGCAACCACAGCTAATGTAGTCACTGAAACCCTCCTTAACAAAGAGTTGCAGTATGTTTTGGAGCATTGCATTTAGTACAAATCATTCCCTAGGTTCTAGATCTCAGCTGAATCTCCTAATGAGTGGTGTGGCTGTTGAACTAGTTGAGGAGACTAAATGACTTGGCGTTACCTTAAATTGTAAACTGTCATGGAAAAAAACATATTGATTCAATGGTTGTAAAGATGGGGAGAGGTCTGTCTGTAATGAAGAGATGCTCTGATTTTTTTGACAGTCCAAAAAGCAAGTTCTGCAGGCTCTAGTTTTGTCTAATCTTGATTATTGTCCAGTCGTGTGGTCCAGTGCTGCAAGTAAAGACCTAGTTAAGCTGCAGCTGGCCTAGAACAGAGTGGCACTTCTTGCTCTTCATTGTAATCAGAGAGCTGATATAAATACCATGCATGTCATTCTCTTGACTAAGAGTTGAGGAGAGACTGACTGCATCACTTCTTTCTAGAAGAAACATTAATGTGTTGAAAATTCCAAATTGTTTGCATAGTAAACTTAGACACAGCTGACACACACTTAGCCCACCAGACATGCCACCAGGGGTCTTTAAACAGTCCCCACATCCAAAACAAATTCAAGAAAGCGTACAGTATTATATAGAGCCATTATTGAATATAACTCTGTTCCATCTCATATTGCTCAAATCAACAGCAAACCTGGTTTAAAAATACAAATAAAGCAACAACTCACGGCACAACGCCTCTCCCCTATTTGACCTAGATAGTTTGTGTGCCTTTTACATGTATTTTTTTTTTTTAAATTAAAAATTTTACCCCTTTTTCTCCCCAATTTCGTGGTATCCAATTGGTATTTGTATATTGTAGCAGCTACTATCTTGTCTCATCGCTACAACTCCCGTACGGGCTCGGGAGAGACGAAGGTTGAAAGTCATGCGTCTTCCGATACACAACCCAACCAAGCTTCTTAACACAGCACGCATCCAACCCGGAAGCCAGCCGCACCAATGCGCCGGAGGAAACACCGTGCACCTGGCAACCTTGGTTAGCGCACACTGTGCCCAGCCTGCCACAGGAGTCGCTGGTGCGCGATGAGACAAGGACACCCCTACCGACCAAGCCCTCCCTAACCCGGGCGATGCTAGGCCAATTGTGCGTCGCCCCACGGACCTCCCGGTCGCGGCCGGTTACGACAGAGCCTGGGCGCAAACCCAGGGACTCTGATGGCACAGCTGGCGCTGCAGTACAGCGCCCTTAACCACTGCGCCACCCGGGAGGCCTCCTTTTACATTTTTTTACGTAGTTTTGCTTGAGAAACAGATGCCTCACAAGTCCTTAACCGGCAGCTTCATTAAATAGTACCCAAAAAACACCAGTCTCAATGTCAACAGCGAAGAGGCGACTCCGGGATGCTGGCCTTGTAGGCAGAGTTCCTCTGTCCAGTGTATGTGTTCTTTTGCCCATCTTAATCTTTTATTTTTATTGGCCAGTCTGAGATATGGATTTTTCTTTGCAACTCCGCCTATAAGTACAGCATCCCGGAGTCTCCTCTTCAATGTTGAAGTCGAGACTGGTGTTTTGCGGGTACGATTTAATGAAGCTGCCAGTTGAGGACTTGTGAGGCGTCTGTTTCTCAAACTAGACACTCTAATGTACTTGTGCTCAGTTGTGCACCAGGGTCTCCCACTCCTCTTTCTATTCTGTTTAGAGACAGTTTGCACTGTTCTGTGAAGTACACAACGTTGTACGAGATCTTCAGTTTCTTGACAATTTCTCGCATGGAATAGCCTTAATTTCTCAGAACAAGAATAGACTGATGAGTTTCAGAAGAAAGTTCTTTGTTTCTGGACATTTTGAGCCTGTAATTGAACCCACACATTTTGATGCTCCAGATACTCAACTAGTCTAAAGAAGGCCAGTTTTATTGCTTCTTTAATCAGAACAATATATTTCAGCTGTGCTAACATAATTGCAAAAGGGTTTTCTAATGGACAGTTAGACTTTTAAAATGATAAACTTGGATTAGCTTATACAACGTACCATTGGAACACAGAAGTATTGGTTGCTGATAATGGGCCTCTGTACTACTACAGTACGTAGATATTCCATAAAAAATGTTGTTTACAGCTGCAATAGTCATTTACAACATTAACAATGTCTACACTGTATTGCTGATCAATTTGATGTTATTTTAATAGACAAAATTTTCAAAAACAAGGACATTTCTAAGTGACCCCAAACTTTTGAACGGTAGTGTATATTTATTTATGTGTATATATTGTTGAACATAATATACTCTATGGTTATATCAAAGTTTCAGAATGGGATCTCGCTAGTTTTAAAGTTATGGCCCATTTTATACAGAGAAATTGGCGTGGTAGACAATCAATGTAACCAATACAGCCCTCCTTTTACTTGGCTCATTTCACATTCTGCAAATCACCAGCTAAGGGCGACCATTTTGAAACGATTTTCACATTCAATCTGTTGGTAATGCTTACAAATTGGATCATAACCTTAAAAGTAGCAGAGATTCCACTCTGATTTGTCCATAGAGTATATTTTGTTCAACAATGTATCGAAACATTTTCCAAATCAAAAATGGTACATTTTCAATATTCATGAATTAATGTAAAAAAAAGTTTTGGAAATCAAAATATTCATATTACAGAGCAAGCGGTAAAGCTTCATATGAGATGTTTGCTTTGTAGCACCTAAAGATGAAACACTATGGATTCTTATAGGAGGCCTTGGTAAGGCCAAAATGTCATAAATATGTCAACTTTCCTAAATTAATTCTCAATTATGCTTTTGGATACAAATGTCAAACATATGTCAACAATCCTTCCTCCAAAGGGCGATACTGTGGATTACATTTCATGAATATCACAAAGATCATGATATTCTTTTGTCTGGGTTTGGTGAGGAATTATTATTGTGGCATGTCAAAAACAACCTCCTCCGAATGTGGAATTGATGCGGCGCAGCAACCTTGATGTGGTGGGAGAGACCGCAGGGGTTTCTTAGCTCAGATAGACTTAATGCTCATGAATAAAACAGGGGGTTTAGGGCTTCCTGTGCGGCTAATTCACAGCGCTGAGGTTTCAATCTGTTTTTATGGCGCTTGGGTGGAACAATTTCTCTTCCCAGCTCCAGGGCTACAGCAGGGAGAGGATTCTCGGCTGCTCATACAAGCCAGTAATTTGTCATAATCAATCATAGTGCTTTTGTGAAGTCGACACAAGCCAAGAGACGTGATTCTTTCTGGTTTGGTTGCGATTGTAAGGAAGAAAAATAAGTAGTATGGGGAATAGTTTATTTATAACATCAAATTGAGCTTCTATAAATATTATGGGCCGACATTTTAGTGATCCAAAATGATATATTGTTTGTTTACTAAAACATGTGTTTAAATCCATGCCTATAAAGGAGACAAATGAATTGGACACTTGTAGAATTATTACTGATTAGCAAGACCTTGTCTTGCACATAATGCCTACACAGAGCTCTGAAAAGGAGACGCATGACTCAGAAAGACCTGTTTAATCGTCATCCTTCACCTTGGCCAAGTAGAGCTCTATAGCTAAAACTCCAGATAGTCTCCGTCCCTAGTTTCTCTGTCTCCGTCACTCATGGGCCAGGGCAATTAGTCATGAACAAAGAGGCTCTCTTCCTCATGAGTCCTGTTTGCAGACTCATTACTGGGCCCTGCTGGTGTCTCCTGCACTGAGAGGAAGTCAAACAAAGCGCCACTCACACCCGGTGGCACTGCAGCAGGAGCAGGGCATGGACCCGCCACCAAACTCTGAGAAGTGAAGGGCTGCGAAAATCAAACCGCTACGGAACACCCTTCACTCCCGCCCTGTCGCAGGCACAGCTCGCAACCTCCTCACTCCCACCGCCACTCTGAAGTGCTGAGAAAACGCACCACGGTGGTGCCCTGTATGACTCATCTCACAGGCTTGCTCCTAGATACTTCACCTACCTGGTCCATCCTCACTTCTTCTACTCAGTGTAACCTGCCACACCCTGACGGAGTGAGCTGTGAGTTTTCATGCAAGGGTAGGACACATAGCCATAGATTACTGTACACCTCTGTCTTCCCAATCTCCATCTATTCCCTCTCCTGCTCTATATCTCAAACAGACGGACAGAGGGAAGCGGGCTTGTTAAAAGCAGACAGTGTTACTGTGGCCAGGTGAAGCGCACAGTGGAGCTGAGGCCCACCATACCACAGCAGCTACAGCTGAAGTTCATCTCCTTCAATTAGAGTGAGCATCAAAGCGGCCATGAAAGGGTGGGTTCAGAGGGGACATCGTCGTGTGCGTGGTCAGCAATCAGCATGGTCCCGCTGTGAGACAGGTTCTGTTTACGCCGATTAAACCTCGCACACAGTCACGTGACGTGGTAGAGTGGAGGCCTCATTCATGATGTTCTTCTCATAACGCAGGACTGAACAGAATTGTGGATGTCTAGAAGGAAAACAATGTATTATGATGTATTCTATGTTTTGTAGGAGAATTTGGGAGTAATTTCTATACAACTTTTATGGTTTGACTCAGACTATTGCAGTGTGAAATTCAAATGAGGTGGAAGAATTTCACATTTTCTCTCCCCCCGCCTATATGGTAAGAGTATTTGGTTTATGATAGTTTATTCCCATCTGACTGATAAAACAGCCCTGAAAGTGCTGAATAATATGGTGTAGGCTAGCTCGCATGGTGTGTATGCATACGCATTCTCACTCCAACTGGTTCTTCATCCTCTCAAAATTAACCAATTTCCCCTCTCCTCCAATGACTCGCCTGCTATCCATATCCTCATTTGTCAGTTTGGAGTGTGTGAGAAAGACAAAGCTTGAGAGCGAAAGCGACAGAGAGAGAAGTAAATACATAGTGTGTGTGTGTGTGTGTGTGTGTGAGCGAGAGAGAGAGAGAGAGAGAGAGAGCGCAAGAGAGGTAAATAAATAATGTGTGAGAGAGAGAGAGAGAAATAAAAATAGAGAGAGGCAAATAAATAGTGTGTGAGAGAGCGAGAGCGAGAGCGAGAGCGAGAGAGAGAGAGAGAGAGAGAGAGAGAGAGAGAGAGAGAGAATGCAGTGCTTGACCTGCTGACTGGGCAGGTGCCTGCTGTCTCTGTGGGTCAGTGGGGGGAGCAGTGATAGGATCTGAGGGGAGCCAGAGGAGCCGGGATGGCCCCTGTGTTTCTCCCTAAAGCCCTGAATAAGCCTGCAGTCAGCAGAGACGGGATCCCCAGGATTAGGAGGAGGTCAGGGCTGGAGTTCTGCCACTCTCCCTCTCAGCGGCTGAGCAGGAACTCCTCATTATACCTGATGTGCAAACCATCCCTCATGGTGCCTGGGCCTCTCAAACTGACTGCCCCATCACTGTCTGCCACCAGGACTGGAGGGACTGCAGTCTGTTATGGTGGGCATGTGAGAAATTGGAGGTGTTGCGGTCTAAATTCATTGATCCGAAGTAAGTTGGATTGACAGACCAATCTCCAAAACTCACGTCAACTTCACAATACCAGAAGTAAAATTGTAGCTATTCCTTCAGGTATTGAATTTGACGGACTAATGACACCCTCTCGGATGTGTGTGGAGGCTGGTTCACGTGTGTCTGTCTGCGTGCGTTAGCATGTCCATGTCTGAGAGATATTTTTATTCTACTGCAGCTAACGCACCCCTCACAGCACACAGACCAAGCTAATAGCCAATCATATTGATGGGCCTTTGCTAATTTATATTTCCTTAGCTAAACATAATTAGTGATTATGTAATATTTAGGCTCCTGCATGCTGCCCTGATTACTGTCCAGTGTTTGAAAGGCTATATAGTTCATAGTGAATCAGAGAATGATTAGTGCATGGCAAATCTACTTCATTCTTAATATGGTAATTAATTGTCTATGCAGTGGGAGCATTGGTTAAAAGCACTAGTAACCTCACGCAAGCTTCAAATGTACCACACTCTAAATTGCTTGCCATGGTTTTCTTTGAAAGGCTATATTTAATGAAATGCCATACAGTAGCCAGTTTGGAGGCTAATGGAACGTACATTATATGTAAGGGATCTGGTGAGGAGTCACTTAACCATCCATTATGTTGTGTGTTTTTGAGCTGCACTGTTTTCTTACGTACCAATTTGAAATGTTCACGATTAATTCAGCCTTGTAATAGAATTAGTAACTGATAAAAGCAGAAATGTCAAATGTAGACATTGGGGGATTGAACTTTGAAATAGAGATGTTATATTTGGTAATATAGACAAGTAAGATAAATTAACTGGTTGCTGGTACTCTGAGGATAAAATCATTTGTCAAAATATGTTATTATTTAATTTGCTAGAGCATATTCAAATAATTGACAACCCCCATCACGCAATATGACTTATTATACATTGTAATGAAATAAAGCATGAAAAGATACTGTACTGTATGTTGTAGGTAGGCAGAGATGGATAGAATTTCTGTTACATGTATTTGAAATATGTATTTAAATTACTTCTGAGTATTTTGCCATTTGTATTACACTGGGCTGAACTACACTATTTTGTAACAAGATACTTTCGAGAGCTGTAATGTGTATTTTCATTTATTTATTTTTTTATAGCGGTTCACCATTTTGTGGCCCCCTTACACCCTGCATTGGTATCAGACGTCTGTTGGCCCTGTAGTGTGATAAGAGCATCTGCTATAGTAACAAAATATAAATGTATATGTAAAAAATTCACAATTGCAAAGCATGCTGAGTATTATTCTAATGAGCTCAGCCCCAAAATAATACCCAGTGTGCTTTGCAGTTCATTTTGGTATGTTCATTTTCACATATACAGTGCATTTACATTTTGATCATTTCGCAGACATTCTTATGCAGAGTGACTTAAACAACAACATGTCACAGTCAGAGCAAGTCAACTGTTTCTGTAACCGTTACTGAGTATGTTGTTTGCTGTTTGGGCCGGCTACTTGCAAATGTATTTCTGCATTTTAAAATACAACATACATGTATTTTAATTAAATACATTAGTGTATTTTGATAAATTGATCTTTATGGTATTTTATAATTGTATTTGTCATTTTTGCCCATCTCTATATGTAGGAAAATAATATAAATTCTGTAGGATGAGCATCATCTCAGAGCAAGACATTCCTGCAGAGACACCTAGTGTCTTTATTATACGTTGACACACTACAGACTGCCTGTAACATCACCAGCCATCACCCTCTACACTGAGGGAACACACAGAGACACTCTACGGTAAGTCTCTGGGTTAACTAAGATTCACTCTTTCTATGTGTAACTACAACCTTAAACAAACAAGAGAGCAGCATCAAACGTGTTTAACAACAGTAATGGCATTTGATTATCTATTGATCAAAAATCTAATCGTATTGGTCACATACACATGGTTAGCAATGTTAATGCGAGTGTAGCAAAATGCTTGTGCTTCTAGTTCCGACCGTGCAGTGAATGTAACGCAGTAATGTTTGTGATAAAACAATGATAATCCAAGACAAAAAACATTACACTACCTGATGTACTGTACTTCCTATTGTCAGATGCCATTGTGACCAAGGACCAATAACTTCATGCTGTGGACCTGTTTCAAAACTTGGGTAAGGGTGCCCCCACCTGGCCACTAGTATATTGAGTCACAGATGTTCTCAGAGGCAGGCAGCATTTTTGAGACTGTGAGACATCATACCCATTGTTTTCTTGCAACACTTAACGCAGTCAGCTACTATCAGGATTATGATATAGAATGTACTGTAATTTTGGGATAAATATAATTATATTTACAGTAATATTACTTTGTTTTGGGAAATATAATAACTTCATCAGAATGAATGTGATTGATCACTTCTCAGGTCTTGAAGAATGTTGCTGACTTCTCATAGTGACCTCTACATTTTAATTATGTAGTTTAATCAGTGCTATTAGAACTGAGGTGATATGTCTATGTAAATGATCACAATGTTAATATAGAGTTAGCTTTAAAACTAACACATCTTCCTTGAATTTCAAATATACTCCCATCTAAGACACACCCACATCCGTTACGGACAAGAGATAGTGACAAAACAGCCTTATAGACTGCAGCAACAGTTGTTTTGGTCAGACACTGTGACGTTAGGAGAAATAGAGGGCCAGTTTGAGACTGTAATTTGCAGTCTGGTCTGAGCCTATTTCCTTGTGTGTCGTTAGCTGCTGCTGTTCATCAGTATGGAAGTCTATTAGGTGAGGGAGAAATTGTAATGATGGACACTGAACGATGGGAATCAGCTGCTCAATAAAGGCCTCTAATTGCTTAGCAACCGTGTTTCAGGCATCTCATTTGAGATCAAGAGTTTACTGGACTGGAGACTCCGCTTTGGAGAAATAGAGCTTGTGCCAATAGATAAGACAGGCTAGAAATGGGCTCTAAATCTGCTTCCTCTGTGCCCTTCTCTCTCTCTCGCCCCCCATCTCTCTCTCTCTTTCCCTCATTCTCGCTCTTTCTCCAGACCCAATGAACCACCCCCTCCACCCTCCCTCCTTCCTTCCCTCCCCGACCCCTTCCCCACCAGGACGATTATGTTACCTTTCAACAGCCTGATGTATTCAGTTCACTAGATTATTTTCTGTCATCTCAGTTAATTGAATTCTGTCCATCACATTTAGATGTTGTTGCATTTGCATAAAGGTTAGAGTGGTGAATAGTGTCAAACTTCAATTTAGACAATGTCACTCAAATAAAAATACCCAGCTCTCTCTGGAGGTGGGTATTTACGGATTCTGTCTGAATTTAAATATATCTGTATTCTTGGGATGTGGGGCTCTCATATACATGTAAATATGAATATGAAAATGACTGGATGGCTCTATGATATGGGGTCCATGACTATATGTGTGTGTGTGTGTGTGTGTGTGTGTGTGTGTGTGTGTGTGTGTGTGTGTGTGTGTGTGTGTGTGTGTTTATGTTTGCGTGCATGTGTGCATATGTTGGGTATGTATGTGTGTGCATGGATTGTGTGTTAGTGTATGTTTGTGGTCGTGGCGTCTGTTTTGGTGGGACATAGACAGTGTGGGCTTCACTACTACCTATTGAAGCTGATGCCTCTCAATAGATGCTTCCTCCTACTCCCCTACTTATCGTCAAGTACCTCCAAACTACGAGTGCTATATGAAAACAGTGCACAGGGCCAAGGTGGGAGGGGAAGTCAGAGGACCTACCACAATCCCATGTGTTACAACACACACACACACACTCCTCCATTGAGTTTCAAACCAGTCTCTCCTCGGCGGGCAATCTGTTAAATCGCTGCGACTGACAGAGGCAGACGAGGCATAATAACATGTCACACAATGAAATGTAGGAGAGAGAGGGGGGCAACTGTTCCTCCCTGTCAGCCAAGAAGACCTGGGCCAATTCAGATTTAATAAGTGTACCGGAATATCCAATTATGTTTGCTTTTGAAAATTGATTCATACGTCTTTAGTGGCAATTTTCATATTAGCCTCTTTCAAATAAACATCTATTAGGTTTATGTATCCCATCCTGTGGTGCTGCAGCACAGCCCCAGCTAAAATACATGTGTGTCAGTTAGTCAATAACGAGGAGCCCGAGACGACGGACAGATTAGAATGCTAATCTCTTTTCATCAACTCTGAATGCGGACTGAATTGAAGGTCAATATCTGACGATGCTAGAGAGCTGAGCAGGTGTCTGGAGAGTATGGATCTGCAGTGTTCACAGAGCCACTGGCCCTCTTCGGGGGCTCGCCGAGGCCAATTTCAAAACCGTCAAAACTGCATTATGGCAAACCTTCCTGGACAAAACGTCATACCTTACACTGTGTTCCAGTCTCCTCCTCAACCCTCCTCTTCATCCCTCCCTCTCTTCCTCCACCTCCTTGTTCTCTCCATTCTGAGACTCCAGACATGTCATCCTTCCTGATAGTAGCCTCATGGTGTGAGTTATCTGTGAAGGCTTAGGACATGCTGTTGTCTATTGAGAGGCGTGCAAAGGTATTCTGTTGGTATTATTTACAATAGAATACCAGGCTGTTATCTACTGAAAGCCTGCAATCACTTCCTGCGAGCGCTCTGAGGCTCTGAGACAAGATAGAAGAAAAATTCCTAATCTGGTTGTAAATTAAAGAGCACAAATATGGGGAGATGAAGTAGAGAAACGAAGGCATCCCTCTTTCAATGGGCCATCTGTTTACAGACATTCTCAAGGTGGTTCATTATTGATTCTACAAAACCCACACATCGACAACTAAATGTCCCGCCTCAGATAAAGAGCTGCAACACAATTTCAAACTTATTCAGGCTGAATGTGTGTGTGCGTGTCTGTTTTCTTTATCCCATTTATTTTTGAACAGAACCAAATGTAAAGGTTTTGTCTGTGGAATGGGAGTGGAGCATGGCCAGCAGCTAGAAGACAAACAGGCTGTGGGCAGACTAGGCAGACTGACACACTGTTTGTGTTTGAGCTTAGAGTCCTGTTCAAACTCCAAAATCACACCAAACAGTGGATAAAACAACATTCCCTCTCGAGTGGTGCCACACGCGAGCGAGAGGAGTGTGTCCTGGGTGTGTGTGTGTGTGTAGGACTGGGCTGAGGCTGGGTTTTGGGTAGCCATGGGCTGAAGGCAGCGAGGTGCTCATATGGAGAGCCTTGTCCAGTCTGTCAGAGGGCCCTCTTGGCTACTCTCCTCTCACACAATGACTATGTGAAGGGGCTCACTCCAAACAGGACTCTGGCTGCTTCTAGGCTGGAGCAACACTCTGCTGCGGCCCCTCTAGGAGTAAGCCTATCTCAAAACAGAGCAGACTACTCTCCTCAGGCTGGCTGGCCCTACCTACCCCCAGGAAAGGCCATAGCTGATCACACGGTCTGATGTCCATGAATATGTACTGATATAGCTACAGAAACAGACTCTCGAAGGAAGTTTTTTAAAAATCACAAAATCTATAAAGCGTTTATTTATGCCGACTAACAAAATTGTTAAAATGAATCTAAATATTTAGTATTATTTACTAACTAAAATGAATTGATCTAGACTGCTATTACAATAAAATGACTGAAACAGTCACACAGCTTGTTTCATGAAGATGAATACGTGAATTTAGTTCAGAAATATAAATTAGGCTGAATGAAAGATTTGAAATACATTTTCACTGAGCTGAATAAAAATACATTTCCCGCTGAGTATCTCTTTGAATGGAGCACTTTATTCGTGTACGCATCTGTGATGTCATTGTGACCATTTTTATTCTTGCCTGCAAAGTTGTGAGCTCAACCCTTTGCTTTTATTTACATGGTAGTCTTTCTCCTGCACTGCGGGAGTGCCTAGCGAGCTGTAGATAGGTCCTTTTAGACCTTTACAATAGGGCTGCTTCAGCAGCTTCTTGTTGCCGTAACTACCTCTTTCTTCTTCACATTGCAAATGTCTTTGGTTAAAACCTGGTGGCCTTGATGGACAAGGTTCTATGGAATCAATCGACTGCTTCTTGCAGAAGATTTTAACATGCTTTAAAGTCGGCCTTGACAAGTTGTTCTTTTGAGATATAAACCCCATGCGACAAGCATCTGAGATCCAAGTTTCTATTCTATTTTCTCTCTTTGTTTGTGTAAAGTGGATTTCAGAGAGGCCTCACTGTGGGTGAAAATATAGCACAGACACAGGGGCTATGCTGAAGGCTGTTGTGCTCTGTGGTAAGCTTGTTGGGGGCACTATGTACATATTTGAAGTATTTGTCATTCTTGAAATAATTGAAATATACCAATATTCATATTTTTAAATGACATATGCTAGTGAAGACACGTAATTACTGAAAATAAAAATACATTGTATTTTCTGAAGGTCTTATTTAATCAAGGCAAACATTTAATTCTAATGTTTCTGGTTTTAAATAATAATCAAAGGACTGAGATCGGCACAAAATAAATGAGATGCAACAATGATGCCAAAATATTTGTTTTGAATCCTGAGTTGTTTATTAAGTTAACTAATGTATAAACATATGACAAATACACATGTAAATTATTTTGTCCCATTTGTGGCAGTGACCATTGTAAGAGAAACAACGATTACACAATACTGCATACTGGATGTGCAAAGCAGTGAAAGTGTCTCCACAACCTCTACCTCCTTTAGTAAAACAGCAACAGCTGCTTTGAGTTTTTATAGCCGACAACATATGTCCCTTCTTTGGTGACAAAGCTGTCCACAGCTTCCATGCTGTTCTCTTTCCCTAGTCCAAACATACATCTTTAGATACCTGTCAGCCTTTATTATGCTGTCTTCTGTCGCCAGAGATAAGGCAAGTTAAAGTTTAATGAAATGCAGCCTGGCTACAGAGGCCCGCCTTTCATAATTTGTCACAGGCTGTGAGGTAGAAGCCCCCAGCTATGTAAACATGGAGTCCAGTGTTAACAGTCATTAGTTCTATATGACGGCACAGGGACGGTGCAGCAGAAATGTCATGCTGCAGCCATTTTTCTGTTGCTCCCACAGGACCCACAGACACCGTACTGTAGACACCAAGCTTGATGGAAACGCACATAATGTACAGAGTACTATAACAGTTTTGCAGCAAATCACAATTATTGTACAGCTCGATAAAATAAATCTAAATGCATTGGCTAATTGAGTAATTATGCATGTACTGTATGAACGACACATTGACACATTCAGCCCAAAGCAGGAGGTTTCAAAAAAGACTTAGTAATGGCCAAAGTTCCAGAGCCAGTCTTTAAGGTGTGATGATTACTGTGAGAGCAGCGCCCTACAGTCAGTGACCCACCTGGTACTTTGGGGAGGGTAGAGGTTGGGTGCAGGGTACAGCAGCCCATACAGCTGTGGCCCGAGGGGAGATGATGACATTGACTGTCTCAGGCACACGGGCCACAACCCTACTTATACACACAGTACTATAACCAGTCTGACATTGGGTTAGGCTACGGCTGGCCATGGTGCCTGCAGCTACAGTGGTCAAGGAGCTCCAGTGAACATCCACTGAACCTTTCATACTGTTTGACTGACAGGTCCTACCACCAACTCAGCTCAGTGTAGCGGGTAAGAGGAGATCTGTATCTCTGACCATCCTTACTGGAGCAGTGTCTATCAAATAACAACAGTAGCCTTTTAATAAGAGCTCTTGGCTTTGTGTGTGAGTAAGTTGCCTACTCTATTGTCTTGTTGCAACCCTCTCCATGGTTTTGGTAGGGAATCATACAGCATCATGACCATCAATAGAAACTGGCCATACTATCAGAAATTCAAATTGACATAAATTATGATGTATCAGATGTGTCATATAGATCATTTGACAAAAACGTAACTGCATATGGTAGCGTGACAAGATATCAGGGGATAGTCCATCTCTCTTCAGTGGTTTGTTGTCCTTAAGTGATAATGCCTGAGAAGCCGGTGTTTGGAGGATATATTGGCATGGGTGTTGTTATTTTGATTAATTTATTCATACTATTTCATCCTTCCACAAGATATGGTCCCGACACAATTCTAGGGTTGCTACCCAAGCCGGCTGGTCGTTCGTTCTATCGGTTTGGTTGCCAGAGACGCAACCCAGTCGTTCAGTCTTTTTGTTCTGTATCTATGGTCGTTCTTTATAAATGTTCCATTGCCATACTGGCTGGCAACCTTCTTATCCCTTGCTAGCTAGCCAGCCAACTACGGCTAACTTACTGTCACATCAAACAGTGCAGCCAGAATAACAACAGTAGCTGCATTTGCATTTGTTTAAGCTGATTTCCAGAGACATTCATTTGGATACATCCATAACAATGAGCTAATGAGGCACGATTTCACCTGGCATAGAAAATGTGCTCACCATTCAGGACACTGTTTGTTCAGAGGAGTTAGCCAACAACACAGCTACAGTAACACAATCACTTCAAACTGAAGCTGGAAAGACTGCAAACTAGCTGCACTTCATTAAATGTTAAGTTTTTTCAATTGACATTCCTTTGTATATATCCATAAAAATGATGCCAACTGATTCATGATTTCGCCTGGCTGAGAAACACTGCCTGCCTGTCTGTCTCGTCCCGACTCTCGACACATTCATTACTATTGGACAGCTGGAGATTGAATTTGAATATTGAAACAATGTTGCAAATATCGTAAAGACAGACAACAAGGTTTATACAAATCTCCACTTTTGAAAAATAAATGTTAGTCTAAAAGAAATGTGAGATAATGTCTAGATGCTTTTTATAACGGAGATGAAGTTTATAAATTGCTTGGCTGGGCTGATGAGACAGTGGATTGCGTAGTCAGATGGAACAGAGTAAGTAAGCATTTTAACATCATAGATTCAGCCCGTGGTAACTTGTGGAAGAGACACTGGCTGGAATGCGGTTTTAACCCATCAGCATTCAGGATTAGACCCATTTGTTGTTTAAACTAGACTAAACTCTAGGAAGAAGCTCATTCTAGCACTTCAATTTTGAGCTTCAATTTAACAGTCTGCAGTCTAGCTGAGAACGCCAGTCTGCAGTCTAGCTGAGAACACCAGTCTGCAGTCAAGCTGAGAACGCCAGTCTGCAGTCTAACTGAGAACACCAGTCTGCAGTCTAGCTGAGAACGCCAGTCTGCAGTCTACCTGAGAACGCCAGTCTGCAGTCTAGCTGAGAACGCCAGTCTGCAGTCTAGCTGAGAACACCAGTCTGCAGTCTAGCTGAGAACACCAGTCTACAGTCTAGCTGAGAACACCAGTCTACAGTCTAGCTGAGAACACCAGTCTGCCCATCCAACAAGATAAACACACATTGCAGCCGTTGATGTCTTAATACTGAGAGGATCTATTTTGCTGATCCTCTGACACTGATCCTTTAGGTAAACTCAAGCCCTCCCGTTTCGTGTCCCTATTAACCCTTTTCCAACCAACACAGCACTGGCAGCTTTTTGAACACCGGCTTCACTGCTGAAAACACTCTCAGAGATGCTCAGTGCGTCTTTGTCTTTTAACTGTGGTAGAACAGATTCATATATACTGTACATAATAGTAATTTCAGTTAAACAGAAACACAAAACAGAAGGCAGAGACAGACAAGCAGACCCTACAGTACACACACACACACACACACACACACACACACACACACACACACACACACACACACACACCCTGCCTGTGTGGTGTTTGTGGTGTTTGTGTGTGGCTGAGTCTGTGTGGACTGGCCCTGGCTGTAATCAGTAGCTCTGTGACAGGAGGGGAGGGAGGGACAGAGGGACAGGAGTGATAACAGATTGAGCGACTCTGATAAACTCTCCTGTAATGGCTCTGCCTGTCCCTTTGGCTTTTCTTTCCACCAGCACCTATTTAGTGGAGTCTTACACTGGCGGGGGATTAGCAACCTGGATAAGGAGAGGTAAACACTAGCAGCTTCTCTGAGAAAGCAACAATGAGAGGGAGGCAGAGGGAGATGCAAAGGGGGAGAGGAGAGGGAGAGGAGGAGAGAGATGAGGAGAAAGGAGAAGAGGATGGAAGAGAGACTGAGAAAACATTGAAGGAGTGGCACTTACAATACCCATCCATCCTTTTTCCTTCTCTTAAAACATTCACGTTAATTTTGATGTCTGGCCCCTCACCAATGCAATAACTGCTAGGTTCCTATTCTGTCTGTACTACATGGTAGTGATGGGTTCAAGTGCTGGGTTGCAGGTGATGTCAAACACAGTCTAATTCTGTGTGTATAGCGGTGAGCCGGGCGAGGCGTGACACACGACACACGGGACAGTGTAAACATGGATTAGGTTGATGTCTCAATCATAGCATGGCAGGCTGACAGACAGCTCTCTGACACTGTCAACTTCATGGGGAACAGGAGTAGGGTTCATAGGGTTTTCTGCGCTATTTCAGCTTGATGCAATGCCCCTGTGTGGAAATATTTGATTATGTGTTGTAATTTACTGACTCACAGATAATGAATTAATGTATTAGTTATCTATCTTCAAATACTGCAAACATTCTCCAGTTGTAGTCACACTGTGGAATATGCTATGTGGGTTAATGTTAGCAACAATGGGAAGCCAACAAAGCTACAGTAAGATATCTAATCATTGTATGAAATAACATGGGTTGTGAAGGAGCAATTATTTTGAGGGACATATTTTGTTGCTTGACTACATGTGAGACCAAGACAATGTCAGCATGATGAGGGCAGGAGAGCAGCATCACTCAGCCTATGCTACAGTGTCAAGTGCTGCAAACAATATGCACTCACTAGGAGCACAACTCGACTCATGAGACAACATGCTCCACTGATCGTGGCAGTGCCATTTTACAATAACCAATGTTACAGAACTACCTCAGTTCCTTCATCTCAATATCTCGAAGCAAGTTGTTTTTCGAGAGCAAACAAGCAAGTGGTAAATAATTCTCTCCTCTGGGCCTTTCAGACTATTCATCTATCAAACATACAGAAATGTATGGCAGCGCTCAAGGCTGAACTAATCCAACAAATGCAGCAAAAAGCCCAACCTGAGAGAAATCTGTCTCAAGATCCATCTCAAAGTACTGGAGGGAAACTGGAAACACACCCAACATAATCACTGCAAAGCAGCCATGAGCTGTGAAATCCTACCCCTTCAGTCAAACCGATGAGCCTGGTGGGAAGGATAGGGCTACAGAACTGGCTGTGCTGATAGAAGATGCTCTATAATTTCTCAATAAGTTAGACGGACAGAAACATGAGATATCCTACAAATACAGTAAAACACATCTTTGTGAACTAAGCAATAATACAAGTGATGTATAGTATTATCAATAAAGTATTTTCACTATCATACCCGTACACACTAAACAAAGAGAGCAATTAGCTATGAAAGATCCCACTAAACTAGTAGGCAAGCTGAACATGTTATACTGGCCAAATTCCCAATCTGTCTCTATTAATTAAGCCATTTAAATCATGCACCAGGCTAATTGCATAATTAAATCACTGCCTCCTGGGTGCTGCTGATGTGTTCTGGGTAATCTGATGCATCAACATTGTGCTTGGCTGATAACGGTAATGGTATGCTAAGGTCAGTGGAACTTACCATTGACAACTTTCATCGTGAACACATTATGGTCAACATA
The DNA here is from genome assembly GCF_013265735.2 of Oncorhynchus mykiss. Taxonomy (NCBI): domain Eukaryota; kingdom Metazoa; phylum Chordata; class Actinopteri; order Salmoniformes; family Salmonidae; genus Oncorhynchus; species Oncorhynchus mykiss. Next base: position 47,249,978 of record NC_048583.1, on the reverse strand, counting down.
CAGTATATATAATGACTAGCTGTATTGCTGTAGTTGTAGTCGAGATATCCTACTGGAAATGCCTTAATGTATTAATACACTGTAATGACCTCCTGTAAACCAGAAATATATTGTGGTTTTTGCATGTTAAACAATTCACTGTCAGCTATGGCAATCAACCAAAATGGGCAGCTAGCTAGTGCAGAACATCAATGTTCCTTGTACGCAGCATAAACTTTGAGAGCTTGGGAATATAAAGGTTCTATCTGCAGAAAGATGATTCTGAGATAATTGGCTTTAACATTCCGAACACTCATTTGTTTGAATGGAGGCAGTGATTTTTTATCTTCTATTATTTTGAGCTGACCAATATGAATTGGGATATTGACAGTACTATCTAGGTAGAGAACATTGAACACAACAAGGCTGTGTCAATAACAAATGTTTTGCTGGAAATGCAGCGAGAGCCTTTTAGTCCCAAGATCTCCACTTGTTATGGGGACAGGAAGGATTGTCTTTTAGTCCCAAGATCTCCACTTGTTATGGGGACAGGAAGGATTGTCTTTTAGTCCCAAGATCTCCATTTGTTATGGGGACAGGAAGGATTGTCTTTTAGTCCCAAGGTCTCCACTTGTTATGCGGACAGGAAGGATTGTCTTTTAGTCCCAAGATCTCCACTTGTTATGGGGACAGGAAGGATTGTCTTTTAGTCCCAAGATCTCCACGTGTTATGGGGACAGGAAGGATTGTCTTTTAGTCCCAAGATCTCCACTTGTTATGGGGACAGGAAGGATTGTCTTTTAGTCCCAAGGTCTCCACTTGTTATGCGGACAGGAAGGATTGTCTTTTAGTCCCAAGATCTCCACTTGTTATGGGGACAGGAAGGATTGTCTTTTAGTCCCAAGATCTCCACGTGTTATGGGGACAGGAAGGATTGTCTTTTAGTCCCAAGATCTCCATTTGTTATGGGGACAGGAAGGATTGTCTTTTAGTCCCAAGGTCTCCACTTGTTATGCGGACAGGAAGGATTGTCTTTTAGTCCCAAGATCTCCACTTGTTATGGGGACAGGAAGGATTGTCTTTTAGTCCCAAGATCTCCACGTGTTATGGGGACAGGAAGGATTGTCTTTTAGTCCCAAGATCTCCACTTGTTATGGGGACAGGAAGGATTGTCTTTTAGTCCCAAGATCTCCATTTGTTATGGGGACATGAAGGATTGTCTTTTAGTCCCAGATCTCCACTTGTTATGGGGACAGGAAGGATTGTCTTTTAGTCCCAAGATCTCCACTTGTTATGGGGACAGGAAGGATTGTCTTTTAGTCCCAAGATCTCCACTTGTTATGGGGACAGGAAGGATTGTCTTTTAGTCCCAAGGTCTCCACTTGTTATGCGGACAGGAAGGATTGTCTTTTAGTCCCAAGATCTCCATTTGTTATGGGGACAGGAAGGATTGTCTTTTAGTCCCAAGGTCTCCACTTGTTATGGGGACAGGAAGGATTGTCTTTTAGTCCCAGATCTCCACTTGTTATGGGGACAGGAAGGATTGTCTTTTAGTCCCAAGATCTCCATTTGTTATGGGGACAGGAAGGATTGTCTTTTAGTCCCAGATCTCCACTTGTTATGGGGACAGGAAGGATTGTCTTTTAGTCCCAAGGTCTCCACTTGTTATGGGGACAGGAAGGATTGTCTTTTAGTCCCAAGGTCTCCACTTGTTATGGGGACAGGAAGGATTGTCTTTTAGTCCCAAGATCTCCACTTGTTATGGGGACAGGAAGGATTGTCTTTTAGTCCCAAGATCTCCATTTGTTATGGGGACATGAAGGATTGTCTTTTAGTCCCAGATCTCCACTTGTTATGGGGACAGGAAGGATTGTCTTTTAGTCCCAAGGTCTCCACTTGTTATAGGGACAGGAAGGATTGTCTTTTAGTCCCAAGGTCTCCACTTGTTATAGGGACAGGAAGGATTGTCTTTTAGTCCCAAGGTCTCCACTTGTTATAGGGACAGGAAGGATTGTCTTTTAGTCCCAAGGTCTCCACTTGTTATAGGGACAGGAAGGATTGTCTTTTAGTCCCAAGGTCTCCACTTGTTATGGGGACAGGAAGGATTGTCTTTTAGTCCCAAGGTCTCCACTTGTTATAGGGACAGGAAGGATTGTCTTTTAGTCCCAAGGTCTCCACTTGTTATGGGGACAGGAAGGATTGTCTTTTAGTCCCAAGGTCTCCACTTGTTATGGGGACAGGAAGGATTGTCTTTTAGTCCCAAGGTCTCCACTTGTTATGGGGACAGGAAGGATTGTCTTTTAGTCCCAAGGTCTCCACTTGTTATGGGGACAGGAAGGATTGTCTTTTAGTCCCAAGATCTCCACTTGTTATGGGGACAGGAAGGATTGTCTTTTAGTCCCAGATCTCCACTTGTTATGGGGACAGGAAGGATTGTCTTTTAGTCCCAAGATCTCCACTTGTTATGGGGACAGGAAGGATTGTCTTTTAGTCCCAAGGTCTCCACTTGTTATAGGGACAGGAAGGATTGTCTTTTAGTCCCAAGGTCTCCACTTGTTATGGGGACAGGAAGGATTGTCTTTTAGTCCCAAGGTCTCCACTTGTTATGGGGACAGGAAGGATTGTCTTTTAGTCCCAAGATCTCCACTTGTTATGGGGACAGGAAGGATTGTCTTTTAGTCCCAAGATCTCCACTTGTTATGGGGACAGGAAGGATTGTCTTCACAAATGCAATATACTTTACACTTACAGACAACTAAATATGTCTGTATTTCCTCCTTCATAAGTATAATGAAGTATTCACTATTTGCAATTGTTCAAGTGTACTGTGCCTGCCCTTCAAGTGTGCTACATCCTTATCAATTTAAATGGGTTATTTTGGGGTTCAGGATGTGTGGATGTTATTGAAGATACTCTCAAAAAGACAATGCAATTTGAAGTTTAAACCAGAGTAATGAGTTGCTGACAATATGAAGGAAGGATGCTGTATGCTGTAGTGGTTTCCATATTGCACACACTATGGCACTCTATCAAGCTCACAGGCTTACAGAAGAAATATGTCATTATTTCACTCAATCAATAGCCCTCCAAAAATAAGCACTTGTATTTCTTGAATTAATGTACACAACAAAAGATATTGGTGATATTGCAAAAAAAAAAAGGACTGATGAATCAATACATTGTGCAGTAATGATACACTATGTACACCAACTTCTAAACACAACATGGACAATAAATAAAACAAATGTATGGTAAACCTAAACACTAGTGAACAATGGTGTACGGCCAAATTCCATAATAACAATTTCTAAAACCGTGATCGAGATGCAGCAACAAGCTGTAACCAACCCCTTCAATTTAGCACATTTGTGGTCATCCGGCTTGAGTATGCCCAGCACAAACACCTTGTGTGTTGGCATTGTGGTCCTGCGTGTAGCAGCACGAGGCAGGGCCGCTCCAGCCAAGTGTTTCAATTCCTGAAGAGCCTCCAGAAGAAATTACTATGTAATGACCACACTCCGCAAGAAGAAAGCCCCATTATGGCTTCCACACACTGTACTTGGCTTTCATTTGCAAGCTAAATGGATGCGAAAGAAGGTCAGAGTTCACTAGCCATTCAAGTATTTGGCTTTAACAGGCTCCAGTACTCTTGCTTTAATTCAAGCAGAAGGACAAGTACGAATAATCACACTAGATAAGACTCATCAAAACCAGCAGTGCTGCTGTGCGTGCGTACCCCCTCCAAACACACACACACGCATGCATACACACACACACACACACACACACACACACACACACACACACACATACACGCATGCATACACACTCACACTCCATATCCCTCTTCCTCAAAATAGCTGGAGAGGCTTAATGACAAAATACAATTTACAAAATGACTTTTAATTTGGAATTTACCAGCTTTTCTAGCTGCAATCAGATGTTGGTGTGTTATTGCACACTGTTTTATGTTGATGCAAATTCTCCCCAGCTCTACTCAACTAGTTCTAATTTCACGTTTGTTTATCAGAGTACCGAAAACAGCGAGAGAGAGGAAAACTGCAGCTCTAATGAATGTAAAGTGGAACACAAAATATGCAATGGTTATAAAGACTAGCAACACTCACAGGTTTGGCTGTACGAAGATATGATGGTCTGCTGCGTATTATGGAGACAAAGAGCCAACACCCAAATGACATTGTGTGGCCAATTTGTAAAGAATTGCAGTTAGGGAGAAATGTCTCTTTGTGGGCACATAATAACTAAGGAGTGAATAGTTGATTTAGATACATGAGGGTGCACGGCCAAAACTGCTAATACAAAACCCCAGGGGTGTTAATTTAATGTAATATATGCACAGGCTAATTTATTACACTGTGACTAATTTCCAGTTCTCGTGCTTGGAGTTGCCTCGCTAATTATGTTTTTTTTTGTGTATATATATATATATATATATATATATATATATATATATATATATATATATATATATATTTTTTTTTTTTTTTTTAAATATATATATATTTTTACAATTATTATTTATTTTTTTATTTCCCCATTTCATAATTACGCTTCCACATTCAGGAGGAGCATTGACGCAAATGAGATGGGCCTGGCTATTTGGCATTCACAGACCCCCACACCCAGGTGAGCCAAAACCCAAGCCAGGGGCTGCGAACCACCCATCCCTCCCCTCCCGTTTCCCAAAAACACCCACCCTCCCAATCAGTACACGTGGTATCTTTGATCGGCTCTACCCCGGCGTCAGCCTGACCACCGCTTTCTGCTCACAAATATCAGATAGGTCGGCATGTAATTAGACTTGGGGCTTTAATTAGGAAAAGTTAACTGTCACATGAAAGCTGTCACATCTGTGATATGTACTGCTGGTTCAGTGCCCGTCCCCCAGGGGCTCTGCATCAAAAGACCCTTCCCTGCTGAGCAGGCCCACTCTAGCATGTTCTCATGCGCCATATCAGACCTTCCGAGTGGCTCAGGATGCAAGGGGATGGAAAAAGAGGAAGAGTTAACGGCGAAACAAAAGGGTAGAGGGAGGAAAAGGAGAAAAAGGAGGGGGAAAGGGAGGAAGAAGAAAATCATTGAGCTGCTCTGCTCTTTCTTGTGTCTCGTTAAACGAGGAACACGGCCCAGACACAAAGGGATCTGAGGGAAAACAATGTCACTTAACAAGATATCACTGGGTCATCATTAGCAATTTGTTGTGGCATAATTTCCCCTGCCCTTGCATAATAGGTGCCCGGGGATATGGTGAAAGGCGCCGGCGCTGTGTGCCTTCACAAAAGAGATTTCTCAACCTATGGCAGAAGCCAAGATAACTCCACTATGGCTCTGCATCACAGCCATATTAAGAAGGGTCTCCTTTAATTGACTCCCCAGGATCATCTTTAGTTCCATAGTTGGCTTGATCCAAACCCACTCCCATGAAAGGCCCTGCCATTCTTTGAAAGAATAAAACTGGTTAAATACGGAGCTGTGATTAAAGCTTTACAAACTTGTCTGTCGTTATTTTAAACAGCCTTGTTATGGTGACTGCTCTGGATTTATGTTGTGGTATCAACTCCTCTGATGCTAAAAGAAGAATGAAAGTGGTAGTAGTGGAATATTCTACATTTTGATGGCTGCTAGCTCCTCTCTCCATCTCTCCTCTCTCTCTCTCTCTCTCTCTCTCTCTCTCTCTCTCTCTCTCTCGGAGAGAATGCAACAGCTGCATACTGCTATAGTTGTGTTAAATATGGTGAAGCGGCTTGACGGATATTACTGCCATTAATCACAAATGGGGAAAAAGCCTTATAATTGCATTGTGTTTTCTGTTTACCCATCCACACAGATGTTACTGACAGAGTGTTCACACTTTCAGTCTGTTCCATCATTCCCTCTTATGTGGCCCTTTTGTGACACTGCAGACATGGAGCTGCCATTTACATTCATTAAACACATACCCTCCCCCCGGAGAGGGAAGTATAGATGAACACAACTGGTGACAACAATGCAGCTATGTGAAAAACTGTCAACAGTATATCTAGAGAACAGAAAGAATGATCATTAACAATTTGACAGTGACCGCTGTAGATGATTACAATGAGATACAGTAAGACCGCTAGAATGGCGTGACTGACATTCATTTGTCAACTTCCTCTTCTCATTCAGAGCTGTATGAGCGTACAGTATATGCATTCTATAGTACATACATTGGATGTATACATTTGATGCCTTCTAAACTAATCCTTTGTTGAGGAAATGGCATATTTGACATTTGGTGTGTTCTTGGTGTTTCAGTATTGGACTAAAGGCTGTTCATCATGAGCCGCCAACCAAATTATCTTGTTCCCATCAATGCTGTGACCTGGATTTTAAAAGTCTGAGATTTTTTATGTATTCTCCTCTCAGGCCCACTGGAAATATGCATGAATTTGTTAGGCTTAACAAAGCCAGGCTGAATCTACCCAGTCCTTCATTGTAAGTGTGTTAAATGTACAGACATACACACCACACCGTGCCTGCATTGACATTGTGCGGTGCTCCAGCGAGGCCAAATGGGACGATTGTGAAATCGATTTCCACATTGTATTTTACACCCCTTCATCATTCCCTGCCCTCATGCCTGGAACGCTTATGATTTCAAAAGCACTTAACATGTGCCAGCCCCTTTGTTCAAGAAGCAAACTACTTCTGAAGGAGACATCAATGCAAATAAAACCAAACAGCATAGCGAAGAGAAACTCGAGCTGAAGAACAACCAAATTACCTGTAGTTAATACGCCTTCATTACTATTGATTTTTCTCCTGCACACTAAACATCCCAGGCACTAATGATTTCATGGTATTAAAGAGAACAGCCACTGCTGTCACTTTGAATATGAAACTGGAAAACCGATTATAACAGATTTCTTACACACCCCGCTGTGACACCCGAATGATACTTAAAATATAATGATGTTCTCAACCAGTCTCATTAACACTACGGCGCAGCGCTGGAAAGAACAATGCTTCAGGAAAGCCAAAAAGATTTCAAATTAGAGCATAAACAAGGCAGGCAATCAGTTTGATGGAAATATTGAAGACTCAAACAAAGCCGTCAGTGCTGTGTGATGTGGCTTCCCCACTCACACAGACTCGTATAGGCGACAGCCAATACTTTGTGAGCATTTGGCTACCCTTACTTATGGAAATTCTGTAGTGTTTTTTTTTCACTTTTGAGGTTTCTCAGTTGTTTTGCATGACATATTATCCAAATGATGAAAAACGACATCATAATGAGATTTTTTTTAAACAGATGTTCACAATCCACTGTCTGTTGTGATAGGCATTGTTTGTTTGTTAAGTTAATATTTCAACTTTGCTGTTCCTTTGAAATCAAATACATAATTAACATTACATATTATTAGAAGATCGGTCTCATTATGGATCGGTTTCATTAGAAAGCATTCTGTTCTGTCCTGAGGAAAAGTACACAAATGTACTGTATATAAAAATAAAAAACATTTGAACCTGCTCTCATTTGGAACAATAGTGACTGTAGAGCAAAGCAGGAAGCTGTCCTTCGGTGATTGACCACCATGTTGATTGGCTGATCTATGACCTAGCTTTGATTTCCACCTGATGTGATAAGACAGAGGCATCTTTTCAGTGCTACAAACCACTATACTACCATTAGCTTTACAAACCACCAAACAAACAGTAGGAGAGAAACCCCATTCTGTCTGTTCCCATAAGTCAGGGCCTGTCCTACACTACCATCCCAGATAGAGAGGACAACTAGGGACACAGTGGAATTGTTCACTACTTTGCAAAGCCTAAAGGATTCTTTGTCACAAGGGCGTAAATCACATAGTGTTGATTGTTCTGTCAAAGTTAATCTGACAGTTTGGGGAAGCAGTCATTTGTCTAATGACAGAGTTTCTATGACAACAATCAATGCTTGAAGCAACTAGGGGATGGAAAAAGACAGAATCATATTGAAAATGCAAAACAGTTACTCTATCTACACGGGAAGAATTAACACAAAACACATTCACCATGGCTTCACCTACTGTCATCATTTATGCCTTGGACTGACCCACCCCCTCTGACACAAAGTAACAAAATATTTGTGCGATAAAATTATTGAAAGTAACACTAACCTCCACTATGTCTCCACTTAGCTATAGTATAGCCAAGAAGCATTCTTGAGTTTCACCATCACAATCTCCATTAAAATACGTGTGTACTTTAGAACACCTGTTTGAAATATCTGGTGTGAATAGAGTTGGGGATAATAGTTTGATTCTGTGAAGGGGATTCTCTTTGAGTCTATATCTCTATGGGCTTGATAGGTGGACGGTGTCCTCAGAATCTTCATTCGGAACCTACATTCACGGAACACTGAGTTCAGACTCTCGACATTCCCTTTCAAATTCCACCAAACAAATGGCAGAATACATTTTTTAACAGATCAAATTGCAGTTGTAGGAGGCGGAGGGGGATGGAGTTGGGTATTGTATAGGTAAACGGCTCACATCATTTCAGTACTCATCAGTAAATGGAAAGTCTCCTCTCTCATTGGACTCTCAAAAACATTTAGCTAAATGCTCTATCTGCTTCTTTCTGCGCAAAGCGGGTCAAATGTATTTCTGCTCTGTGCTCTGGATATGGCAGAATAGTGGCCAGGGCTTTTAGACCGTGGAGCTGATGGAGTTTCTAGTATCCCTCAAAGATGGCCTTGGACGACTCCATCATTGAAGTGTCCCATTTGATATAAATTCCTCTCCTCAATGCAGAGCCTCCACCTTGGGCTCACCACTTGTCTCCCAGGAAAATGAGCGGCAGTCAGAGAAAGGGCTGTGTTGTTATGATGTCTGTTGCCCTGGTAATTACATGCACTGTTATATTGCTTAAATGCAATGTTGTGAATGTTGTCAAATGTTTTTTGTTATGGGGGGAGCACAATGCAGAGGAGTGGACCACAGTGGTTTAGCAAACAGTGGCTTAGCATATTTGTACACAGATACATTTTGTAATACAGTATATCTTAATTTGACTTCAGAAAGCTATTGCCTAATATACCACTGTCACAACTTGTTCCTTTTCAAATTATTTTTTTTTAAATAATCCATTCCTGCTTCATATCAATGTCTGGTTTAGCTCATACTCAGGAATCCTGGTATTTTGACAGGACATTTCAATTCGACTATGACGAGCCAATGAAAAGACAAGAAAAAAAGGAATGAAAGAAACCTTCACAAATATCATTCCTAACATGAAATTGTCCCCATTGTCATTACGGACAGAGAGATTAAATTCACCTTGTCAAACGTGAGTATGACAGGTGCCTCAATAGGCTGATGCCAGAGCCAAGAAGATTAGTAGGCCACTGATATCATTATTTCCGCCTATCAGGGATTCAGCAGGGAGGCAACTGTCATTTCTAGGTTTATTAGTCCACACACAGAGGAGAAAACGCCAGCGATATAGCTCCCAGTGACAGCCAGGACCAAGTGCTGTCACAATGACACTTACCAAATGCCAGCGTCCCTCTGTCCCTTTAATCCGTCCTAATAGAGGTTACAACACAATACAAAGGTCCTCATCAATGATTAAAACAATCCACATATTTTGTATTTTTTTGTTACAAAAGGTTCATGTCAGGGAGGCGGTAGTGTTGGTGAGATGGAGGGTGGAAGGGTGCAGCACACACACACACATGCACGCACGCACGCACGCAAGCACGCACGTGCACACCCACACACACACACACACACACACACACACACACACACACACACACACACACACACACACACACACACACACAGCCTGTGCCAGGCTTCAATGGGGATCCTACTGTCTTTACTATGCTTCTCTGTCCTTAATGAAGATCTCTGGAGCTTTATTTGGCAACGCGTCTCCTGAATTAGGGCTCATTTGTAGACCAAACATCATCTTATTGGTTCAGCTTAATAATCTCTATCCCGGCCTGTGTGAGCGTGACCATGACAATAATATGATTTGCAGTGTTTTGGGAGTCATGGTTTAACAGTTTTATATGCAGGCCTGGAGATAACCATCATATTATTAGGGGGGTGGTACATATTTGTCTTTTATTTTTATGGAAGACAACACTGCGATTGAGCATATTATAATATTGGTATTAATCGGGATCCCAGGGCATCTAGGGAGGATTAGCTGCTGACATTTCCCTGCAACCCTTCTCTCTGCAGGGCCAGACACACTAACAGAGAAGTGTCTGGGAAACGAGTCAGTGTAAGAATAGAGAAATTGTTGTGCTAAATGAAAAAAAATGACTACAGTATCTAGTAGTTTTTACTGTATTCTTGATTGCTGTGAAAAGACTGCTTTTATTACAGTACATTATATATTTTGTCTCCTGCACCTGTGTATGTTCATCTGTGTCTGTGTGAAGGAGGGCGGGAGGGAGATGGAGGTGGGCGAGTACGCATTGATGCCAGTGCAAAATAATCTACCTGAGTTTGCCTCAACCAGCCGCAATTATCATTAAGCCTCCGATGTAACTAGCAGTTAAAAGCAGCCGTGGACCCACACATAATATTATATTAAATGGGACCAAAATCAATTCACAATGCAAATGAAAAGCCGGAGAAGTATCCACTCAGTATGCATATTTCCTGTCAAGTACACTTTCTGACCTGTGGAACGCCGTTCGTGGCGGAACTCAGTACTTTTCGGAATGAAAGCTGATCTCCTGTTATGAGCACCCACCTCCCTCACGGGCTGTATTCGTGATACAGCATACTGTGTGTATGGTGAAAAACGCTCCGTTCCATCCCCAAATTAAATCACTGCTCATGTCCTTTTTGTATCCAGTAAATGGAAATGTTGATAAATACCTCCTCCCATGAAGCACTTGTTTTGTGGCATCTGTGTGCTGCAAACAACAGCAGAAGAGACCTAATTACGAGCAGGATGAGCCGGGGTTATGCGTAGGGGTGGTTCAATACTTATTTCCCTTTCTTTCTTTCCATTGTAGTTTATACAGATAATGCTTCTGGGATGTAAACATGTGTGTTTGGGGAGGGGGTAGTGGGGGGCGTTAGACAGTCAAATACTCCAGCCGAGGGAAGGCAGTGAATGCATTTGCTCAGTTAGTGCAAACAGATGTGCTTATCATATACCTGTAGCCAGGAGTTCACATCCAATATAGCAAGTCGATTTCACCTACAGTACACAGTTCCCTGGGTACAATATGCAATCTTAACTGGTAGGGGGAAGTCTCTCTCTTCCGTTGTGCGCTGAGATCATTCTGGGCATTTTATGGATTTTCTCTTTATACTCTTACATAGCAGGCATTCTGTCTCTGTCACACATACTCTCACATAGCTGCACACCTTTCACAAGCATACACTATTTTGGACACAATTTGTTTGGATTTATAAGGCCGTATTTCATAGATATCAGATAGCCATCATAGCCAGCATGAACAGACCAAAATAGCAACTACAAAAAAACTTGCTCTTGGGATGTTATTTTAATTGCTGAAGAATATCATTCCACATAACTGAGTCTCATTGCTAACCCCAGTTTAAAGCATGTTTTACAGTCCCTGTGTCAGTTTTGCAGTGTTTATCAGCTCCTCTTTAAAACGAGTAGAAATTAACCTTCCATTGTGTGGCATCTTTATCACACCAATTCATCGTCACAGAGCATTGAAATTAGCTTTATATAATTAGCTGCTAACTGACATGCTCGTAAAAACAGGAGTTTACACAAGAACAACATTCGTCACTGACTGATTTGTTCCTTGTTTCTGTTTCTCTTTTTTTCTTCTTCTTAGATGTCCTCAGCGGAGGACATTTGTGAATTTGGCTTAGGTCAATGGATATGATAGGAATTCATTATGGAGAAGGTCAGGCCCATACATAAATGTATTACAGCGGCTGGCTCAGAGGAGGATCTCAGGGTGCTTAAAGGCCTAGCCCTGGGAAGAGGGATGGGTAGACCTCACAGGAGGTTCACAGGAGCTGCCAGCCCGCCCATCAAACCCAGCCAGCCAATCCCTCTCCCCAGCTCCACTCATTATGAGCTGCCCGCCCGCCCGTCAATCCAGCCAGCCAGCCAATCCCTCTCCCCAGCTCCACTCATTATGCACACTTCTCCAGACTGGAATGACCAAGCTCCACAGGGAACAGAAGGAAAGCAGGGTTTTATATGGTGGGTATCTAAATAATGATGTCAGGCCCATTACAGTCCCTGCTATTCCCTTTGGACTGTTGGTTCACGGCCTTGTCAGCCTGTGTGCTGCAGCACTGACTGAGACTCCTCGCTCTCTAATGACCCATGTCAAAGATTACCCGGCACACGAATAATGACATGTAATTCCTGGTCGCCTGGTTGCCGCGGTGACTATTATAATCATATAGGTTATAGGCTGTGTGTTAGTCACTACTGTGTCATAATACACCACAGGCAAAATGACATGCATTTGGTGACGAGGGACATGGTTTGGAAGGAGGAAGATTGGGGGAGGGGCGAGACATGTCCAACCACACAAACTCCCAATGAGGGATGGCTGGACACACCTTGTGAGGAAACGCAGTATCAATGTTCCTAGACAGAGCTCCTTTCTTCACTGAGGTTATTGTCCATTCACACCCTTAAAGAGTCATATCCTGCCTTGCTTGGCTAAAGAACAGTTTGTCTGTATGGGCCCTGCCACTCCCCTCTCATTTGTCACAATGGGGGACTTTAAGCTGCCACACTAGCTGTGTAAGACCGCCCTGCAAACAGAGGAGAGGGGACAGACCACCAGCACACTTGGGCCACAGTGCCCCATGATCGGCCCAAAACAAAAGCTCATTGACTCTCTCCCCGGTTTTGTGCCGCGACCCCTAGGTACCAGCACCCACAAGGCACTGGGGCTACTTCCTGTACCTCCTGTTTTTCCATATATTTACTACACTGTCCGGACCTGCCAACAACACATGCTTCAAACTCAGAAATGGATGTTTACTGAATAAGTTAACCTTGTGTACATCAGTGATAATTGGGGGTCTGCTTTTTCCGTACTTGTGGGACAAAGGAACCATTGGTTAGTTATTTTTTTGTCTAGGTTTTGTTGTGTTTCCCCCTTCCTTCCATCTATTTCCCTAACACCCTCAAGGAATTGATTCAACCACTCCTGTTCCTCCTCCATCCCCATCTCCATATCCATCCCAGCCAATGTCTCTCCCCCAGCCTGAGTCTGCCTGGCATTGCCTGTCCAGCTGCAGATTTACTCTTTGTTGGTTGGCGTTAATAGGATTAAAATGGGTTACTAGCTCTATCACCGAGAGCTCCAGACCATCCCTATATTTAAGTATCTCATGGGTGCCGAGACATTGTTGCTCTATCTGTCCACCCCTCGCGGCCCTCCTGGCTGGGGCAAACCACAGGCCTGGTGAGGAGCAGGGTGGGGGCAGCCAGGGATCGGCCTCCAGGAAAATCCCAGGATTATGTCAGTGCTCATAACAATGTACACAAAGGCCACAGGATCAGTAGTAGCACAAACGGAGAAGTTAAGTCACATAGGGTGGGCCAGCGGATTCTCTGCTCCAACCCAACTACTGATTAGCCTTTGTGCACTGGGACTCCCCACATTCAGATTTGCACTGCTGGGTTAAGGATGGACTGTGTTTGGAGTCAATGCCAGCAATGGGCTATGTATGTTCCTAAGGTCTTCAGCTGCATTCATTGTCTGTGTAGGATGCAGCATTATTTACATTCTCACTTGAGGCATATGGGATTGAAAATGATGAAATAATAATCATATTTACTGGCAGGATAAGAGAACGTCATTCTAGATGTCATAATAATGCAATTAAATTCAAGCCAGGATATTTATTATGAATGTTGATAATATGGTAAATACTGCTGCTCACAGCTCACAATCGTATGTAGCTACATTACTAGAGAGTGCATGAGAACAGAGAGGGATCCATCTATAATAATGTCTGAGCTCATACTCCACTTCAGAATCTCTGATAATGACCATAGCCAATGAAGTTGTGTCCATTAGTCATGCTGAAGTGTTCAGCACTACATTCACACCAACCTGAGACTGAAACCATGGCGTGCACATGCCTCATTTGCATAGTGGTTAAACAAAAGATAATCAAAAACAGAGAGTCGGGATTAATATTCCTGCCGTCATTAGAACGCCACAGATGCAACCTGGGAGGAGCGTGGGGGTGACCACTACAGTGTGACCCTCGAATGTTGGAAACATGGCCGGCCTTCGATTGATGTTTGTGTTCATTTCAATAGGTACTCAGGAATGGTGCTACTCCTCACCCTAAACACACACAAACACACCGCTCTTCATAGTGTGGAAATGCTCATGCCGCACTGCCCAGTATGCACGGTGGTGTTGAGCTATGCAAAACGGCCATGGTTACAATTTAGCTAGAGCTAACACACTCTAAAAGGGACTGTCAATCTACTCCCGTATAGTGTCCACCATGTTGGCATCACTGGCTATGTTGAGGTTCTACAGTCTACAGCAAGCTCTTTTATAGGCCTGCGGATCAATTTCCCCAATGATTATTATTATTTTCATTATTTTTTGGAGAACTCAGTTGGGGTCTCAACGTACTTTTGAGAGTCAGACTAGTAGAATACACTAAATGCAATTTCAAAATTTGGTTGTGCATAAGCAGTTTTTTTCCCATGTCAGTCGCTGACAGTCTCTCAATTAGCCAATTAAGTTAGTCTACAGTATATCATTGCTAAGGAAATTCATAGAGGCAAGAATTCATCTGATTGACCAGGAAATGGAGGTATAAAATAATACAATATTCATGCACTTCCTATTCAGTTCAGTGCACAAGCAGATACTACTCGGCCAGTACAGGCTACCATACTGTAGTTAAATAACAAGAGATGATTGTCGTGAGAGAGAGAAAAAAAATCATCGAATTGTCTCTCAATTCCACTGTACAGAGGATATGATACTGTGAAACAATAAAATGGGTATATCCATACGATATCCTGTTAAAGTAGCTTCACAATACATATCGCTGAGTACCTTTAAGAATATTGCAGCAAATTAATGATTATTTCTGTATATATATATATATATATCTGTTTATTTACTCAGATTAGATCATGAAATTACTCTCAAATTGCTTTTTCGAGAATGCATATATATTTTTCCCTCCTTCCTCTCCTGTCAGCGTATTCATACATGTTGCTGGAGAAATTCTTATTTTAGCAATCCCCAGATAGGCAGTTGGCATTTCCATAGCTTTAAATAATGTACATCTGGGCAGACCCTGGATTGAAGCCCATGAGCCGGAAGGCACAATTTCTCCATTGCCTACAGTCGGATAATTTTCCAAGCTATTGGCAACATGGGAATTTTGCAGCCTTATCACGGGCTCAGAAAAGTTCACTGCCACTAATCGGAACTGGGATCACTCATTCAAGGATTGCATGATCATGTTTTTCCTCAGCAGTGACAGCTGTCTGCACCCGGCATTAGCAATGCAGATGAGTTAGCCTAATAGGTTCATGCAGAACAAACCAAAATGTGGTTTAATCCCCCAGATAAATAATTTAACATTTCCACATTCCTTGATGTGAGAAGATTCCTTGATTCCTTGATGTGACTCAATTAGGTCCAATGCAGATCAAATAAAATGGAGCTAAAGGAACCTATGACGTGTGTGTGTGTGTGTGTGTGTGTGTGTGTGTGTGTGTGTGTGTGTGTGTGTGTGTGTGACAGTAAGGGACATAGAAGTGTGCCTGCTCTTGTAATGCCACAGACAAACTCAGGGCAGCAATAACATCCACCTGACAGAACCCCAGCAATAACATCCACCTGATAGAACCCCAGCAATAACATCCACCAGACAGAACCCCAGCAATAACATCCACCTGACAGAACCCCAGCAATAACATATATCTGACAGGACCCCAGCAATAACATCTATCTGACAGAACCCCAGCAATAACATCCACCTGACAGAACCCCAGCAATAACATCCACCTGACAGAACCCCAGCAATAACATCGACCTGACAGGACCCCAGCAATAACATCCACCTAACAAAACACCAGCAATAACATCCACCTGACAGAACCCCAGCAATAACATCCACCTAACAGAACCCCAGGAATAACATCCACCTGACAGAACCCCAGCAATAACATTCACCTGACAGAACCCCAGCAATAACATCCACCTGACAGAACCCCAGCAATAACATCCACCTGACAGAACCCCAGCAATAACAGCCACCTGACAGAACCCCAGCAATAACATCAACCTGACAGAACCCCAGCAATAACATCCACCTGACAGAACCCCAGCAATAACATCAACCTGACAGAACCCCAGCAATACATCCACCTGACAGAACCCCAGCAATAACATCCACCTGACAGAACCCCAGCAATACATCCACCTGACAGAACCCCAGCAATAACATCCACCTGACAGAACCCCAGCAATAACATCCACCTGACAGAACCCCAGCAATAACATCTACCTGACAGGACCCCAGCAATAACATCCACCTGACAGAACCCCAGCAATAACATCCACCTGACAGGACCCCAGCAATAACATCCACCTGACAGAACCCCAGCAATAACATCCATCTGACAGAACCCCAGCAATAACATCCACCTGACAGGACCCCAGCAATAACATCCACCTGACAGAACCCCAGCAATAACATCTACCTGACAGGACCCCAGCAATAACATCCACCTGACAGGACCCCAGCAATAACAGCCACCCGACAGAACCCCAGCAATAACATCCACCTGACAGAACCCCAGCAATAACAATCACCTGACAGAACCCCAGCAATAACATCCACCTAACAGAACCCCAGCAATAACATCCACCTGACAGAGCCCTAGCAATAACATCTACCTGACAGGACCCAAGCAAAAACATCCACCTGACAGAACCCCAGCAATAACATCCACCTGACAGAACCCCAGCAATAGCATCCACCTGACAGAACCCCAGCAATAACATCTACCTGACAGGACCCCAGCAATAACATCCACCTGACAGGACCCCAGCAATAACAGCCACCCGACAGAACCCCAGCAATAACATCCACCTGACAGAACCCCAGCAATAACAATCACCAAACAGAACCCCAGCAATAACATCCACCTGACAGAACCCCAGCAATAACATATATCTGACAGGACCCCAGCAATAACATCTATCTGACAGAACCCCAGCAATAACATCCACCTGACAGAACCCCAGCAATAACATCCACCTGACAGAACCCCAGCAATAACATCCACCTGACAGAACCCCAGCAATAACATCGACCTGACAGGACCCCAGCAATAACAATCACCTGACAGAACCCCAGCAATAACAATCACCTGACAGAACCCCAGCAATAACATCCCCCTGACAGAACCCCAGCAATAACATCCACCTGACAGAACCCCAGCAATAACATATACCTGACAGGACCCCAGCAATAACATCTACCTGACAGGACCCCAGCAATAACATCCACCTGACAGAACCCCAGCAATAACATCCACCTAACAGAACCCCAGCAATAACAGCCACCTGACAGGACCCCAGCAATAACATCCACCTGACAGAACCCCAGCAATAACAATCACCTGACAGAACCCCAGCAATAACATCCACCTAACAGAACCCCAGTAATAACATCCACCTGACAGAGCCCCAGCAATAACATCTACCTGACAGGACCCAAGCAAAAACATCCACCTGACAGAACCCCAGCAATAAAATCCACCTGACAGAACCCCAGCAAAAACATCCACCTGACAGAACCCCAGCAATAACATCCACCTGACAGAACCCCAGCAATAACATCCACCTGACAGAACCCCAGCAATAACAATCACCTGACAGAACCCCAGCAATAACACCCACCTGACAGAACCCCAGCAATAACATCCACCTGACAGAACCCCAGCAATAACATCTACCTGACAGAACCCCAGCAATAACATCCACCTGACAGAACCCCAGCAATAACATATATCTGACAGGACCCCAGCAATAACATCTATCTGACAGAACCCCAGCAATAACATCCACTTGACAGAACCCCAGCAATAACATCCACCTGACAGAACCCCAGCAATAACATCCACCTGACAGAACCCCAGCAATAACATCCACCTGACAGAACCCCAGCAATAACTTATATCTGACAGGACCCCAGCAATAACATCTATCTGACAGAACACCAGCAATAACATCGACCTGACAGGACCCCAGCAATAACAATCACCTGACAGAACCCCAGCAATAACATCCACCTGACAGAACCCCAGCAATAACATCTACCTGACAGGACCCCAGCAATAACATCAACCTGACAGAACCCCAGCAATAACATCAACCTGACAGAACCCCAGCAATAACTTTCACCTGACAGAATCCCAGCAATAACATCCACCTGACAGGACCCCAGCAATAAAATCCACCTGACAGAACTCCAGCAATAACATCCACCTGACAGAACCCCAGAAATAACATCCACCTGACAGAACCCCAGCAATAACATCCACCTGACAGAACCCCAGCAATAACAATCACCAAACAGAACCCCAGCAATAACATCCACCTGACAGAACCCCAGCAATAACATCCACCTGACAGAACCCCAGCAATACATCCACCTGACAGAACCCCAGCAATAACATCCACCTGACAGAACCCCAGCAATAACATCCACCTGACAGAACCCCAGCAATAACAATCACCAAACAGAACCCCAGCAATAACAATCACCAAACAGAACCCCAGCAATAACATCCACCTGACAGAACCCCAGCAATAACATCCACCTGACAGAACCCCAGAAATAACATCCACCTGACAGAACCCCAGCAATAACATCCACCTGACAGAACCCCAGCAATAACAATCACCAAACAGAACCCCAGCAATAACATCCACCTGACAGAACCCCAGCAATAACATCCACCTGACAGAACCCCAGCAATAACATCCACCTGACAGAACCCCAGCAATAACATCTACCTGACAGGACCCCAGCAATAACATCTACCTGACAGGACCCCAGCAATAACATCCACCTGACAGAACCCCAGCAATAACATCCACCTAACAGAACCCCAGCAATAACATCCACCTGACAGAACTCCAGCAATAATATCCACCTGACAGAACCACAGCAATAACATCCACCTGACAGAACCCCAGCAATAACAGCCACCTGACAGAACCCCAGCAATAACAATCACCTGACAGAACCCCAGCAATAACACCCACCTGACAGAACCCCAGCAATAACATCCACCTGACAGAACCCCAGCAATACATCCACCTGACAGAACCCCAGCAATAACATCCACCTGACAGAACCCCAGCAATAACATCTACCTGACAGGACCCCAGCAATAACATCTACCTGACAGGACCCCAGCAATAACATCCACCTGACAGAACCCCAGCAATAACATCCACCTAACAGAACCCCAGCAATAACAGCCACCTGACAGAACCCCAGCAATAACATCCACCTGACAGAACCCCAGCAATAACAATCACCTGACAGAACCCCAGCAATAACATTCACCTAACAGAACCCCAGTAATAACATCCACCTGACAGAGCCCCAGCAATAACATCTACCTGACAGGACCCAAGCAAAAACATCCACCTGACAGAACCCCAGCAATAACATCCACCTGACAGAACCCCAGCAAAAACATCCACCTGACAGAACCCCAGCAATAGCATCCACCTGACAGAACCCCAGCAATAACATCCACCTGACAGAACCCCAGCAATAACATCCACCTGACAGAACCCCAGCAATAACATATATCTGACAGGACCCCAGCAATAACATATATCTGACAGAACCCCAGCAATAACATCCACTTGACAGAACCCCAGCAATAACATCCACCTGACAGAACCCCAGCAATAACATCCACCTGACAGAACCCCAGCAATAACATCCACCTGACAGAACCCCAGCAATAACATATATCTGACAGGACCCCAGCAATAACATCTATCTGACAGAACCCCAGCAATAACATCGACCTGACAGGACCCCAGCAATAACAATCACCTGACAGAACCCCAGCAATAACATCCACCTGACAGAACCCCAGCAATAACATCTACCTGACAGAACCCCAGCAATAACATCTATCTGACAGAACCCCAGCAATAACATCAACCTGACAGAACCCCAGCAATAACTTTCACCTGACAGAACCCCAGAAATAACATCCACCTGACAGAACCCCAGCAATAACAATCACCTGACAGAACCCCAGCAATAACATCCACCTGACAGAACCCCAGCAATAACATCTACCTGACAGAATCCCAGCAATAACATCCACCTGACAGGACCCCAGCAATAACATCCACCTGACAGAACTCCAGCAATAACATCCACCTGACAGAACCCCAGAAATAACATCCACCTGACAGAACCCCAGCAATAACATCCACCTGACAGAACCCCAGCAATAACATCCACCTGACAGAACCCCAGCAATAACAATCACCAAACAGAACCCCAGCAATAACATCCACCTGACAGAACCCCAGCAATAACATCCACCTGACAGAACCCCAGCAATACATCCACCTGACAGAACCCCAGCAATAACATCCACCTAACAAAAACCCAGCAATAACATCCACCTGACAGAACCCCAGCAATAACATCCACCTGACAGAACCCCAGCAATAACATCCACCTGACAGAACCCCAGCAATAACATCTACCTGACAGGACCCCAACAATAACATCTACCTGACAGGACCCCAGCAATAACATCCACCTGACAGAACCCCAGCAATAACATCCACCTGACAGAACCCCAGCAATACATCCACCTGACAGAACCCCAGCAATAACATCCACCTAACAAAACCCCAGCAATAACATCCACCTGACAGAACCCCAGCAATAACATCCACCTGACAGAACCCCAGCAATAACATCCACCTAACAAAACCCCAGCAATAACATCCACCTGACAGAACCCCAGCAATAACATCCACCTGACAGAACCCCAGCAATAACATCCACCTGACAGAACCCCAGCAATAACATCCACCTGACAGAACCCCAGCAATACATCCACCTGACAGAACCCCAGCAATAACATCCACCTAACAAAACCCCAGCAATAACATCCACCTGACAGAACCCCAGCAATAACATCCACCTGACAGAACCCCAGCAATAACATCCACCTGACAGAACCCCAGCAATAACATCCACCTGACAGAACCCCAGCAATAACATATATCTGACAGAACCCCAGCAATAACATCCACCTGACAGAACCCCAGCAATAACATCCACCTGACAGAACCCCAGCAATAACATCCACCTGACAGAACCCCAGCAATAACATCCCCCTGACAGAACTCCAGCAATAACATCCACCTGACAGAACCCCAGCAATAACATCCACCTGACAGAACCCCAGCAATAACAATCACCTGACAGAACCCCAGCAATAACATCCACCTGACAGAACCCCAGCAATAACATCCACCTGACAGAACCCCAGCAATACATCCACCTGACAGAACCCCAGCAATAACATATATCTGACAGAACCCCAGCAATAACATCCACCTGACAGAACTCCAGCAATAACATCCACCTGACAGAACCCCAGCAATAACATCTATCTGACAGAACCCCAGCAATAACATCTATCTGACAGGACCCCAGCAATAACAGCCACCTGACAGAACCCCAGCAATAACATCCACCTGACAGAACCCCAGCAATAACAATCACCTGACAGAACCCCAGCAATAACATCCACCTAACAGAACCCCAGCAATAACATCCACCTGACAGAACCCCAGCAATAACATCCACCTGACAGAACCCCAGCAAAAACATCCACCTGACAGAACCCCAGCAATAACATCCACCTGACAGAACCCCAGCAATAACATCCACCTGACAGAACCCCAGCAATAACATCCACCTGACAGAACCCCAGCAATAACATCCACCTGACAGAACCCCAGCAATAACATCCACCTGACAGAACCCCAGCAATAACATCCACCTGACAGAACCCCAGCAATAACATCCACCTGACAGAACCCCAGCAATAACATCCACCTGACAGAACCCCAGCAATAACATCCACCTGACAGAACCCCAGCAATAACATCCACCTGACAGAACCCCAGCAATAACATCCACCTGACAGAACCCCAGCAATAACATCCACCTGACAGAACCCCAGCAATAACATCCACCTGACAGAACCCCAGCAATAACATCCACCTGACAGGACCCCAGCCTGCTCATTCATTACCCTTCCTACCCAACTGCTCACAGAATGTCAACACACACACACACACACACAAACACACCCAATCCTGTATAACTAACCTTGTGGGGACACACAATTCACTCCGATTCAAAATCGTATTTTCCCTAACCCTAACTTTAACCCCAAAAGCAAACCTTAACGCTAACCTTAAACCTAACCCTATCTCCAGACCATAACCCTAGCTCCTACCCCTAAACCCAATTAAACCCTAAACTAACAAAAGGTCCTCAGTTGGTCAAATGTTGGGTTCTTTACTATGCTCTCACAGAGAGAGAGAGAGAGAGAGAGAGAGAGACAATGAAAATACAGTGCCTTTGGAAAGTATTCAGACCCCTTGACTTTTTCCACCATTTGTTATGTTACAGCCTTATGCTAAAATTTATTAAATGAATAAAAAATCTCAGCAATCTACACAAAATACCCCAGAACAAAAAAGTTAAAACAGGTTTTTAGAATTTTTTGCAAATGTATAAAAAATAAAAAGATAAATACCTTATTTATATAAGTATTCAGACCCTTCGCTATGAGACTCAAAATTGAGCCCAGGTGCATCCTGTTTCCATTGATTATCCTTGAGATGTTTCAACAATTTGATTGGAGTCCACCGGTGGTAAATTCAATTGATTGGACATGAC
Source organism: Oncorhynchus mykiss (assembly GCF_013265735.2). Lineage (NCBI taxonomy): Eukaryota > Metazoa > Chordata > Actinopteri > Salmoniformes > Salmonidae > Oncorhynchus > Oncorhynchus mykiss. The sequence goes on along the minus strand of NC_048583.1, from coordinate 47,227,023 downwards.
TTGGAAAGGCACACACCTGTCTATATAAGGTCCCACAGATGACAATGTGTGTCAGAGCAAAAACCAAGCAATGAGGTCAAAGGAATTGCCTGTAGAGCTCCGAGACAGGATTGGGTCGAGGCACAAATCTGGGGAAGGGTACCAAAAATTGGCTGCAGCATTAAAGGACCCCAAGAACAAAGTGGGTCTCCAACATTCTTACATTGTGGAAGTTTGGAAACAAAACTCTTACTAGAGCTGGCCACCCGGCTAAACTGAGCAATTAAGAGAAAAGGGCCTTTGTCAGGGAGGTGATCAAGAACCCGATGGTCACTCTGACAGAGCTCTAAAGTTCCTCTGTGAAGATGGGAGAATTTTCCAGAAGGACAACCATCTCTACAGCACTCCACCAATCAGGAAGCCACTCCTCAGTAAAAGGCACATGACAGCCCGTTTGTAGTTTACCAAAAGGCACCTAAAGATTCTCAGAACATGAGAAACAAGATTCTCTGGTCTGATGAAACCAAGATTGAACTCTTTGGACTGAATAGCAAGCGTCACATCTGGAGGAAACCTGACACAATCCCTACGGCGAAGCGTGGTGGTGGCAGCATCATGCTGTGGGGATGTTTTTCAGCGGCAGGGACTGGGAAATTAGTCAGGATCAAGGCAAAGATGAACATAGCAAAAGTACAGAGAGATCCTTGATGAAAAACTGCTCCAGAGTGCTCAGGACCTCAGACTGGGACTAACAGGACAACAGGACAACGACCATAAGCACACAGCCAAGACAACACAGGAGTGGCTTTGGGAAAGTCTCTGAATGTCCTTGAGTGGCCCAGCCAGAGCCTGGACTTGAACCCGATCAAACATCTTTGGAGAGACCTGAAAATAGCTGTGCAGCAACACTCCCCATCCAACCTGACATAGCTTGAGAGGATCTGCAGAGAAGAATGGGAGAAACTCCCCAAATACAGGTGTGCCAAGTTTGTAGCATTATACCAAAGAAGACTTCACTGCCAAACGTGCTTCAACAAAGTACCGAGTAAAGGGCCTGAATACTTTTTGTTTTGGTTGAAATTATTCAACATTTTTAAAAACCCGTTTTTGATTTGTCATTATGGGGTATAGTGTGTAGATTGATAGGGGGGGGGGAAACAATTTAATCAATTTTAGAATAGGGCTGTAACCTAACAAAATGTGGAAAAAGTGAAGGAGTCTGAATAGTTTATGAGGCCACCGTAAATGCACCCTGATGGAACCTGCAGAGAGCTTGCTACCTAGGACAGTGTGAGCAGTCAGAGTCACAGCAGCAGTGTTTTCAGCCTTATTGAAACTAATGCATGTTGGAGCAAATATATGTGTCAATTCATGTGCATGTGTTCAGATTTGGACCTCTCTTATTCAAATATAAATTGAATGGGGACCGCTCGGATCCGGTCCAAATGTAGCCACTAATGTTGGATTCTGTCCTGCATCAGATACCATGATTACTACTAATAACCTCCTGCCATGTTTAGGCCCTATATAGTGGCCATGTTTTATCACAACAATGAAAATCAAGCAGCTTGCTGCATTAATGGCTATGCTGTGTCTGGATGCAGCTGGTCATTATGGGTCCATGTGGGTGTTATGCTACTCTTACCCACACAGCCTTCCTGTCTATCACTCTGTTATTCTGTAATGTGCCACTCTGACCACAGACACTTTGTTAGAAGACAAAAACATTCCCTTTCTCAAAGCGGGTAGCAGGTAATAAAAGTCACACTCTAAGCATCAACCAAATGGCAATTGAGAGAGGAGAGAAGACTTCAATATAAGCATTGTTTGGGGATGAGAACTGTGGAACACACCAATTACTACTCCCAGTCAGTCCCCCCAAAAACAGAAATCAATGAGGACACAAAACTGAACAATCAGCTGCCCTCAGCTATCAACGTTGGAGTGGAATATGCAAAAATGCCAATTAAATGTGTTAGCATACACACACTTTTTCATGATATCCAAGCATCTGTGGCATTAGGCATGGTTCTCTTTATGCAAAATGGAGGCAGGGAAATGAATACGCAATCTACCACTGTGTTTTCATCATTAGTGAGCTACATCTCCAGCTAGGCTGCTCTGAGCCCATGGATGGGAGAGACTTTGTGTGCCCTCGATTGCCAAATTAATTCTTGTCTTGACATCTTAATTCTCAGTTCTTGTGTGTGGTCAAATCAGGCTACTATAGAAAAGCAATCAAGCAATTATTCCTAAATTATATTTTCCCAACACACACTGATTGGTGATTCTTTTCTTATTGGGTAAGCTCATTCATTCTGAGCAGCTTGCTTGTTATGCCTCTACCATTACTCCTTCCCCTCTCATCTTACCTCTCTCTCTCTCTCTCTCTCTCTCCCTCTCTCTCTCTCTCTCTCTCTCTCCCTCCCTCCCAGCACCAGGCCGCTGATGTTGTGAGATGACACACTCTACAAACGCCCAATGATCTATGGCATTGTCTATTCCTCCAATTACTATTCACATCTCGGATTAACTTTGATGTGGAACCTAATGAGATAGGGAAGTTATCAAGGCAGTGGCTGATAGTGGTCTCATTTATTCCAGCACCTGGAACCGGCGAGTGACAAAAACTAATGAGGAGGAGTCTGCCAGTAAATCCCAGAGAGTTAAGGCAAGGAGAGTCTCCAGTAGCAGCACATCTTCAGTTCATCAGCCTATATGAAATGGTCTGGGTGTAGGTACGGCAACATGGAGACACATATGTTGCCTGTTAAAGAACCAGGAAGTTTGGAGGAGATAACGAATCATTTCTCTTCCCTCCAGCATCTCTCTCTTAACAGCTACCCCAAGGCTTTAACGGCCAGGCTAATTGCTGGGTTTGTTTTGCTGTGGGGGGTGTGGAAGTTACAGTATACACCCTTCCCCTTATCTAGGAGCATTAAAACCATTATGCTCCACATTTGGCCCCAGTGTAATCCAGATGTGGTGTGGCAGAAAGGGGGGAGAATATTTTACTATCACTGAATGGTCATTATAAGGGAAATAGTGTACATATTCAGTGTTTGAATTGAAAACCGTTATCTGTGAATAGGGTCTGCACAATAGTAAATTATGTTAAAGAGAAATATGCATTACCATAATCCATAATACCACGAATTTACAACAACGAAATAGAGCAGTACAATAGTGCAATTTAATTTGAAACAATACCCTACCATATGGTAGTGCAATTTCATTTGAAACAATACCCTACCATATGGTAGTGCCATTTCATTTGAAACAATACCCTACCATATGGTAGTGCCATTTCATTTGAAACAATACCCTACCGTATGGTAGTGACATTTAATTTGAAACAATACCCTACCATATGGTAGTGCAATTTCATTTGAAACAATACCCTACCGTATGGTAGTGACATTTAATTTGAAACAATACCCTACCGTATGGTAGTGACATTTAATTTGAAACAATACCCTACCGTATGGTAGTGCCATTTCATTTGAAACAATACCCTACCATATGGTAGTGCAATTTCATTTGAAACAATACCCTACCGTATGGTAGTGCCATTTCATTTGAAACAATACCCTACCGTATGGTAGTGCCATTTCATTTGAAACAATACCCTACCGTATGGTAGTGACATTTAATTTGAAACAATACCCTACCGTATGGTAGTGCCATTTCATTTGAAACAATACCCTACCGTATGGTAGTGATATTTAATTTGAAACAATACCCTACCGTATGGTAGTGACATTTAATTTGAAACAATACCCTACCGTATGGTAGTGACATTTAATTTGAAACAATACCCTACCATATGGTAGTGCCATTTAATTTGAAACAATACCCTACCGTATGGTAGTGCCATTTCATTTGAAACAATACCCTACCATATGGTAGTGCCATTTAATTTGAAACAATACCCTACCGTATGGTGGTGCCATTTCATTTGAAACAATACCCTACCGTATGGTAGTGCCATTTCATTTGAAACAATACCCTACCGTATGGTAGTGACATTTAATTTGAAACAATGCCCTACCGTATGGTAGTGACATTTAATTTGAAACAATGCCCTACCGTATGGTAGTGACATGTTTTTAATGGCAGGAACTTAATTAAATTGCCCACCATTTGCTTTAATGTCATATCTGCTCTCCATCTGACACACTATCATGCTCCATTGCACCAAATGATTGTTTCAAATAAATTCACAAGAACATTAAACAATTGTCTTTGATTTGAAAATGTATGTTTAATTTTGATTGTCATTTGAATAAACCATTTCAGCTCCTCAACTATTTCTCTCTGTACAACCTTTCGCTGTATTGCACATTTTTACATTTACATCCTTTAGCAGAAGCCCTTATCCAGAGCGACTAGCGTTAAGTGACACATTTTTCAGCTAGTAGGCTTGGGATTCAAACCAGCGACCTTTTGGTTACTGGCCCGTTACTGACCCAATGCTCTTAACCGCTAGGCTACCTACCGCCTAATGTACTGTAAGGCAATGTCATTATTGCTGAAAAACTGAATTATTGTCTATGAAAATATAATCAAAGGTTTATAATATATTACATTTAACAATACCATTGTTCATTATAATCTAATGGTGCTTTAAAATAATACTTTAATTATCAAGCAGAAACATATTACTGTAATATCGCTAAGGGAAGGAAAATAACTGAATGTGAAATTAACAGTGAATTCTCCGGCGCTGACTGACTTTGTGTAGAGTAGCAGGAAGTGTGTGCCTTTTGATTCAGAGTATAAAAGTAACTCATATTTGTACATCTAACACATACTCAAAGTGAATGAGCAGCACATGAACGTGTTTCTATGAGGTAGTGGAGAGCCCTACAGACTTTAAAGCCCAAGACCAATGAAGCCTTGCCTCATCGGGAGACAGAGAGGACCTGAAAGCTGAACACGTTAGATAATGCTGCCTCGTAAAGGCGCCGACTCGCTCAGTGTAAAATTAGAAAGACAGAAAATCTTGATAAAGGAAAAAAACAACAGACAGACACTAGGGGGAGAACGGAAAGAGATGGTGAACACAGTGGATGTGCCAGCCACGCTATGCCTATGGATGTCTGTACCACAGCTTCTGAAGTCCTGCACACCAGACAGATAGACAGCCCCTTAGCTCCTCTCTCTTTACCTCTGTCTTTAAATATCTCTCTCTCTCAGACGTGTCATCAGACGTTGAAGAAAAAAGAGAAATACTTGACAGAGAGGTATGGGAAGAGAGCACTCTGGATTTTTGACATTCTTTGCACTGCTGCTTCAAAATGTGGAGGGTGAAGAGGCTAGGAAAAGCAACTCAAAATGTGTTTGTTTATTTGTTGGCTTTTCTCTCCCTCTCCTTTATGGAGGCAGGCTGGAGGTCTCAGCCATATTCAGATGGCCTCATTCCTATCTGCATAGTGGTGTGAGACAAACACTCATTTATTAGATAATTTACAAATCAGTCATTCAAACCATATCATTCAATAAGATGACCCCCTTTCATTTATTCCACATACATTATTGGTTAAGAAGAAAATAGCTATTTGCTCAACAAATGTTTAGTGTTATTCAACAACACCATGCTAAAGTGCACTGACAGATTTATCTCCCTATATGATCATAGCAATCGAAATGATGAGCTTTTCTGGAGTTATTTGACTCTGAGCAACATGCAAATTACACATTTTAATAGCAATGCCCATGCCCTGTCCAGTTGAGGTTTAGTCTTTTTCAGCCATCTAAAGTCAGCAAAAAAATAAATGTCCTCTCACTGTCAACTGCGTTTACTTTCAGCAAACTTAACATGTGTAAATATTTGTATGAACATAAGATTCAACAACTGAGACATAAACTGGGGTCAAAATCAAAAGTAACAGTCAGTATGTGGTGTGGCCACAAGCTGCATTAAGTACTGCAGTGCATCTCCTCCTCATGGACTGCACCAGATTTGCCAGTTCTTGGGGTGAGATGTTACCCCACTCTTCCAGCAAGGCTCCTGCAAGGTCCCCGACATTTCTGGGGGTATGGCACTAGCCCTCACCCTCCAATCCAACAGGTCCCAGATGTGCTCAATAGGATTGAGATCCAGGCCCTTCGCTGACCATGGCAGAACACTGACATTCCTGTCTTGCAGGAAATCACGCACAGAACGAGCAGTATGGCTGGTGGCATTGTCATGCTGGAGGGTCATGTCAGGATGAGCCTGCAGGAAGGGTATCACATGGGGGAGGTGGATGTCTTCCCTGTAACGCACAGCATTGAGATTACCTGCAATGACAAGCTCAGTCCGATGATTCTGTGACACACCGCCCCAGACCATGACTGACCCTCCACCTCCAAATCAATCCCGCTCCAGAGTACAGGCCTTGGTGTAACGCTCATTCCTTCGACGATAAACACAAATTCGACCATCACACCCTGGTGAGGCAAAACCGTGACTCGTCAGTGAAGAGCACGTTTTGCCAGTCCTGTGACGATGGGTTTGTCCCCCATAGGCAACGTTGTTGCCGGTGATGTCTGGTGAGGACCTGCCTTACAACAGGCCTACAAGCCCTCAGTCCAACCTCTCTCAGCCTACTAGGGCAGTCTGAGCACTGATGGAGGGATTGTGCGTTCCTGGTGTAACTCGGGCAGTTGTTGTTGCCATCCTGTACCTGTCCCGCAGGTGTGATGTTCGGATGTGCCGATCCTGTGCAGGTATTGTTACACGTGGTCTGCCACTGTGAAGACGATCAGCTGTCCGTCCTGTCTCCCTGTAGCGCTGTCTTAGGCGTCTCACAGTACGGACATTGAAATTTATTGCCCTGGCCACATCTGCAGTTCTCATGCCTCCTTGCAGCATGCCCAAGGCACATTCACGCAGATGAGCAGGGACCCTGGGCATCTTTCTTTTGGTGTTTTTCAGAGTCAGTAGAAAGGCCTCTTTAGTGTCCTAAATTTTCATAACTGTGACTTTAAATTGCCTACAGTCTGTAAACTGTTAGTGTCTTAACGACCGTTCCACAGGTGCATGTTCATAAATTGTTTATGGTTCATTGAACAAGCATGGGAAACAGTGTTTAAACCTTTTACAATGAAGATCTGTGAAGTTATTTGGATTTTTACGAATTATCTTTGAAAGACAGGGTCATGAAAAAGGGACGTTTATGTTTTTGCTCAGTGTATTTCCTGTGTTTGAGGGGGTGCAAAATCCTCTTTTAAATCTTGATTGATTGCTTTAATTTTACTCCTGTGACTCTTTCATACTCTTGCTTGGGCCTGTAGTTTTTTCCCGTTAACATTATGAGCTTGGGAATGTCTATAATGACTTGTCAAACACACCCTGGTAATGGCTGAAAGGGTCTCAATGGAATACATTGTCATTCAGTTTTTTTTATTTTTTTAAAAACCTTTATTTAACTAGGCAAGTCAGTTAAGAACAAATTCTTATTTACAATGACGGCCTAGGAACAGTGGGTTAACCTTTCGTTTACTGGCCCAACGCTCTACCCACTAGGCTCCCTGCCGCCCAGTTGCAGCTGTGAGAACGGTAAAGCTTTGTCAGGGATTAAACGCATTGTCTTGACACTTACATCAGAAGAAAGGGAATAAAGATTTTTTGTGGAATTGAAAAAATAAATAATTGAATACAGTTGAAATGTTAACAAATTAGATGCGCTGAAATGAAAGAAACTTCTGAAAATGAACACTCGAATTATAGTGATATGTCTGATGTCAAACAATATAAAGTATGTGTAACGGCTTTCATATAGTGAAGGAGAGTCGGACCAAACTGCAGCGTGTCGATTGCGATCCATGTTTATTTAAACAAACGTAAACACAACTAAACACGAACACTACAAAACAAGAAACGAAAACCGAAAACAGCCTATACTTGTGTCAACTAACATCAAACAAGGACATCAAGACACTCAGGACAATCACCCACGACAAACTCAAAGAATATGGCTGCCTAAATATGGTTCCCAATCAGAGACAACGATAAACACCTGCCTCTGATTGAGAACCACTCCAGACAGCCATAGACTTTGCTAGATAACCCCACTAGCTACAATCCCAATACATACACACCAGAACCCCAGGACAAAACACACCACAATACAAAAAACCCGATGCCACACCCTGGCCTGACCCAATACATGAAGAAAAACACAAAATACTTAGACCAGGGCGTGACAGAACCCCCCCCTAAGGTGCGGACTCCCGAACGCACCTCAAAACAGTAGGGAGGGTCCGGGGGGGCGTCTGTCCATGGTGGCGGCTCCGGCGCGGGACGTGGAACCCACTCAGTCAATGTCTTAGTCCCCTCTCCTCGCGTCCCTGGATAGTCCACCCTCGCCGCCAACCATGGCCTAGTAGTCCTCACCCAGAAACCCACTGGACTGAGGAGCAGATCGGGACTGAAGGACAGCTCGGGACTGAGGCAGCTCGGGACTGAGGGGAAGCTCGGGAGTGAGAGAAAGCTTGGGAGTGAGAGAAAGCTCGGGAGTGAGAGAAAGCTCGGGAGTGAGAGAAAGCTCAGGCAGTTAGGTAGATCTACCAGATCCTGGCTGGCTGGTGGTTTTAGCAGATCCTGGCTGACTGGCAGATCCCGGCCGACTGGCGGATCCCGGCCGACTGGCAGTTCCGGAAGAGCCCGGTTGACTGGCAGTTCCGGAAGAGCCGGAACACCTGCCTCTGATTGAGAACCACTCCAGACAGCCATAGACTTTGCTAGATAACCCCACTAGCTACAATCCCAATACATACACACCAGAACCCCAGGACAAAACACACCACAATACAAAAAACCCGATGTCACACCCTGGCCTGATCCAATACATGAAGAAAAACACAAAATACTTAGACCAGGGCGTGACAGTATGCATAGATTGGTATAATCTAGAGCCAAGCGAGTTGATTTTTAATCTGAGCGTGTCCTGCTATTGACACACTTGTTGATTTATGAAACCGAACGTGACAACAGATAGGCCTAGACAGAGCAGGTAATTGCAGATAGGCCTAGACAGAGCAGGTGATTGCAGATAGGCCTAGACAGAGCAGGTGATTTCAGATAGGCCTAGACAGAGCAGGTGATTGCAGATAGGCATAGACAGAGCAGGTGATTGCAGACTGGCCTAGACAGAGCAGGTGATTGCAGATAGGCATAGACAGAGCAGGTGATTGCAGATAGGCCTAGACAGAGCAGGTGATTGCAGATAAACCTAGACAGAGCAGGTGATTGCAGATAGGCCTAGACAGAGAAGGTGATTGCAGATAGGCCTAGACAGAGCAGGTGATTGCAGATAGGCCTAGACAGAGAAGGTGATTGCAGATAGGCCTAGACAGAGCAGGTGATTGCAGATAGGCCTAGACAGAGCAGGTGATTGCAGATAGGCCTAGACAGAGCAGGTGATTGGTGGCTACAGCCCTTTTCCACCCCTTTATGTTAAGAAATTAATTCCTGCTCTTCTCCTTCAATACAGCATCAACAATAGTCATTAATTAAATAGCTTACTGCAAAAGGACCAGGTGTCGTTTGTTTTAATTTGAGGTAGAAAATAATATTATTTTGCTGGTCACTAGCCTATATTTAGTGGGTGGCTTGGAGGAGGGTGTATAGATGCTGCTTTCTTTGAAGATGTTTCTGTCCGTTTCCTGAGCTGCGGTTGGCTCCTCGCTCCCTTTGTTGACTTTGTCCTGCCTCTCCCCAATAAACAATCCCCGGGCTGATACAATGCCAGGTTCTGTCTGAAACAATCAGGACTCGTGCCCCTCTCAAGCATGCCAAGCAAATCAAACCCCAGGCAGAGACAAACAGGCGGTGCAGCTGTCCTCAGACAAAATCAACCACTTCCGGGCCAGAGAGAAGGACTGGGGTGCTGGGCTCACCCTAAATGGACCATTGTTGTTGCTCTCCCAGAAACCCATAGTACCACACAACACTCGATTGTGGTGGAAAATGATTATATCCCCCTCTCTCCTCGCTGTTGCACAAGGCAACCTCGTGGCAGTCTGTAGGGGGGAAGAATAGGCCCACCCTGCTGGAAATGTGTGGAATGGATCCAGTCGAGTCTACGACAACACTCGCCACAATCAGTATCCCGAGTGAAGCAGATTCTGCATGTCTGGCAGTCAAGGCACTCGACATGCCACAGCAGTTTGACAGGGTGTTGAAAGCAGGTTCACATTTTAATATTCAGTGCACCTATTCATTAACATTCTATTCTGGTCCACAATGGAGACTGGAGAGGCTTTGACCCGCCACATTCTCAGATCAAGGTCACTAACTAAGAAAATAAAATCTGCATTGTATTCCTGCCGCTTTTTATCTCCCAGACTGCCATACCCCCCCAAAAATGTATCCCCTCACAGATGAATACATTCATCATGTTCTCAATTGGGATGCTTCTCAAAGAAAATGTTTAAAGTTAAATTATTATTTTGATCTCATACTATGAAGGGCAATTTCATCTTAAGGACAGGGCAGTTGGAGTCATGGTACATTTGGGATTTGTTAAAGGATGGACCTCTTTATTCAATCCCACACTCTCACCTACAAACATGGCTTTGTGGGGGCTCTGTCTAAAATATATCTGGAGTTCAAGCCAATAGGTGTCTAGTTTTCATGGCAACCAAGCTATGCAGTCCCCAAAGCCTATTTGAAAATATACATCCTTGCACATATGCGTGCACACACAGACGCGCACACACACACACACACACACACACACACACACACACACACACACACACAGAGAGAGAGAGAGAGAATAAATCCAGCCAATGAGTCGATTATGTGACTGGACCGTTTGACAAAGGGTGAGCATGTTGCAAACATGTCCCCTGTCAGTACTGGGTGTATGTGGGCAGACACAGTCTCATTAAAATACATACAGACCCAGCGCAGCTTTGGTGGGTGGGAATGATGCTCCATCAATTTGTCATTACAACGGCCCTGTCCCCACCCACTGGCATGTATCTCCCTGCCACTGTCCCCTCCCAGGACAGAACAATGGCAGCCTCCTTTATTGCCTGTGTGGCCTGCCTGATCAGGGGTCAGCACTAATCCTTGGGGAGTCCTCACATTGTGTTTTACCAACCAGGGTCAAACTGTTTGAAATGAGGGGGTTTAGTTAAACATCTATTAGCAAGGTCCAATGTGTTATTGCCTGATTTATGAGAGGCTGTTGTGCTCAGCTGTCCTCATACTCAACAGCGTATGGCCAGTATGCCACATGACTCATGTTATGTGACACAGCCAACACAAAACACACCATACTGCATACATATACAAATGAATACTGACTGAACCCATTGTACCCACTAACAAGTCAAAAGATATAGATCATGTGTTATATATATAATTAAAGAACAAATTGAGCCTGTTCAAAAAGTACTATTTCAGATGCTGACAGACAGCCCTCTTTGCCACTGAGAGGCGCCATGCTCTTCAGCGCTTACTAAAACAAGTTGAAAGAGAAACATCTGTTGTGGTGGATTCTGTGTAGCCTGACTGTTAGCTTGGTTAGTGTAGCTGACATTCAAAGAGGGGAGAAACACGGACAACAATCCCAGCAGTCCCTGCTGCGATAAGACATTTCACATGGTGGCCGTGTCTTTTGATACAGCTCTTGTGATCCCTGCTGGTGTGGCTTTTAGAAGGTAGCCGACACACACGCACACACACACACACACACACAGCACAGGCCCATGGCATTACAAGTGCTAACCACTATACTAAATGTGAACATGTCTCATTATTTCTGCTTTCCTAGGATTCTGTTTTTATGGTATTCAAGAAATATTGGGTCATAGAAAGAATAAATATCAGACTCATAAATGCCACCATAGAGCCTGCATGACATAAAAACGTTATTTACTCTATCCTTTTACCAATATGCATTGAATACTGCTTCTCGGTTAAACTAGCTACCCTCCAAACAAGCAGAGAAAGCAAGACTTCCATGTCCATGACAGTAGACTTATATCTGGGGGAAGAGGGAAGAGTTATATCTGGGGGAAGAGTTATATCTGGGGGAATAGGGAAGAGTTATATCTGGGGATAGAGGGAAGAGTTATATCTGGGGGAAGAGGACAGTAGAGTTATATCTGGGGGAAGAGGCCAGTAGAGTTATATCTGGGGGAAGAGTTATATCTGGGGGAATAGGGAAGAGTTATATCTGGGGGAAGAGGGAATAGTTATATCTGGGGGAAGAGTTATATCTGGGGGAAGAGTTATATCTGGGGGAATAGGGAAGAGTTATATCTGGGGATAGAGGGAAGAGTAATATCTGGGGGAAGAGTTATATCTGGGGGAATAGGGAAGAGTTATATCTGGGGGAAGAGGGAAGAGTTATATCTGGGGGAAGAGTTATATCTGGGGGAATAGGGAAGAGTTATATCTGGGGATAGAGGGAAGAGTAATATCTGGGGGAAGAGTTATATCTGGGGGAATAGGGAATAGTTATATCTGGGGATAGAGGGAAGAGTAATATCTGGGGGAAGAGTTATATCTGGGGGAATAGGGAATAGTTATATCTGGGGATAGAGGGAAGAGTTATATCTGGGGGAAGAGTTATATCTGGGGGAATAGGGAAGAGTTATATCTGGGGATAGAGGGAAGAGTTATATCTGGGGGAAGAGTTATATCTGGGGGAATAGGGAAGAGTTATATCTGGGGATAGAGGGAAGAGTAATATCTGGGGGAAGAGTTATATCTGGGGGAATAGGGAAGAGTTATATCTGGGGGAAGAGGGAAGTTATATCTGGGGGAAGAGGACAGTAGAGTTATATCTGGGGGAAGAGGACAGTAGAGTTATATCTGGGGGAAGAGGACAGTAGAGTTATATCTGGGGGAAGAGGACAGTAGAGTTATATCTGAGGGAAGAGTTATATCTGGGGGAAGAGCGAAGAGTAATATCTGGAGGAAGAGGGAAGAGTTATATCTGGGGGAAGAGGGAAGTTATATCTGGGGGAAGACGACAGTAGAGTTATATCTGGGGGAAGACAACAGTAGAGTTATATCTGGGGGAAGAGGACAGTAGAGTTATATCTGGGGGAAGAGGACAGTAGAGTTATATCTGAGGGAAGAGGGAAGAGTTATATCTGGGGGAAGAGCGAAGAGTAATATCTGGGGGAAGAGGGAAGAGTTATATCTGGGAGAAGAGGGAAGAGTTATATCTGGGAGAAGAGGGAAGTTATATCTGGGGGAAGACGACAGTAGAGTTATATCTGGGGGAAGAGGACAGTAGAGTTATATCTGGGGGAAGAGTACAGTTGTCACGCCCTGACCTGAGAGAGCCTTTTTATGTCTCTATTTTGGTTTGGTCAGGGTGTGATTTGGGTGGGCATTCTATGTTTTGTTTTCTATGTTTCTTTATTTCTATGTTTCAGCCGGGTATGGATCTCAGTCAGGGACAGCTGTCTATCATTGTCTCTGATTGGGAATCATACTTAGGTAGCCCTTTTTCCCTCCTTCAGTGTGGGTAGTTAACTTTGTTAGTGGCACTTAGCCCTGTAAGCTTCACGGTTGTTTCTTCGTTTATTGGCGACATTTTAAATAAAAGGAAAATGTACGCTCACAACGCAGCATTTTGGTCCACTTCTTACGATGGCCGTGACAGAACTACCAGCCACAAAAGGACCAAGCAGCATGGTAAAAAGGAAGACTGGACATGGGATGACATCCTGGACGGCAAAGGATCCTGGACGTGGGAGGAGATCCTGGCCGGAAGGGATCGCCTTCCATGGGAACAGGCGGAAGCAGCCAGGAAGGCAGAGGCAGCTGGTAAGGGGCCCATCGTTACGAGGGAACACGGCTAGCAAGGAAGCCCGAGAGGCAGCCCCAAAACATTTTTTTGGGGGGGCACACGGGGAGTTTGGCTGAGTCAGGTTGGAGACCTGAGCCAACTCCCCGTGCTTACCGTGGCGAGCGTCGTACTGGTCAGGCACCGTGTTATGCGGTGGAGCGCGATGTCTCCAGTGCGCGTTCACAGCCCGGGGCGCTACCTTCCAGCTCCCCGAATTGGCCGGGCTAGAGTGGGCATCCAGCCAGGTCGGAGGGCGCATCTGGCCGCCAGTACGTCTCTACGGACCAGGATTTCCTGCGCCGGCTCTGCGCACTGTGTCTCCGGTGCGTCTGCACAGCCCAGTGTGTCCTGTGCCTGCGCCCCGCACGTGCCAGGCCAAAGTAACCATCCAGCCAGGACGGGTTGTGCAGGCTCTACGCTCGAGACCTCCAGTGCGTCTCCACGGCCCAGTGTATCCTGTGCCCGCTCCCAGAACCAGGCCTCCTGTATGTCTTCCCAGTCTGGTGAGTCCTGTGCCTTCTCCCAGAACCAGGCCTCCTGTATGTCTTCCCAGCCTGGTGAGTCCTGTGCCTTCTCCCAGAACCAGGTCTCCTGTATGTCTTCCCAGCCTGGTGAGTCCTGTGCCTGCTCCCAGAACCAGGCCTCCTGTATGTCTTCCCAGCCTGGTGAGTCCTGTGCCTGCTCCCAGAGCTAGGCCTCCTGTATGACTTCCCAGCCTGGTGAGTCCTGTGCCTGCTCCCAGAGCCAGGCCTCCTGTATGTCTTCCCAGCCTGGTGAGTCCGGTGCCTGCTCCCAGAACCAGGCCTCCTGTATGTCTTCCCAGCCTGGTGAGTCCTGTGCCTGCTCCCAGAGCTAGGCCTGCTGTATGTCTTCCCAGCCTGGTGAGTCCTGTGCCTGCTCCCAGAGCTAGGCCTGCTGTATGTCTTCCCAGCCTGGTGAGTCCTGTGCCTGCTCCCAGAACCAGGCCTCCTGTATGTCTTCCCAACCTGGTGAGTCCTGGGGGGTACTGTCACGCCCTGACCTGAGAGAGCCTTTTTATGTCTATTTTGGTTTGGTCAGGGTGTGATTTGGGTGGGTATTCTATGTTTTGTTTTTTATGTTTCAGCCGGGTATGGTTCTCAATCAGGGACAGCTGTCTATCGTTGTCTCTGATTGGGAATCATACTTAGGTAGCCCTTTTTCCCTCCTTCAGTGTGTGTAGTTAACTTTGTTAGTGGCACTTAGCCCTGTAAGCTTCACGGTTGTTTTGTTGGCGACATTTTAAATAAAAGGAAAATGTACGCTCACCACCCTGCACTTTGGACAACTTCTTACGATGGCCATGATAACAGTTGCTATATCTGGGGCCAGAGGACAGTATAGTTATATCCGGGCCAGAGGACAGTAGAGTTATATCTGGGGCCAGAGGACAGTAGAGTTATATCTGGGGCCAGAGGACAGTAGAGTTATATCTGGGGCCAGAGGACAGTAGAGTTATATCTGGGGCCAGAGGACAGTAGAGTTATATCTGGGGCCAGAGGACAGTAGAGTTACAGTATATCTGGGGCCAGAGGACAGTATGGCAAGTGTCATTGAATATAACACCCTCTCTAGGCTGGAAGTAAACAAGCTTCTCTAATTACAGCAGCACTACAGCAATTTCTCAGCTCAAGCAGGCAACAGACTGGTCCTCTATTACTTTACTCCCAGTTGCAAATGCTCAAGATAATGACCAGTTACTAATTGGTGCTTATACCTTAGGCTATACCGGTTTGTGAGGAATATAATTGCATCTATTATAGTTGTAAATAATCCTTGAAATTAGCATCTTTTAGCAAAAACCCATGATAAATAATGGTATGGAGGATGTTCAGAGAAAAGGTGTTGACGTCGATACTGAATCGGTTGATTTATTATTAACTACAGGGGTTCAGGGCAGAGGGAAAGCCTTTCATATGATATTGTGTTTCACCGCATCTACCAGCGTTAATGAAGGCACTAATGTAGTAGAGCTCGTGTGTGTGTGTGTGTGTGTGAAGTGGAGAGTAGGTAGGGTGGGTAGTATATTACATGCAGATCACGCTTCCCAGGCTTCAGCAGCTCGTCTTTTGTGTTGGCTCTTCCGTCAGCTGTTGACTTCCTAAGTGTCTCAGACAGCCGTGTGTCTGTCTGCGCCTCTGTCCACTGGCTTGTCCTGGTCACATTTCTGAAGTCTGCTGACTGCTAATGGCCATGTCCAGACAAAGAGCCCACTCTGTGGCCACTCTGTGGTGCTGGGCCGGGGGCCAGGGAGAGCCAGGCGGGCCAGGGTAGCTGGGTGTGGGAAGAGGGTGGGCTGGAGCTGGGCAGAGCACCCGGCACTGCCTGCCTCTCTGCACCCATGTCACGCTTGTGTGACAACCACTCCTCTGTGCTTGTTTGAACTGTCCCTCCCAATTAGCACTAATAAGTGACTCTGTAAGGATGAGCAAACACAGTGCATCCACCCACACACACACACACCCCAACATGCATTCTTGCTCTCTCCTCATCCCTACACTTAGTAGCACATGAAATCCCAGGAGCACAAACTCACTATTAGACAGAGGAAAATGCAGCTCGTTCTGAGCAAACAAGTGGTAGAAAAGAGGTAAATTATTGATAAGTCATTTGAAGAGTTTGCCTGAAAATGATTTTACCTCTGTCTTCCTGCTACTGAAAAATTGATTAGACCCTGCTCGATCAAAGAGGCTGCATCAATAGAGGCAATGAGCAGAGAAGGCATGCTCCAGGACAAGTTATTCACCACACTGTTTCATGTGAGAGAGAGCGAGAGGAAGGAGGAGAGATGAAGGAGGAGAGCCCTAATCTGTCAGGTGGAAATTTGAAGGCGGCCCTGTTAAGACTGAGAGTTATTGACGAGTCCTGGTGGCAGGAGCACCCAATCCAGTTCTCCTCGTACTGTCTCCGGCTACTCACTGGAGGATATGACGATACTCAGATCACCTCTGTAAACTCACTTCACTATACACTCCACTACTTAAAAAGTAAACTAGTTAAAAGTATAGCGACACAGGACTGTAAAAGTACACTTTTACTACGTTACAGTGTCTATTACAGGTGATATCCTTCAGCTGTTAACAAAGTGGAAAAATATGAGTGTATGAATAAATGGAAAGTTGAGAAGTCCCTACTTAAATTCAGTATTTCATGAATAAATTCCACCATAAACTCATACAGAGTAGAAAGAAAAGAATAGTGGGTACTCTTCTATTTTGGAAGTGTTGAATTGTGGAATTAGTGAAGCTTCAGTGTTGTTGTGCAGCTCTGCTGTCTCCTTCCCTGTCTATTGTTCCCTGGCTGTTTTTGTCATGCAGAAGGCAGAGAAGGGTATTAAAGGCAGATCTCTTTATTATTTTAAATGTGGCACCCAAGATTAGAGTGCATGCCAAACACTGTGGAAACACTTAATTGATTTCCTTTGGCCTGTTTGCCTCTATACTGTAGCACAGAGCAGCACATCAGCAGAAGCAGCTCTGGCGCCTCTGCTGTCAACAGACCTGCCAAGTACCTCATTAGTATTCCCAGCAGTGGCATTTGCCAGCCTGCGCGTTGCCGTGGTGACGCTGCCCACACAAGTGATGATAAATGGTGCTTTCAGCACTACTCCCTCCCATAAAGAAGAACAGGGAGCTGAGGAGTCCCTGGCCAGGCCCCAGCACCCAGGCTCCAGCACCCAGGTATCAGGACACAGGCATCAGGACACAGCACCCAGTCTTCAGGACACAGGCATCAGGACCCAGCACCCAGGCTTCAGGCACTGTTGTCTAGGTACTGCTGGGAGCCGCAGCCTGACTATTTGGGGTAGGGTTTAGGGAGTACACAGCAAATTTGCGGGTGTGAATACCTCAGTGTTGTGAGTGTTACATCCCTGGTACCGAACTCCCTGCCATTCAGGACCTCTATACCAGGCCGTGTCAGAGGAAGGCCCTACAAATTGTGAAAGACTCCAGCCACCCAAATCATAGACTGTTCTCTCTGCTACCACACGGCAAGCATTACCGATGCACCAAGTCTGGAACCAATAAGACCCTGAACAGCTTCTTTCCCAAGCCATAAGCCTGCTAAAGAGTTAGTTAAATAGTTAACCAAATAGCTACCTGCATTGACCAACTCTTTTGACTCATCACATTAACTGCTGGTAATCTTTATTATCTAACCTGGTGCCTAGTCACTTTCCCCCTACCTACAGTGCATTCGGGAAAGTATTCAGACCCCGTGACTTTTTACACATTTTGTTACGTTACATATTTTTATAATTACATTTAGATAAGTATTCAGACCCTTTACTCAGTACTTTGTTGAAGCACCTTTGGCCGCAATTACAGCCTCAAGTCTTCTTGGGTATGACACTACAAGCATGGCACATCTGTATTTGGGGAGTTTCTCCCATTCTTCTCTGCAGATCCTCTCAAGCTCTGTCAGGTTGGATGGGGAGTGTCACTGCACAGCTATTTTCAGGTCTCTCCAGAGATGTTCGATCGGGTTCAATTCTGGGCTCTGGCTGGGCCACTCAAGAACATTCAGAGACTTGTCCCGAAGCCACTCCTGCGTTGTCTTGGCTGTGTGCTTTGGGTCATTGTCCGGACAGCTCTAGAAAGAGTCCTGGTGGTTCCAAACTTCTTCCATTTAAGAATGACGAAGGCCACTGTGTTTTTGGGGACCTTCAATGCTTTTAGTACCCTTCCCCAGATTTGTGCCTCGACACAATCCTGTGTCGGAGCTCTACGGAAAATTCCTTGGACCTCATGATTTGATTTTTGCACTGACATGCACTGTCAATTGGGGGACCTTCTATAGACAGGTGTGTTCCTTTCCAAATCATGTCCAATCAATTGAATTTACCACAGCTGGACTCCAGTCAAGTTGTATAAACATCTCAAGGATGATCAATGGAAACAGGATGCATCTGAGCTCAATTTCGAGTCTCATAGCAAATGGTCTGAATTTGTATGTAAATAAGGTATCCGTTTTTTTATTTTTAATGTTTTAATACATCTGTACGTACAGTGCCTTCAGAAAGTATTCACACCCCTTGACTTATTCCACATTTTGAATTCACAGCCTGAATAAAAAACATCTACATACAAATGACTGCGTACCCCTGCCCAGACCCACCTGCTCACACCCCGATCTCTAGCGCCCACATCACTCTTCGCCACATGGCCTCAAAATGCACCCTTTTGTTTCTCTTTTGGTGCACATTTATTGAAAATTAAATACAGAAATATCTCATTTAAATAAGTATTAACTCCCCTGAGTCAATACATGTTAGAATCACCTTTGGCAGCGATTACAGCTGTTTTTCTGGGTGAGTCTCCAAGAGCTTTGCACATCTGGACACTGACTTTTACATTCAAGACCCCACTTCAAGGCTATATCACATCACTGAATTCATTCAGCTATTCCTTTCACTTGGATTCATTGTGATAACAATTAGCACTGATTAAACTAGAGCTAAAATAACATGAATTTGCAAGGACACAACCCTGCAGAAAGACAGACTATAGTAATTATCTTCAACATAGGGAATGTTCTCAAGATGAGGAAATTGTACTAAAGTTGGAGATTTCAATATTTTGTCAAGGTGTCAAAAATATTTGTTTTAAACAATGACAGTTAATAGGCCTGCATCTAGCTAGCACAATATTATTTCTGTATTGTAATTAGACAGTAACATTCGTTTACTAGCATGGTTTAGCACGTCCTCTAAAAAACAGTCTATTTTCCTTTATTCTTTCCTATGTAGGTGTCTTGTGGACTTGTGGAATCAGATTACAGAGACGAGGGGTTAAAGGAAAATAATGTACCTTCCCATGGGCCACCATGTAGAGCTGTGGAGCAGGGAGGGACGGAGGAGCAGGGAGGGAGGGACGGAGGAGCAGGGAGTTAGGGACGGAGGAGCAGGGAGTTAGGGACGGAGGAGCAGGGAGGGAGGGACGGAGGAGCAGGGAGGGAGGGAGGGACGGAGGAGCAGGGAGGGAGGGACGGAGGGACGGAGGAGCAGGGAGGGAGGGACAGAGGAGCAGGGACGGAGGGAGGAGCAGGGAGGGAGGAGCAGGGAGGGAGGGAGGAGCAGGGAGTTAGGGACGGAGGAGCAGGGAGGGACGGAGGAGCAGGGAGGGACGGACGGAGCAGGGAGGGACGGACGGAGCAAGGAGGGACGGACGGAGCAAGGAGGGAGGGATGGAGCAAGGAGGGAGGGACGGAGGAGCAGGGAGTTAGGGACGGAGGAGCAGGGAGGGACGGGCGGACGGACGGTGGAGCAGGGAGGGACGGAGGAGCAGGGAGGGACGGGCGGACGGAGGACCAGGGAGGGACGGGCGGACGGAGGAGCAGGGAGGGACGGGCGGACGGAGGAGCAGGGAGGGACGGACGGACGGGGGAGCAGGGGGGGAGCAGGGAGGGACGGACGGGGGAGCAGGGAGGGACGGACGGAGGAGGAGCAGGGAGGGACGGGCGGACGGAGGAGCAGGGAGGGACGGACGGGGGAGGAGGGAGGGACGGACGGAGGAGGAGCAGGGAGGGACGGACGGGGGAGCAGGGAGGGACGGACGGGGGAGCAGGGAGGGACGGACGGAGGAGGAGCAGGGAGGGAGGAGCAGGGAGGGAGGGAGGAGCAGGGAGTTAGGGACGGAGGAGCAGGGAGGGACGGACGGAGCAGGGAGGGACGGACGGAGCAAGGAGGGACGGACGGAGCAAGGAGGGAGGGACGGAGGAGCAGGGAGTTAGGGACGGAGGAGCAGGGAGGGATGGGCGGACGGACGGTGGAGCAGGGAGGGACGGAGGAGCAGGGAGGGACGGGCGGGCGGAGGACCAGGGAGGGACGGGCGGACGGAGGAGCAGGGAGGGACGGGCGGACGGAGGAGCAGGGAGGGACGGGCGGACGGAGGAGTAGGGAGGGACGGGCGGACGGAGGAGCAGGGAGGGACGGACGGACGGAGGAGCAGGGAGGGACGGACGGGGGAGCAGGGAGGGACGGACGGGGGAGCAGGGAGGGAGGGACGGGCGGACGGAGGAGCAGCGAGGGACGGACGGGGGAGGAGGGAGGGACGGACGGAGGAGGAGCAGGGAGGGACGGACGGGGGAGCAGGGAGGGACGGACGGGGGAGCAGGGAGGGACTGACGGAGGAGGAGCAGGGAGGGACGGACGGCGGGAGGGAAGGACGGAGGAGCAGGGAGGGAGAGACGGAGGAGCAGGGAGGGACGGCGGGAGGGCGGCGCAGGTAGGCAGGGAGGAGGAGGGTGGCACAGGTAGATAGGGAGGAGCAAGGATGGAGATGGTAGCAGAGAGGGAGGGTGGGTGGAGCAGGAGGAGAGAGTGGGGCAGAGATGGAGGAAGTAGCAGAGAGGGAGGGAGGATAGAGCATGGGAGGAACAAAGGAGGAGGAGGGAGGGTGATTGGAGCAGTGAGAGAGGGAGGGAGGGTGGGTGGAGCAGTGAGAGAGGGAGGGTGGGTGGAGCAGTGAGAGAGGGAGGGTGTAGCATGGATGGAGGAGCAGGGAGGGAGGGTGGAGCAGTGAGTGAGGAAGGGTGGAGCAGTGAGTGAGGAAGGGTGGAGCAGTGAGAGAGGGAGGGTGTGGCATGGATGGAGGAGCAGGGAGGGAGGGTGGAGCAGTGAGAGAGGGAGGGTGGAGCAGTGAGAGAGAGAGAGGGAGGGTGGAGCAGTGAGAGAGGGAGGGTGTAGCATGGATGGAGGAGCAGGGAGGGTGGGTGGAGCAGTGAGAGAGGGAGGGTGGAGCAGTGAGCGAGGGAGGGTGGAGCAGTGAGAGGGAGGGTGGAGCAGTGAGAGAGGGAGGGTGGAGCATGGATGGAGGAGCAGGGAGGGTGGGTGGAGCAGTGAGAGAGGGAGGGTGGAGCAGTGAGAGAGGGAGGGTGGAGCAGTGAGAGAGGGAGGGTGGAGCAGTGAGAGAGGGAGGGTGGAGCAGTGAGAGAGGGAGGGTGGAGCAGTGAGAGAGGGAGGGTGTAGCATGGATGGAGGAGCAGGGAGGGAGGGTGGGTGGAGCAGTGAGAGAGGGTGGAGCAGTGAGCGAGGGAGGGTGTAGCATGGATGGAGGAGCAGGGAGGGTGGGTGGAGCAGTGAGAGAGGGAGGGTGGAGCATGGATGGAGGGTGTCCCCTTACCATGTAAATCTTCCTCATCCTAGTTAAACAGAGAAAGTTGTATTATTCCCACATTAGGGTGCACAGCTAAGTAATGCATTAATGGCCTGATGGTGGATGTAAAATTCCAAGGTGCTTCATAGACAGGTGGGTTGTTTAGCAACAAAACCCATGTGCGCGCAACCGTGGAGCAAAACAGGCTGGGTTTGCTTAGAATCAAAGGATTGTTGACAACATGTAAACTATATTTCCTATCCACAATGAGCATGTGATGTCTCTCAGATTTATTTTGACAGTTGTTGGTTAGCTAGCTAACGCATTTAGTCGTATTAGTATAGACGTGACAAGAACAAGATACAACATGCTGAAACGAGCCACCTAGGATTACCACATTGCTAGAACCAATGACTAGAAGCTGCCCTTCCAGAATCATAACAACACATTGACTTCTGTCCCATATATGCACACTCATCAATTTTGTGACATTATCAGCAAACCCATCTATTTGAAACAGATGATCTTTATTTGATATTTCATCTTTAAATCCTTTATTTGGCAACACAATTATTAGTATTTTTTAGCGTTTATATTCAGCACCATGTGTGCATGCATGCCAAGAGTGGAGCAACCACATTATAATTCTATTATTTCATTACTCCATGATTTCTTTCTACATTTTTACAGCTCAATAAATAACTATTGGGCCGTTCTGGCTCAGACACGGCTTACTTGTCCAAGGCTCACTCATTAAATAAAGTACCAAAAAGATACTCACCGAGTCCCATGGCCATTCTTTTCTTGCTATCACAAAAATAAACCCATTTCAGAGGTTTCAAAATACACATTTTTAATAGATGAGACAAATATGAATGCCTAGCTTCATTTTATCAGCATAATACAATCTGTGTGCATTTTTCTCAAGGCTACAGCTTCAATTTGGAGTCAATAAGTAGGCCTAATTCATAGTGTCACAGCTGAATACACATCCATAAATCAATGTGCCTCCCCTACGATAACTTCATAGAAGACAATTTGCAAAAACAACAAAAAAATCTAAAGTAATTTTGAACCAACTGAGGCACACTCACAACCCCTTTACAATATTTATGCGAGGACCTAATGACAGATCTCGTCACTCAATGTTTTTAGTTCACACATCACAATCAGAAAGTAATGTAGGTGGTAAAACAATTCCAGAACAACCGACCGCTGGAATTATAATTATTGCACTGACTCAACAGCAAGCAAAGCCTTCCATTGGCAAACTTGAGGATGACCGCTCCTTCAAAAAATGACCCTCCAATTCAAGCCTGATTACGCTTCTCTAGGACACTAAGAAGTTACCGACTTCAAAAAGACAAGCGACAATCGGCAAGTATGAACCTTGGCCTGCCGCCCCCTCAGCCCCAGCCAGGGGGCCATAGTCATTAAAAGATAAATGTATTTCCCCAATCCATTATTCATGATGTTGCTGAGCTGGGGGAGCAGAGCAGTGAGTCAGAGGCTTAGCACAGCAGTGGATCCCACTCGGCCGCGTTAAGGTCCCCACTGGACCACACTCTGATGTAGGAGACCAGGCGACAGCTGTGGGAAGAGAGAGGGAGAGAAAGAGAGAATGCGAGAGAGACAGAGAACGGGAGAGACAGAGAACAGGAGAGACAGACCGAGGTAGACCGCCAATATGTACACACATACACAAAACCATAGTTACAAATCTCTGTCTCACACACACACACACACATCATAAATCACACAAGTCTCTCTCTCTCTCAGATTAGGAGGACCTGTGTGTCTGTGGTCACACATTTAGAGTTTAGTCACAGTCCAGATCAGAGCAAACACACTGAAGTGAATGTCAAACAGCCTCAGCTCTTCTCTCCATCCATTCAGCCCTCCTCTAATGTTGGCCAAGATGAAAACAGTGACGCAATCATAAACTTTTGTCTTCTTAAACAGCCAAATAAGGACAAAGGGCTCTATTCCAGCATTCAACTTAGAAGTAAAGTATTATTCATTTTTCGTCACACAAGAACCTCTAGAGAACCTGACATATTTCACATAAAATGTAACATTTATATTTATAAAATAGATTACAAAGAAATTGGCCTGAAGGCAAACAAATATACTTTGATATGATTATCTAGAGCATTCAAATTTGTAGTACTGAATATTTGTACTAATATTTGTCACCATCTGTAATTATTTCTAAATGATCAATAAATGCTAAATCAAGCATATTTTTGTTACAATATATATTTGATTTAATCCTCTTTAACCGTGCCTCATAAGCAGACAGAAAACCCCTGCTGCATAGCTGTCTTTGTAAAAAAACAACAACATTTATCTCACATGGCTTATGATGAGAAAGAACCTGTTCATGTTCTAATCAAACGCTACCCAAATTGTCTCATAATTGCCTATAATTGAACACACACTGTGCAATTGTGTTGCTTCATGCCAATACCTATTACTGAAACTGTTCCAATGAAGTCCTCATTATAGGCATCTCTACCAGGCAAACACTCCAGCCCTGTTCATTCATTCTCAAAGAGAACACTTTCCCTGTAATATGTGTTTCATGAGGACAAAGATGTAGATGTTTAACTGTGTGAATTGTGTAGAGAAGCTTCAACTTCAAAATGCTAAAGATCCGGGTTATATTATTTCCAATGTCTTAAATAATAGAAAATCAAAAGCAGGCTAAACCACCACTAACCACTCTAAACAGCATTCTGAAAGAGTAAGTACAACAGACTAGTCCTGTCCATTAAAAAGTGTTTTCCTTCAAGCACAAGTGGTCTCCATTACTTATATTTACAAATTTGAGATACATTATACTGGCATAAAATGCACACTGGAGCTGTAGAGAAAAGAAGAGCTACATTACAGAGGAGAGGGCGTTCTGAACACATCGCTACTCAGGACTTCATGCTGGGTTCATTTGTATTTAGACAAGAGGACACAAGGGTGGGAAAATGAAGACGAGGAGGCCAGAAGATGTGGGAGGTGTCAGGACAAGTGTGTGTGTGTGTGTGTGTGTGGGGTGGGGGGCTGTATTCCTGTTTTCCCACTATTGCATCCTGGCTCTAAATTAAAAACAGAAACAAAAGCGTTCATATTTGTGCTCGCATGTCAAGGGTTACTTGTTCCATTGAATGTGTCTCCCATTTTCTGCTGATCACTCTCTCTGCTCTTTAATCTCTTTCTTGTTTCTGCTCAATGGCTTCCTCTCACTGTCTCCCTGTCACAAATGTAGCCTTTCTCTCCCTTTATTTTTTAACACTTACAAAACTGAAAAGGCCAGGCCTGGGCTGGGCCACCTGGAAGCAGCAATGGAGCATTCTCTCAGGCAGGCTCCCTGCCAGTTGCCAGCTGTAGCATTGTGAGCATCCATCTTAGTTAATTCCATGCATCGCAATTGTGCTGGCCGCTGTTTACAACCACCTCCTACTCTGCCTGGGTCCCTCTCCGATTGTCCCGGGCCTCCCTTGTTTAATACTGTTTTGCAAGTTATTAAGCCCTGGAAGTCCATTAATCACAGTTCATGGGTTGTGTAAGCCCACACAACGCAGGGAGAGGGGGAAGGGAGGCACACTCGCTCCCCTGAATGGGCTTAGACGGTGGTCCATTCAGATCCTAACGAGATCATTACCTCTAACTAAATACAAACCTGACCCTGTGACCTGCTGGGAAATTACGTAGGGCCCCCGGTGCACGACATTAATATGCCGTCCCAGCCCCCGCCCCCTTTCTTACAACGCTGCGTAAACGCCCAACCCAAACTACAACTCCAACAACCCCCCCCACCTCCCCTACCTCCCTCCCTCTATACTCACTTTCTCTCCAATGGACAGAAAACTAAACCTGTCATCAAAAGAAGCCTAATCACTGCTGTGATTGTGGTAAACCAAGCCTGACGGACATTTCACTGAGGCCTCAATGGCCACATCAGTGCCACCTCCCTGGCCAGCCCCTCTCCTTACCAGGCCCCCAGCCAATAAGCAGCAAACACCCGGGGCTTTTCAGTTTACTTGACACACTGTGTCCACTTTTCTGGGACCACCTGGTAAGCCCATTTTAATACAAAACCAGTTCAGCCTTCTCTCCCTTTTTCTCCTCTAATTCTGCCTCTCAAGCCAAGCTACCACCATGAATTCTGTATAATCCATTGACCCCGCGGAACATTCCTGGTTTACACTCCACGGAAGACGCTGGATTTGGGTGGATTACATGGTTTCAGTTCTATTTGGAGGCACCTGCGACTGGGAACCGAGGGGGGAACAATCATGGCCACGGCTGCGGGAGATTCCCGCACCTTTCACTCAACTTTTTGGGATCATTAGCAATCACCTTCCCTAATCTCTACCTGTAACTTTCCTATTGTGGAGACCAGGCCAGAGTGTCACGGCTACTCAGCATGGCTACAGTATGGGCTGCAGGGAGTTGGAGTAGGGGGTGGCAGGCAGGACAGGAGGGGTGAGAGAGGGGATTGGTTGACAGTGAGCACTGACTTTCAGTTTCCCCTCAGCTTATGTTAAGATGTTGTCACTTTCAGCATTTCAAGTGTCTCCACTTCAGAAGCTGGAGCTTAGCTGTAGCACTGGGTGGAGGTGGGGAGAGTCTCGGAAGAGATACATGTTAAACAAACACAACATTAACACTTTGTCACACGATCACCTGACAAGCACAATTCCCATTTCAACATTTCTCAACTTCCGCTGTTTCCTTCTTTCTCATTGACACACATCTGGTTTCTCATTGACACACATCAGGTTTCTCTCAGTCTCCATCAAAGACTCTTCAAGTAAATGCTTCCTCCCAATGGACTGTCAAGTTCGCATTGAAACTTAATGAATAAAAAAAAAATATATATATATATATATATATATATATATATATGTATAAATATTCTTTGAGCCTTTAATGTGTGAGGGCTTAATTGTTTTTCTTTTCTGTAAGGATATCATGTTTTCTAAGCATGGATTCTTAAGCTGTGCCTGGTAGGCAGATACGAATATTTTAAATTAGGGGTAATATCTCCACTCTAATCCTTGATAAGATCTAAATTGTTAGACGATCTGAAATGGAGATGCGGCAACTAGGCCTAAATTAAATAGAAACCTTCATTTACCTGGATATTATCTTCCTGTGAAATATAATCACTTGCTTGATAACTGAGGACACCAGCAAATTCTTATAATTGACTCTCACTATTGTCAAGGAACATGTTTCAACATGAAATGTTAAGCCAGTCCTATACCCACTGATAGACATTTGCACACACAAAAACACATGAACACACACACACATACATATTCACATTATCCCGCCGGCAAACACACACACAGAATTACCACACAAAAACACTAGGCCCTACACACACACCAGGCTTGTGAAGTGTCTGCCCGGAGCTGTGTTGATTGTTACTCAACACTGACCAATTGTAATCTCATAATGACGATCTCTGGCATGACAAGTGATTTTAACCTGCCAGTGGGCCGCCCCCCTACGCATTCCCAGAGCACAGATCAGCCGCCTGAGGTAAACAAAAACATTAGGAGAGCGTTCCACATTTAAGAGCACACTAATTACAGTAATTCCCATCTGAAGTACTTTTTTGTGCAATTTGCTCAGATCACCAAACCTCCAATCCCGCTCATGTAAACAAATAAACACTCCCATAACAAAGAGATAACACACATTATACAACACACTGTCAAAACTGGCTGAGGGGAAGAGCTGAAGAAGGCTTTAAATAGCAACACGATACTGTTCAGTGTGAAGCTTCAGTGTTCTGTTGATCTCCAGAGAAGGAGAATTATAAAGTGTCGTTGGTGAGTTCATGAAAATTCATATCTGATTAACATTATAAAAACTAAATGGAGATCAACAAACTTATAAGAGACCTCTTTAGATACTGTTTTTTATTTGTATTTTTTACTATTTCTGTCTGAAAACAATAGTAAAAAGGAAATCAAAAAGTCGACATGGGCACACAATCTACCTGAACTCATTCCATATTTAACACGCCTTTAGCGACTATAACCTAGTCGCTAAAGGCGACTACTCTGCAGCTCATTGGGGCGGTACTGCTCCACTCTGCAGCTCATTTGGGGTGGTACTGCTCCACTCTGCAGCTCATTTGGGGTGGTACTGCTCCACTCTGCAGCTCATTTGGGGTGGTACTGCTCCACTCTGCAGCTCATTGGGGCGGTACTGCTCCACTCTGCAGCTCATTTGGGGTGGTACTGCTCCACTCTGCAGCTCATTTGGGGCGGTACTGCTCCACTCTGCAGCTCATTGGGGCGGTACTGCTCCACTCTGCAGCTCATTTGGGGCGGTACTGCTCCACTCTGCAGCTCATTTGGGGCTCATTTGTTCTTAACTGACTTGCCTAGTTAAATAAAGGTTAAATAAATAAAAATGGTGTATTCAGACAGCCCACCTTGTCTTACCTGGTCTTATCCTCTCCCCTCTGGCCAAAGAGACAGCAGGGTATCCTCTGACAGCAGAGGTAATCAGAGCAGCCCTAAGCCACACAACCCTCCAGGTGAGTGCATCTCTCTCTGTTGGAGGACAAAATGAAGCAGAAATGATGGAGTGTGGCTGAGAGCTAATGCACCTCCCAGTAATTAGAGGCGTACCTAACTGTATGCAAACAGCATACACAGACACACATTTCACAATTCACCTATCAAAAGGCATATCCCTGTCTTATAAACTGACTCTCTCTATCCCCCTTTCTCTGAGGCTTTGTCTCTCACACATTCACCCTTAACCATCACAACTTGTTACTTGTACCAAGTCACACCGGATGGCCTCCCATGCACCTTTTAGCCTGGTGATAAATTGGACCGAGCTAAGATAGTTCAACCCTTTATTCTGCTAAACTTAAACAAAAAGACAGGGCTCTCAAAAGATTACAGCAGCACATTAACCATGGAATGAACCATGAAATTGCTTTTTTCCCCTCCTGCAGTGTTCAGACTTCATAGTGGTCACTGCCAGTCATGGGGAATGTGTACAGCCATTAGCGTTACATCATTGACAGATAACAAAACAACCACTCAGGGAGGAGCTTCTTCCTCCAACGCATGTCAGCTGACTGAGTACATGCCAATGAAAAACATGTACGGAAATATACTTCGCATCAACTTTGGCTAATCTTCAGATAATGGGTAATGTGTTGTTATACTGTAGGAAAGTCAAGTTTTCAAGAGAGACCAGGGACATCAATTTAATTCCAATCAGAGGGTTTTAGGAAAAAAAGGTTATTTTAATACAATAAATAAATAAATAAAATATACATGAATTTTCTCCAACCAAATTCAATAACTTAAGGCCATCGGTATGTGTTAGGCCAATCTGAGCTTCTCAGATTGAACCTATTTAAATTCCTGGTTCACCTCATGAGCAAAAAACTCTGAATTCTTCCATTTCAATGTACCTCCATTTTCTCCTAACTGTACAGTATAAAGGCTAGGCTACCTTTAAATTGAATTCTAATTTATTTTCCTCTTGCACAATACTCTTCTCAGTATAACATATCAATAAGGGCAGGGGTGCTCTCTTTTATTTTCTACAGCGGCCGTTGCCTCAATGGCAGGGTCGAAGGTCATGGACACTGTGTGGAAGTTGAGGAGAGAAAAGGCTGTGCAGAACAAGTGCAGGACGAGCTTGATGAAGCGATTAGAGGCCTCTGTATCTGCCTCGGGCCAGCCCTTGATACCCTCTATCCATTACAATCCCTAAGTCAATGGAAAGAGACTGGGCATCTTGTGTGTGTGTGTGTGTGTGTGTGTGTGTGTGTAGGTGGTGGTGTTTCAAGCAGGAAGTCCTTTGATAGGCTATTGATCACTAACTACTACACTATGCTACTTACTGTGATGAGAAACTGTCCTTTTCAGACAATCATAGTCTATTGTGGTTTCCTATTGATTGGTCAGAGCAAAACAAGTCAACTCAAATTAGCCACAGCCGTATACGAGTCCACAGTCCGCTGAACAAATCAACTCTGAAACTATCCATAGTCCTACACACTGTGGGCTCTGGAATTATTGGAACCCTTGACAAAGACAAAGACAAACAAAAAGACTAGAATAAATCATAAAAATACTGAGCTATATTGTATGCTCAAAGTGTTTAACAACTATATTATTTTATACAATTTATAATTGCTCAGAGAAAATATATTTTGTTTAACAAGTGATTTTAAAAGATCTAAAGATAGGGGTACAAATGATTGCCTCCCTATTTTCAAAACTCCAGCACCCACCCCTTGCGGGGATAACAACACTGAACCTTTTTCTAAAATGTTTTATTAGATTGGAGAACACATTTGGGAGGCCCCTTAGACCATTCCTCCATATAGATATTTCCAGATCCTTGATGTCCTTCACCTGTTTCCTCTACCAGGAGCTTGAAAACTTGGCCGCAAGACAATAACCCCATGAACGCATCAAAATCTACAAAGAATCAACATTTTGCAGTGGCCATCTCAGTCTCCGGACTTGAACCCCATTGAAAACCTGTGGTTTGAATTGAAGAGGGAAGTCCATAAGTGCAGGATATCAAGGATCTGCATGGAGCAATGGTCTAAGATCCCTCCCAAGGTGTTCTCCAATCTCATAAAACATTTTAGAAAAAGGCTCAGTGTTATTATCTTCACAAGGGGAGGGTGCTGGAATATTGAAAACAGGGGATCCAATCATTTTGACCCTCATCTTTTTTAGAACCTTTTTTATTACATGTTAAACAAATTATTTTTCTCTGAGCAATTTTATTAGTCTCAAACATTCTTTGCACATCTTTATCAAGGGATCCAATAATTCCGGATCCCAATGTAAGTATCCACATTCACAGTCCATTGATTGGTGTGTCCAGAGGTACCAATGCAACATCACCATCTCAGTCTTATCTGATTCATATCAACGCATGACAATCATTCTTATAACTGTATTATTTAGCATTAATTCCTCATACACCAAGCAGTTGCTAAACATGTGACAGTACCATTGTTCATTACATACACTACCGTTCAAAAATGTGGGGTCACTTAGAAATGTCCTTGTTTTCTTGAAAGAAAATATAATATTTATAATATAAAAAAGGCTAATTGATCATTAGAAAACACTTTTGCAATTATGTTAGCACAGCTGAAAACTATTGTGTGATTAAAGAAGCAATAAAACTGGCCTTCTTTAAACTAGTTGAGTATCTGGAGCATCAACGTTTGGGGGTTCGAATACAGGCTCAAAATGGCCAGAAACAAATGATTTTCTTCTGAAACTCGTCACTCTATTCTTGTTCTGAGAAGTGAAGGCTATTCCATGCGAGAAATTGCCAAGAAACAGAAGATCTAGTACAAAGCTGTGTACTACTCCCTTCACAGAACAGCGCAAACTGACTCTAAACAGAATAGAAAGAGGAGTGGGAGGCCCCGGTGCAAAACTGAGCAAGAGGAGAAGTACATTAGAGTGTCTAGTTTGAGAAACAGACGACTTACAAGTTCTTAACTGGCAGCTTCATTAAATAGTACACGCAAAACACCAGTCTCAACGTCAACAGTGAAGAGGCGACTCCGGGATGCTGGCCTTCTAGGCAGAGTTCATCTGCCCAGTATCTGTGTTCTTTTGACATCTTAATCTTTTTATTTGCCAGTCTGAGATATGGCTTTTTCTTTGCAACTCTGCCTAGAAGGCCAGCATCCCGGAGTCGCCCACTGTTGATGTTGAGACTGGTGTTTTGCGGGTACTATTTAATGAAGCTGCCAGTTGAGGACTTGTGAGGTACGGAGAGTTTTTAGCCTGTGTCTAAGAGGCATGAGTATGACACTATTATCCCAATTTATCCCTGGGAATAAGTCCAGGCAGCACCAGCCCCAGGCAGCCCCAGGCCCAGCGGGAAGCTAATAGACTGGGCAGAGGAAACCCCCTGAGGCTTAGGGCATTGTGTCAAGGCCTTGTCTACTTCACACACATTAAGGATCACATGCCTCAATTTCACAGTGCAGCGGGGGGACCAGCCCCAGCACACCACTGATTGGCCATTGAGTTAGGTGGTGTTGACAGTTATAGCATAATCAACAGGGAGGTCAAGGTTGATTCAGTCGTCATGGTCTATTTAATTATACCATTAACCGTCTAAATGATGGGAACATGCTGAATATCTATACTACGGAAGCACAATAAAGAATGCTGAATTCCATTC
The DNA here is from genome assembly GCF_013265735.2 of Oncorhynchus mykiss. Classification (NCBI taxonomy): domain Eukaryota; kingdom Metazoa; phylum Chordata; class Actinopteri; order Salmoniformes; family Salmonidae; genus Oncorhynchus; species Oncorhynchus mykiss. The sequence goes on along the minus strand of NC_048583.1, from coordinate 47,194,907 downwards.
ATATCTACATATGCTGCATTCCAAGACTATACATTCTGCAAGGGGGAAAATATGTTGTTGCTCATGCAGTGTCTGGCAGGTTTGAATTTTTCAATATGCCACTTCAGGTTGAAGACATTTCTACTGTCATTTTCCTCCAGTACTTCAGTGTAATTCTTTTTTTCCCCACCTCCATGTTTCCAGCGACTGCAATATTTGGCAGGCTGAATTGTGTGTTATTACCCAGCTGGAGACAATATCATTACCACATATTTGCTGTTAAGGGTCTGCAAAGAATGGTGCCTGCTTGGGCCTCACTGATCTAACAACCTCACACAGTGCTCCTAAATTACCCACTCCTGTTGCAGGGAAGTCAAACACTACCAGTTAGAGGTGAGTGAACAAAAGAGCTGGTTGAGAGAATGCCAACAGTGTGTAAAGCTGTCATCACGGCAAAGGGTGGGTAAAATATATATTGATTAGTTTAACGCTTTTTTGGTTACTACATGATTCAATGTGTTATTTCATAGTTTTGATGTCTTCACTATTATTATACAATGTACAAATAGTAAAAACAAAGAAAAACCCTTGAATAAGAAGTGTGTCCAAACTTTTGACTGGTACTGTATATGAGTGAGTTGGTGGAGAGATAGCCTACATTGAAAAAGGTGCAACTGGGGAAACACTATACCTCTCGAGGACCATTTTTAAAAGGGTATTTTTCTCACTGGATCTAATGTCATATATTTTCACTCTATTTTCATTCTATTCCTTGGTGACAGGAGCTGAAGTTTGAGCAAAGTCTTTGAAACCACATATCGGTCAATACACTGAACATCATTGATATGCAGAATAACTTCAGAATGGCCAAACAACTCCTTTTTATGGAGCTATACCCACTATTTGTATTTAAGACAAATAGAATTGCTCTAATTTTCTTTTGTGGACAACACACAGCAAAGGCACAAACAGTTTATGCATACTGAGCGACAAAACCATATTTTTCCCTTCCAGAGAAGAGTACAGATATGGACCCTGGCAACTGAACAGCAAATGAGGGGCAATAATTATCCAAACTTCCATTCTCATCCATGATGCAGTTTCATTTATGCAAGCAATAGAACCTGTTTGATTGCACATCTCTCTATGTTTACAAGGCACAAAGCATTATCTGACCCAGCAGAGCAATACATAGTCTGAAACAGAGAATCAAACTCTTCATGAACCAATCATTAAACATCCTCGCCTGCAGAATAAAACCACAGTGAGGAAGAAAGGAAGCACTCTGAACGGGTCTTCGACAGCTTTGAAGATGTAAACAGAAAGACGTTATTGAAGTACAGATGAGGCTACCCCTCTATTCTATTCTGGAGCAGGAAAACCCATCATGGTGGAAAGAATCCTTGATTTCTCTGAACAATGGGTCCAAGGTAACATGGAAAAATACTTTTATATTAATGATGTAAACATTGACATTATGAGCATTCTGGCATCAAAAAAAAAATAAACACTGTTGGCATTACAGTGCCTCTACTGCTATGGTATAAAGTATTCATACTCATTAGAAGGTCTGTATAACCTACAATAAGGTTCCACTTGTAAAGGGTTTATAAAGGGTTTATTGTAATTACATTATTACCAGTTATTTAATCATTAATATATAACAAATTGGTAAAAATAATGTGATAGCCAGTCAGTGTTTGCCAAATAGTGAGCCACTCCAGCTATTAACCATTCATAAATGCCCTTACAAATGCATATAATATTGAACCCTCATGTATCATCATGCAAATTTATTTTCAATAGTTGCACCGTTAAACAATAGTTATTTTCTCACTTTTGGGTGTGATGCATTGGTGCTTTGTCCCAGGAACAGAATTGGTTGGTTATCAGACCAATGGTCAACTCCCATGATGTGTCTTGCCCCACCTGTTGATGCATTGGTACACTTATTTATTCCAGGAATGAAGGCTTCATCTCAATATCTCAAGCCATATTATTGGTGTGGTTTGCTGGTTTCTGAAAAATTCCCCCGATATTGTGATATATGCCCATCTGTGAAACATGCTTGAAATAAAGAGGACCTGGAAAGTTCCCAGAATGTTGTGTTGACACTAACATCATGTGACGTCGTGAAGAATCATGATGGACGTGGCAATGAGAAGTTTATAAAGGCCAGACAGAAGAGTTGGTGTGAAAGAAACATTGTACACAAGCTAACCATTTTTGACAGAGAGCGGGTAAATTCTCTATGCAATGTGTTTCACTTTTGAATACAGAAGTTCTGCTGGATGATTTAGCATAATGCTCAGCTAGTTAAGTAGCTATCTAGGTAACTATTGCTTGCCCCTCTTTCCTACCTAGCTAGCTAGGAAACACTAGCTGAGCATTATGCTAAATCATCCAGCAGAACTTCTGTATTCAAAAGTGAAACACATTCTTTCCAGGTTCCGTTTGAAGTGATTGTGTTAACTGTGTTGTTGGCTAACTCCTCTGAACAACAGTGTCCTGAATGGTGAGCACATTTTCTATGCCAGGTGAAATCGTGCCTCATTAGCTCATTTTTATGGATGTATCCAAATAAATGTCACTAGAAAACAGCTTAAACAAATGCAAATGAGGCTACTTTGCTGTTATTCTAGCTGCGCTTTTTGACGTGACTGTAAATTGGTTAGCTAGCAAGTAAGGGATAAGAACGTTGCCAGCCAAAATCGGCAATGGAATATTTAGAACAAACAACTGGGTCGCGTCTCTAGCAACCGAACCGATAGAACGAACGACCAGCCTGCTTGTGTAGCAACCCTAGATTTGTGTCGGGACTGTATCTTATGGAAGGATGAATAGTATGAATAAATGATATGTCAATCATTTGAATATGTTTGTAACCCGTTGTATAAAGGTGATCATGTCATTGAAACCGGTGTTTGGAGGATATATTGGCACGGTTTGTACATAATTATATTACCCGACCACCCCTAGTAAAACTAATCCGTCTGAATAGGGTTATAGACGGATGCAGTGGATTGAGATGGATCCAATGCCAAAAACAGATCTCCAATTTTTGGAGCTAATTAGATTAATGCGGTGTCGTGGACATCGACTTTAGGGGACTAGCTAACATCGACATGACAGAGTTTCCATGCAATTTGTTTAGCTAGTTTTTGTGGATTATCATACTAGCTAGCTAGTTATCTAACCATTGAACTCAGCTATAGTCTCTAGCTATCTAAATTAGCTAACTAGCTAGCATCCTTTGTCAGCACACAAACAAGAGTGGTTCCAACTAGCTACTGTATTAGCAAAATTGTGATAACTAGCTAACACCTTTCATCTGTGGTAGTTATCTGTTGTTAGCAAGTATTGTTAAACACTAGCTATTATTATAATTATTAGTTTGAAGTGGATAACATAACTAGCTACGCCTAAATGGTAGAAATCATGATAATGATGACAGTAATGTGGCTTGTGGCTATGCTAAATTGCCATACATTCCTCTTCTCTCCCACAAGGTCTCAGACTCCAGGATGGGAAAAGCGTAACAATAAAGAAATGGGTGAAGACACAGAATGGGACCATGAAACCCTGTTGTATCTGTTAATACATTTCTATTCTGACTTGCAATGTTAAAAAGGGGAGAAAAACCCTGACAAAAAAATATAAAGTAAAAGTAGAGTAACTGCAGTCGACTATGGTATTTTGGTCACAGTAATTGCAGAATAACGGCAGTATACTGCAGTTGAATGGCAGTTATAATGCAAAATTACTGCAGTAAAAATAAATGTCATATTGAATGCAGTATTTTCTGCATACAGCAGTTATACTGCACTCTGACTGCAATCTTTTTTGTAAGGGAAGACACCCGTTTATCGGAATTAGCTAGGCTACTCACTACCAAGGATAGGCTACAGATTTGAGTCACTGCACTTAAATGTTTTCCCCAATGTATTCTTCTATTAAATTTCATGTTGTTCTTACTATGTATTGCATGTTTGATGAGATGATATACTGTTATAAAATGTTTGTAAATTTTTAAATGTCCAGAAGGTATCCACTTTCTTTCTATGAAGTGGTAGATCTGTTCTATGTGCCCTATTTCTATGATTCTTATGTTTCATTTTTGCTCTTTTACTTTCACTTTTGTACACCAGCTTCAAACTGCTGAAAATACAATATTCTTGTTTATGGAAAATATATTTCACAGCTGTTTAGATGGTACAATGATTCTCTACACCATGATTGCTTGTATTGACCAGGAAATGGCGGAGCAATATCTGCATATTGCACCTTTAAAAGTATCTTTTCAGCAGTTATAAATGTTGGTAACTCATTTGTTAATGGTCAGTGGATTGCCAGTTTTTTTAAAATGTATAATTTTAGCAGCTATAAATGTTTAACTCAATTATAAATGTTCATAGGTCTGTCACTTTAAATAAGATATACTTTTAGCAGTTATACATGTGGGTAAATCATTTATAGATTATTTTAGAGTTCATTCAGAGTTTAGACATACTTATAGGTAGTATTGGGTACTCATCACTGTATACACGAGAGAAGACTCAACACTTTGTTAAACATGTTCAGCCAATGAATGGTGGGTATGAAGACCCAAACATTTATTGTAAGAGGATACCTCCTCTACTGTTCACCAACCAAAGGTATCATGGTTATCATTTCACACCAGAGCGTTCACTATACTTGGACTTTCACAGAGAACTGGTAATTTAACTGAGAAACAATTGAAAATAAGGTTGCATGATGATACATAAGGGTTCATCTTATAAGCGCATTTATAAATGGTTAATAACTGGAGGTAAATATTGGCTCACTATTTGGCAAATACTGACCAATTATTTTGACCAATGCAATATAACCATTTATGAATGGTTTATAATGAATTTACAAAAGATTAAATAACCAGTATTGATGTAATTATAACCCCTTTATAAATAGTTTACAAATGGAACCTCATTGTAAAGTGTTACCAATCTGGTAATACTGAATAGATATTCAACCACACTGACGCACATACAGTACAAATACTGCAAGTAATATCCCAGATGAATCAGTAAGATACTATATCTGACAATCATATCAATTTACAAAATGTACTCCTACAAAAAGCGAGCATTCAAAGACACCAGTTGATGTGTTGATATGAAGAGGTCTTGAAATTGTTGCCACCAAATTAACCTTATACTAATAGGATTTGAGGTAGATAACATTAATTTGCCGTGTTTTCTTTTCAAGCCAATACACAAAACGGAAACTGCTAAAAATGTATTTCCATTTTCTTCTTGCTGCCTTCTCTCACGCTTTTCCTCCTTTATTCGAGATGAGGAGATAGTGAATATTAATGTGCTATCTTATCTTGTCACATCCTATGAAATTATTGGAGAGGATGTGATTAGTTGAACAATGGCATGAGAACATGCTTTATGGAAGCTATCCAGTGTCTGAGACAAAAGGAGTGAAGCTGTTCTAGAGTGAGACAGATAGTCATGCAGGAAGAAGACTTGTCTTGATGGCAGTCAATGCCCTTGTCTCTGGATCTTGATTCACACAACAGGATTTGTAAGGGACCATGAATTAACGATACATCCATGGCCATCAGTGCTACCTATTCACACACTATTACCATTTTATTATTGTTTATAGGCCATTTAGGAGGGGGGAAAACAGCCCTGAGCCAATGGCAAAGAGCTGCTTCTTAGCGCTGTGTTTTGGGCCGGTTAAATGCACCATTATGCCTTTTAAAATGAGCTCCACCCGTCAGGGGCCGAAAACGAACGTAGCTTTCTGGCTATCAATGGGCACCACTTAGAAGAAACAATGCTCTATCGAGGCCCACCAGTTTACTCATCAATGAACATCAAAGATGAATGAGCCCTCACTGACAGCTTTGTTTTGACTTTGCTACCCACAAAGCCCTGCTCAATATCATCCTGGGAGCACCCCTAACAGGTGCTCCCGGCTCCTCAATGCACCGTTTGAGGGGATGCAGGGGGGCCCCTAGACTGCATCCGCTTTAATCCATCACACTAAAAAACACTTTGAAAACAAACGTTTGTTTGGCCAAAGTCAAAGCCCTGGAGGCCGGCTAGGTTGTCTGTCTGGCCAGGCTTTCTGCTCTTTATACCAGGGCCTTTGTCAAGGCTTCAGCCGTTCCTTCCCTGCTCGTTTGAACAGGACATTAAATGAGACCCGGGAGGATCCGATTCCTAGCCATTTCCCAGAAGAGGAATATACAGTAACACCGGCCAATTGTCTGGATTATGACAACAGTGCCTGGAGGAGAGAAAAAAGCCAACAACCTAACAAAAAAACACTGGCAAAATAAATAGCATCGACAGAAGATCAATTGTTATTTTTAATTATTATTATCAATTATTATTCACGTTATTCTTTAGACCGGAAGTGTCGTTAGACGGTTAATTTTCAGAGCATTTTCCGTGCAAGACGGTGGTAAAACTCGAGATATGTAGGTCTAGCTACTTCATGGGAGATATGAAATACTCCACTCTTCTTCAGTTGAAAAGAGAGAGCCAGCATTGAGCATTTTAGTCTAGAGATGTTTGAGATAAGATGCGATGGCAGATCAATATGTGCTCTATGGTGGCAGATCCCCGAGACCTTGTCTCTCTGCGCCGGGGAGTATCAGCAGTGCTGCAGCGAGGGAGGCACACTGACTCTACACTGCCTTCCCCATAGCTCCATTTCAGCATGCTGCTATTATCTACACGGTCTTCCACTGACACACAAATGTGCATATTTAACCCTAGCACTGAGAGAGAGACAGGGAATATCTAAATGAAACCCTCAGAAATGTTGGAAGATAAATCTACAGTTAAAATATTTGCTATGAAATTAGCCCCGTCACCTTAGGTAGAACACGATAAAAGATATCCATGGGGGTGATTAGATTAAAAAATCCTATATTTGATTGTGGGAGATGCATAGCAATGGTGTGTGCACATTTGTTATTGCTGTATGTGTGACTAAAGCGAGGTATGCAGCCTGTCGGGTTAACTCAATTTGTTATCCTTCACATCGCCATGGCATTCCATATTTCAATATTCACTTCTACTGTCTATATGAATGGCCTGGGAAAAAAAACGAAAATAAAACCTGTTGGAATATCTACCAGTGCTTTTAAGAAGCTTTGGTGTGAAAGTGATCCAACTCATTTCATTTCCAGTCAGATAGGCTACAACACAACGTGCTGTTTTAAAAGACAGACACATGGCCGGAAACTCTCACACACATCCACACACATACAGACATCAACTCAGCAAGTACAAGTGGGTTATGGCTTCTCTTTTGATGTGGTTTTTAACAGCCTCTTTTCTCTCCATCCCACATTGCTGTGTGTTTTTCCCTGTTCTTCAGATTTCATCGGTTTGTAACCTCTGAATGTCTTGTCAACTCTATGTTATAACAAGATGAAATAATTCCAAAAAGTAGCTATTTTCTTGATTTTATTCCGGGCAACAGTTCAGATCCTACCAGGGCACCGAGACAAATAATCTCTGGCCAGCATCCATAACAACCTGCTGAATAGAGCAGTGAATAAATACACATTTGTGTACATTATACACAAGAGCAGTGAATAAATACACATTTGTGTACATTATACACAAGAGCAGTGAATAAATACACATTTGTGTACATTATACACAAGAGCAGTGCTGGGGGTTTAGCAGGATTTTACAGGGAGTGTGTGGGGGTGGGGAATAACAGCAGAACTCTACCAATCATTCAGTGCCTGCTGCCACACAGCTCATATTGTCAGTTCCCAGTTTAAAGAAACCTGAGCAGCTTCAAAGATCTTTTCAAAGCCTTAATCCTAATAGCTCATGGTTTGTTCTGTCACATCAGAGGGGTGAGAGGGAGGTAGAGGGAATAACGCATCAGGGACTGGCAAAGATTCTTAAGGGGGGAGATTGGCAGAGGATTTGCTGTGCGGGAGGACTGAAATCTGAAATATCGGCAGACAGAAAGCCTGCTGTAATAGATATGAAATAGGTATTCTCAACACCATGAAAGGCTGACATTTCCCACGAAAGTTTGTCATGAGGCTCTTTATTCCCTCTTGTCTATCAGTGTTTGTACTGACACTTTGTCCACTGTGGAAATCCGCAAGTGTCACTCTCACAGGATAGAGCAGGATTGGACATTTTAAATGTTTTCTTTCCTTGACTGCTTTCAATTTCTAGTAAGAGAACAATTCAGTCAGGGGCCATTTTATAAAACTGCTTTTCCACAGCACTCAAGTTAAGATTCAACACAGAGCATCTGTTTCCTGATTATGAGGCTGACCCTCTGTAGTTGTAGCTACTACCATTTAGACAACAATGCACGGTTTCCTATAAGCCTTTACTGTATTTTATAGGCCAAATACATATTTCTCTTGTGTGTAGCAATGCTGGGAGTAGGTCAAAACATGTAATTTACGTTGAATAACCATTAGTTATCCTCAGAAAATACTGCAATAAGATAATACCTTTATAACAATGAAAAATAATTCAAAATCAGTCATGCCAAAACATACAGTAACTGTATCACTTGTGTGTTTACTCCTAACCTCCCTGACTCTTCGTCTGCTGGTCTGTGTGTCTAATTCATTTCACCTGATGCAAGAGACAAAGAGATGGGGCCCATGTAGCAACACAGCACAAGTGTCGTGATAATTGGTTGCCCATGGGAAAGCAGCCATTGATTTCCTGTCAGCACATTTAGAAACACGGCTGTTTACCTTTGCAATGAAGCATTGGATTCCATTGATACTGCGATAAAACAGGTTTCACTCAACAGGAGCAGCAAACAGCAGCACAACATGCCAGACACACATCTAGCTTCTCCCGTGGGAACCAAAATATAACCATGGTCTCTAATTGTGCAGCATTTAGAGAAATAAAAGTTGCAAATTGAACACAATACACTACATGGATTGACTTTTCAAAGACGAGCATAGTTCTATATATTCACTTTGTTGGAGGTTAATGTTTGTAGACAGGTTTGATAGTGAGCCACGTGAAAATCCCTCTAGTGCTTGTTATTTCACACCCCTGTGGCTAGGATCAGGGCCAGACACTGCACAGTAAACACACACGGGAGAGAAGAAATGTTGGTACTAGTAGAGAACCCAGCTAATGATCCCACAACTCAGAATCCACACCCTGGCTTTCCTTGTCTCAACTCAACAGGTCAGGTTGTCCTATGGATCTCTCATTGCTGTTAGCTGTCTAATAAAAAGAGCAAAGTGAATGAATATGAAGAAAAATATGCTAATCAGAGTCATCACTACAGGGACTGAAAACATAATGAATGAAATGCAGCTTTTAGATATGAAGAATGGAGATTCACAATTCAATTCAACACATTATCTCCATATTTATAAATGGTTCAACACATCCTGTCCTCTATGCAGAAAGCTGTTATCTGGATGTAATAACAGCTACAGTAGTACCATCTCTGATCATGATGCCAGAAGGCTGCTGATCCAACCATACACAGTTAAAGACAGGCTCTGTTGCAAAGGGCAGTTGGCCACTGCAGGCGTGGGCATTCACTGCCAATGATCCAATCACAGACAGAGAGAGGAGCTGCAGGTTTGTCTGCTATAGGGCCATGTGGAGGCTTGTGAACGGGCTGAGGTGGGAGGGCAGAGGACTATCTCTACCCGAGAGGTCACTACAGACCAACCTCTCATGATATGCATGTTGCCTCCCTTTCCTTATCACACATATCAGGGTAGGCTTCTGGCATGAGCAACTAGACAGGGATATCATGATTGGTAACCGCATACAATTAGCCATGCGGAAAATATCTTATGGGATAATGTCAAATGCCATTTTGGTTGAATGTCCTGTTAAATGTACCTTTGTATGACAGTGTGTACAATAACAATGGTGGATGGATAACATCATTAAGGATAAAGAAAAACAAAACTAGCATGGACCCTCTGGATCCCGTGACTGACATTACAGGAGCCTGTTTAAGTAGGGCATTGTCTCAAGCACTTTCCTGTATTTGTCAGATACTGCTGATGTCAGTCTTTGAAATGCAAGGCCATAGAATGACTGATTTTGCCACTGCACACTGATGTCTACATGAATGGACACGTGATTTCAGCTCCTTAACTGATGTACAGTGGAAACCATTCCAGACACAAGGTTCTCATTCAGGAGGTAATTTTATATCTAATCAAATCCAATTAAAGTGTGGCCATTTCAATTAAACATCCCCTCACGTGTCACTGTAAAGTGTCAGACCACAAGTTAAATTGGAATCAGATTTTAAAGTGAAGAATAAGGAATAACTATTTTTCATCATAGCATGGCACATGCATATATGATACAGACCCCTGCCATATATACAGCAACAAAAAAATGTTTTTACTCCACATTATTGGTTTCATTCTCTCATTATTATTATTAATTTCACACCAGATTATCTCCGAAGATACAAAATGGTGTCACTATAGTTTTAATTAAGTGTTTGTAATGGTTCCATGAGCAGTCTATGAAAAACTCTGCCTTATAACGTTCTTGTTTTAATTACTTCAGAGTGTCCCTCATTAACCTTTTGGAAAATATGCTCAAAAGTATCTATGCATTACAAACACCAGAGAAATAGATTACTATTTGCACACTGAACTACCCTATTTGAAATCATACAGAAATATGAAGGCTCACTTGTAATTAATAGGAGGCCTACCTTATGCAACCTTGATAAATATTATAGATATACCCCCAGACAAAATCAAATAGTTTATCTTTATGATTATTTTCACCAGAGAAGAACACTATTCAAACCTATTTCTGTTTCTAAAATATTGACGAAATGACGGTGGATATAAAGCAGGGTTTTGCATTCATCAAATAGATAGATACATGGACAGATATATAGGCCTAATAAATACTGTAGGTCCCCTTTAGACAAGCTAATCAAGGGCACCACGACGACCCCTGGTGGTGGGGCATTGGAATTAGATGGAGGATAACGTTTGAATTTTGGCTTTACCTGTTTCAAAGAGAGCCTGTTCTCTGTCGGCTAAACGTCGGCCGTCGTCCATGCTCCATCACAGTCCCACTGCATTCATGACCTTAAATCAACTCAAATGTTTTATAAAAAAATTATTTGAATTATTCAAAGTTAATCATTGCCTAGTAGGCCCACAGGCTAACCTACTCCAAATCAATTTCTGAAACTCGAAGCGGTTTCTATACATGGACAAGTTATCTTCTATGCATGTGATCTCATTTTCATCTTCACACAGTATCACGTTTCAATCTCAAGAAGTCGTGGGTGGTCTCTCACAGCTATAACGTATTTCTGTAGACCTTTTGGTCTGTCTCCATTTATTGCAAAGTTGCTGAATGATAGAATGTTCAGCAATCCCATAGTAGGCCTATATTTATATTCGAAATTACATTATCGATGGATAATTATGTCATTCATTATCCTCAACACCTAAACATATTCTATTGAGATACATTCACTCTAATGGCACTTACGTGTACAAAAAAGAAATCCATAAACATACAAGGAGAAAAGTCAAGTATTTCCAAGCTCTTTATAACAACAATTTAGAACAGACAAGTGCTTTTCAAACCTTCGATTTGATTCAGTCAGGCGGCATGTTGACATGAAAACATTTGGGTTATAGTGCCACCCTCTGTTTAGTAAGTCAAATGCACCTTCATTTATTAATTTCTGTTTTGTGTACCTCAAAGACAGTTAATAGACCGTCTTAAAACAATGTGATTTCCAGACGATTTTTTAGAAACACCATATGTATAAATTCATAACTTCAAAATAAACCCAGCCCCTTATGTTAAGGTATTGTAGATGCTTTATATAGTCTTGATGATAAGCAATACGCTGCACTTGAAGTGGGGAGGTGTTTTCCAAAACAACACGGTAGGCCTAATGATGGTTACAGTAATTAGGGGGGCTGATGATGCCAATCGCCTGTGTGTGTGTTTCATTCATCACTCCAAACAACAGGGCTTGTGCAATCAACATCTGTTGTGACAGACAACCTCCCCTTTTCTTAGAATGGTCCACTTCTGATGAAGGGTGTCATACCAAACTGATAGACCATGGCTGATTACACTCTTCCTCTTTGACCTCCACACTCCATTGCATGACCAGCTGCCATTCAATGGATGTATTGAGACTTGAAGGAAACCCTGGAAAGGAGAGATGGTCTCAAGTACAAGCTGTGCCAAGATACAGCGCTCCAGGTACACTGACGGTGCCAGAGAAATAGACTACCACCCTCACTGACACTCGTGTTGACCTTCTAGCATTACATTTCCTGTTTCCCTTGATATAGAATCTGCAGCAGATGTTAACTGCAATTCTCATAGGTTGAGTTTAAAGAGTACTTTTTTTTCTGCATTATGAAATAGTCCTACTCATACACTGCTCAAAAAAATAAAGGGAACACTTAAACAACACAGTGTAACTCCAAGTCAATCACACTTCTGTGAAATCAAACTGTCCACTTAGGAAGCAACACTGATTGACAATAAATTTCACATGCTGTTGTGCAAATGGAATAGACAACAGGTGGAAATTATAGGCAATTAGCAAGACACCCCCAATAAAGGAGTGGTTCTGCAGGTGGTGACCACAGACCACTTCTCAGTTCCTATGCTTCCTGGCTGATGTTTTGGTCAATTTTGAATACTGGCGGTGCTTTCACTCTAGTGGTAGCATGAGACGGAGTCTACAACCCACACAAGTAGCTCAGGTAGTGCAGCTCATCCAGGATGGAACATCAATGCGTGCTGTGGCAAGAAGGTTTGCTGTGTCTGTCAGCGTAGTGTCCAGAGCATGGAGGCGCTACCAGGAGACAGGCCAGTACATCAGGAGACATGGAGGAGGCCTTAGGAGGGCAACAACCCAGCAGCAGGACTGCTACCTCCGCCTTTGTGCAAGGAGGAGCAGGAGGAGCACTGCCAGAGCCCTGCAAAATAACCTCCAGCAGGCCACAAATGTGCATGTGTCTGCTCAAACGGTCAGAAACAGACTCCATGAGGGTGGTATGAGGGCCCGACGTCCACAGGTGGAGGGTGTGCTTACAGCCCAACACCGTGCAGGACGTTCGGCATTTGCCAGAGAACACCAAGATTGGCAAATTCGCCACTGGCGCCCTGTGCTCTTCACAGATGAAAGCAGGTTCACACTGAGCACAGGTGACAGACGTGACAGAGTCTGGAGACGCCGTGGAGAACGTTCTGTTACCTGCAACATCCTCCAGCATGACCGGTTTGGCGGTGGGTCAGTCATGGTGTGGTGTGGCATTTCTTTGGGGGGCCGCACAGCCCTCCATGTGCTCGCCAGAGGTAGCCTGACTGCCATTAGGTACTGAGATGAGATCCTCAGACCCCTTGTGAGACCATATGCTGGTGCGGTTGGCCCTGGGTTCCTCCTAATGCAAGACAATGCTAGACCTCATGTGGCTGGAGTGTGTCATCAGTTCCTGCAAGAGGAAGGCGTTGATGCTATGGACTGGCCCGCCCGTTCCCCAGACCTGAATCCAATTGAGCACATCTGGGACATCATGTATCGCTCCATCCACCAACGCCATGTTGCACCAGACTGTCCAGGAGTTGGCGGATGCTTTAGTCCAGGTCTGGGAGGAGATCCCTCAAGAGACCATCCGCCACCTCATCAGGAGCATGCCCAGGTGTTGTAGGGAGGTCATACAGGCACGTGGAGGCCACACACACTACTGAGCCTCATTTTGAATTGTTTTAAGGACATTACATCAAAAGTTGGATCAGCCTGTAGTGTGGTTTTCCACTTTAGTTTTGAGTGTGACTCCAAATCCAGACCTCCATGGGTTGATACATTTGATTTCCATTGATCATTTTTGTGTGATTTTGTTGTCAGCACATTCAACTATGTAAAGACAAAAGTATTTAATAAGATTATTTAATTCATTCAGATCTAGGATGTGTTAATTAGTGTTTCCTTTATTTTTTTGAGCAGTGTATAAATGACAGCCAGAGCATGTGTTACTCTGTTATATACGGATACACAGTATTCTGGCACTGTTCAGTGACATTTATGTTTTTACAACTAGGATTCTGGTCTGTCATTCATGTGAACCAATACCTAATCTATGCCCTTGAGACTATGCCTAATGCCCACAGTACATTTATTCCCTCATATTTTCTCCATCTGCAAATGGATTCCTAATATCAACGCCTACTGACTTAGGCTCTTTGTCTTTCAGAGTGAAGGTCTTTCCCTTTCAATGTCTGCACAACTAGCAAATTGGATTGTTGGTACCCCCACAGTGCATAGGTTCAAGACACAGAACAATAGTCTTACACAATAGCGTTTCCCCCCCCAAAAAAATATGCATTTTCTACTCTGAGGTCACAATATAATTTTTGAATAAAACATAGATTTTCACTCTACAGAAAATGATGATAAAGTTATCTAAAAAACAGAGGAATAAGACTTTGCTACGTTTGTGCTTCACTTCGTTTATTTCCAATCTTATTTGAAATAATTTTATATTTTATAATTTGTTCTCCAAAGAGACACAAACCGAAAGGTTGGTAAAAAAGGTCATGTTGAGTCTGCTTTGTACACCACCACCTGGCCATTTCAGTAATCTTCTCCCAACCTTTGCTATTACCTTGTTGAGTAAATCAGTACGATAAATAGGCATTAGACTCAGATTCTAACACATTAAGCTAGTGCTTTGTGAGCATTCTCTAATATTTGAAAATAAAACCTAAGTGTACCTGACTATACAAGCTATTGTGCGATTGTGAATATCTGACATTCAAATTCAGTGCATTCTCATTTAGAAAATGTAATTCCCCTGCCTCCAACACCAAAAAAATCTCACGCTGTACTCCGTATAGTGCAGCATAACCTGTAGCTCACTGCAGGAGGCCTATCTTCTATAAAACCGCATGTCTTTATTGGACAGTAAAAGCTTCCAGTTAACAGATCAAGTGAGTGGCAGGTGGGGTGGGGGGGGGGGGGGGGGGGGGGGGGGGTTCCTGCTAGAAATAACACAGTGTTGTAACACTTTGCCCTGTCTCTCTGCCAGTCCTACAGGGTGCATTATACCAAGCGGGGGGCCAATAGTTTCCAATGGAAACAGGGGTCCATCGTCTCCCTTCTCTATTGCTATGTTCTTTGGGGTCACTTGGATGGCCAGATCAGATGTGTCTCAGTCATGACATATGCTAGTAGGTCAGAGGTCTACCACTATTGCATGCATCACAAGTTGAATCAATCTGAACCGTGCCAGTTGTTCTATTCACCCTCTGATATGATTACCTATATGCGCAGTGTTCTACAGCCAGGTTGCAGTTATTTCAGTCATCTTGATTTAATAAGCTGTTTATACACTGAACTAAAATATAAAAACAAAAATGGACAGCTGTGCCATTTAGATTGCAAAATAGTTGGGAAGAGATTTTCAATGTACCGATTCCATGGCACGTGGTTTATGAATTGACATGCAAAACTGAATTTTTCTATTTAAATTATTATACAAAATTCTTGGAACCAATAGAATGTTATACACTGCTCAAAAAAATAAAGGGAACACTTAAACAACACAATGTAACTCCAAGTCAATCACACTTCTGTGAAATGAAACTGTCCACTTAGGAAGCAACACTGATTGACAATAAATATCACATGCTGTTGTGCAAATGGAATAGACAACAGGTGGAAATTATAGGCAACTTTGCTCGCCCCAATAAAGGAGTGGTTCTGCAGGTGGTGCCCAAAGACCACTTCTCAGTTCCTATGCTGCTTTAAATGCTGGCGGTGTTTTCACTCTAGTGGTAGCATGAGATGGAGTCTACAACCCACACAAGTGGCTCAGGTAGTGCAGCTCATCCAGGATGGCACATCAATGCGAGCTGTGGCAAGAAGGTTTGCTGTGTCTGTCAGCGTAGTGTCCAGAGCATGGAGGCACACACACGTGCTATATATATATATTATATATACACACAGTTTAAGTCGGAAGTTTACATACACCTTAGCCAAGTACATTTAAACTCAGTTTTTCACAATTCCTGACATTGAATCCTAGGAAAAATTCCCTGTCTTAGGTCAGTTAGGATCACCGCTTTATTTTAAGAATGTGAAATGTTAGAATAATAGTAGAGATAATTATTTATTTCAGCTTATATATCTTCTGCGCTGCAGAAAGGGCCGACGGAGTCGTCTTCTGGTCAGGCTCCGTAGACGGGCACATTGCTCACCGCTCCCGAGTATACTACTCGCCAATGTCCAGTCTCTTGACAACAAGGTTGACAAAATTCGAGCAAGGGTTGCCTTCCAGAGAGACATCAGAGATTGTAGCATTCTCTGTTTCACGGAAACATGGCTCACTCGGGATATGTTATCAGAGTCAGTACAGCCACCCAGTTTTATTCACGCATCGCGCCGACAGAAACAAACATCTCTCAAGCAGGCACCTCGATGGCCCTGAAAGAACTTCATTGGACTATGTAAACTGGAAACCACATATCCTGAGGATGCATTTATTGTAGCTGGGGATTTTAACAAAGCTAATCTGAAAACAAGGCTCCCTAAATTTTATCAGCATATCGAATGCACGACCGGGCTGGCAGCATTCTGGATCACTGCTACTCTAACTTCCGCGACACATACAAATCCCTCCCTCGCCCTCCTTTCGGCAAATCTGACCACAACTCCATTTTGTTGCTCCCTGCCTATAGACAGAAACTAAAACAGGAAACACCCGTGCTCAGGTCTGTTCAACACTGGTCAGAGCAATCTGATTCCACACTTCAAGATTGAAGCAATCACATGGACTGGGATATGTTCCGGATTGCCTCAGCCAACAACATTTATGTATACGCTGATTCTGTGAGAGTTTATTAGCAAGTGCATCAGTGAGGTTGTACCCACACTGACTATTAATACCTTCCCCAACCAAAAAACGTGGATTGATCGCAGCATTCGCTCAAAACTGAAAGTGCGAACTACTGCTTTTAATTATGGCAAGGCGACCGGAAACATGACTGAATACAGTGTAGCTATTCCCTCCGCAAGGCAATCAAACAAGCTAAGCGTCAGTATAGACAAAGTAGAGTCGCAATTCAATGGCTCAGACACGAGACGTATGTGGCAGGGTCTACAGTCAATCACAGATTACAAAAAGAAAACCAGCCTCGTCGTGGACACCGACGTCTTGCTCCCAGACAAACTAAACAACTTTGCTCGCTTTGAGGACAATACAGTGCCACTGACATGGCCATCACAAAGCCCTGACCTCAACCCTATAGAAAATTTGTGGCCAGAACTGAAAAAGCGTGTGTGAGCAAAGAGGCCTACAAACCTGACTCGTTTACACGAGCCCTGTCAGGAGGAATGGGCCGAAATTCACCCAACTTACTGTGGGAAGCTTGTGGAAGGCTACCCAAAACGTTTGACCCATGTTAAACAATTTAAAGACAAAGCTACCAAATACTAATTGAGTGTATGTAAACTTCTGACCCACTGGGAATGTGATGAAAGAAATAAAAGCTGAAAAAAAAAATCACTCTACAATTTTTCTGATATTTCACATTCTTAAAATAAAATGTATTTGGCTAAGTAGTATGTAAACTTCCGACTTTTTTATTTCTTTCATCACATTCCCAGTGGGTCAGAAGTTTACATATATATATATATATATAGTTGAAGTCGGAAGTTTACATACTACTTAGCCAAATACATTTTATTTTAAGAATGTGAAATATCAGAAAAATTGTAGAGTGATTTTTTTTTTCAGCTTTTATTTCTTACACACAAACACACACAGTGACGGAAAAAAGTATTTGATCCCCTGCTGATTTTGTACGTTTGCCCACTGACAAAGAAATGATCAGTCTATAATTTTAATGGTAGGTTTATTTAAACAGTGAGAGACAGAAATCCAGAAAACCGCATTTCAAACATGTTATAAATTGATTTGCATTTTAATGAGGGAAATAAGTATTTTTCCCTCACTGGATATACACACACAGTTCCTTGCAAAAGTATTCATCCCCCTTGGCGTTTATCCTATGTCGTTGCATTACAACCTGTAATTTGGGGGGGATTTCATGATTTGGACATACATAAAATAGTCAAAATTGGAGAAGTGAAAAGAAAAAAAAAAGAACTTGCTTAAAAAAAATAGCTTTAATACTGGAGTGATAGATGTGCAGATGATGACGTGCAAGTAAAGATACTGGGGTGCAAAAGAGCAAGAGGGTAAGTAATAATATGGGGATGGGTGTGCTATTTACAGATTGGCTGTGTACAGGTACAGTGATCAGTAAGCTGCTCTGACAGCTGATGCTTAAAGTTAGACAGGGAGATATAAGACTCCAGCTTCAGAGATTTTTGCAATTCGTTCCAGTCATTGGCAGCAGAGAACTGGAAAGAAAAGCGGCCAAATGAAGTGTTGGCTTTGGTGATGACCAGTGCAATTTACCTGCTGGAGCGTGTGCTACGGGTGAGTGTTGCTATGGTGACCAGTGAGCTGAGATAAGGCGTGGCTTTACCTAGCAAAGTCTTATAGATGACCTGTAGCCAGTGGGTTTGGCGACGGATATTTAGTGAGGGCCAGCCAACGAGAGCATACTGGTCGCAGTGGTGGGTAGTATATTTGGTTTGGTGATAAAACGGATGGCACTATGATGGACTACATTCAATTTGCTGAGTAGAGTGTTGGGGGCTGTTTTGACATGACATCGCCAAAGTCAAGGATCGGTAGGATATATGGGAGATTGGAAATTATGCAGACAATTACATAGATGGAAGCTACAATCCATGCACAATATTAAAGCTGATTTACCCCCAAAAATGTTTTCTCCAAAATAAAAAATAATTAACACAACATGCAACAATTTAAAAGATTTTATCGATACACACTTCATATAAGGAAATCAGTCAATTGAACAAATTAATTTGGCCCTGATCCAGGGTTCCCCAACTTGCGGCGTATTTGGCCCTCAGGTGATTTTATTTGGCCCCCCCAAGTTGACTGATTTTTTTCTCATTGTTTTTCTCAAAAATGTATTTAAAAAAAAAAAAAACAGGAAATCAGTTCCAAGTTGTTTTAATTTTGGAAATGTGTTCCCAAGTATCCCCATGCATAATACGTAATATATGATCATATACAAATGTAAGCAAGTTAAGTTATTATCTTTGTCAAATACTATATACATTTGGGCTTTTTGCAGTCAATTTAATATCTTAAAATTATTTGTGTTCCGGCCCCCCGACCATCCGCTCAAGAAAAAAGTCAGCCCGCGGCTGAGTCAAGTTGACGATCCCTGCCCTAATCTATGGATGTTACATGACTGGGAATACAGATATGCATATGTTGGTCACAGATACCTTAAAAAGAAGGTATAGATCTGAAAACCAGTCAGTATCTGGTGTGACCAAAATTTGCCTCATGCAGCGCGACACATCTCCTTTGCATAGAGTTGATCAGGCTGTTGATTGTGGCCTGTGGAATGTTGTCCCACTCCTCTCCAATGGCTGTGCGAAGTTGCTGGATATTGGCAGGAACTGGAACATGCTGTTGTACACGTTGATTCAGAGCATCCCAAACATGCTCAATGTTTGGGAAGCTTTCTCTTTCCATGGAAGAACTGAGACATGCTCAGCTTCCAGGAATGGTGTACAGATCCTTGCGACATGGGGCTGTGCATTATCATGCTGAAATATGAGGTGATGGTGGCGGATGAATGGCATGACAATGGGCCCACAGGATCTCGTCACAGTATATGTGCATTCAAATTGCCATCGATAAAATGCAATTGTGTTCGTTGTCCATAGCTTACGCCTGCCCAAACCATAACCCCACCGCCACCATGGGGCACCCTGTTGACAACGTTTAGATCATCAAACTGCTGATATGTCCACTGAAGTTGGTTACGAAGCCGAACTGCAGTCAGGTGAGGACAAAGACAAGCCTCCCTGAGACGGTTACTGACAGTTTTGCAAAAATTATTCAGTTGTGCCAACTCACAATTTCATCAGCTGTCTGGGTGGCTGGTCTCAGACGATCCCGCAAGTGAAGAAGCAGGATGTGGAGGTCCTGGGCTGGCATGGTTACACGTGGTCTACGGTTTTGTGTCTGGTTGGATGTACTGCCAAATGTACTGAGAAATTTTTATAAAATTATCTGGCAACAGCTCTGGTGAACATTCCTGCAGTCAACATGCAAATTGCACACTCCCTTAAAACTTGAATCATCTGTGGCATTGCGTGACAAAACTTCACATTTTAGAGTGGCCAGCACAAGGTATGTAATTATCATGCTCTTTAATCAGCTTCTCGATATCCCACACCTGTCAGCTGGCTGGATTATCTTGACAAAGGACAAAATGCTCACTGACAGGGATGTAAACAAATTTGTGCACAACATTTGAGAGAAATAAGCTTTTTGTGCATATGGAACATTTCTGGGATCTTTTATATTAGTATATTTAGCTTACCTTTTTTTATCCTACAACTTTATTCAATATTTGTAAAGTAACTTTGTTGCCCTATTGTTCACTGGAGGGCCTACAAGAGAACAACAAAAACCATTAACTTGGAAACCTGGTACCACAACTCTTCCACTTCACCAACAACTTCTAGTTGCCAGTGTCATTCTAGAAAGACTGATGCCCTAGGTCTCTTTCTTCCTGATTCCTTTGCTTGAGAATACATTAATTTCAATAGAATAGGAACACACGGCAATGCAATAAGGTTGATATAGTAGTCGATCAAAGTCAGACCAAGTATTTTAATATATTTCACTACTTTCCTTAATTAAAACTTCTTCCACTACAGCAAAAATATTTTTAAAGAGCTAAAGCAAGTCCCACAATTATTCTTTATGGAAAATAACCTATTAATAATACAATTTTTGTGATTGTGATGTATATTTACAAGAAGGTAATTTATAGCTCCAGCAGCAGTACCAAAGTTAAACACCAGGTAACACTGGAGCTAACTTGGCATTCACAGCTAATTTTCTGAAAGGGTCTGTGCTGTCTGGAATCTTTGGGATGTCCCTACCCATTTAAGTCTTTCCTGATGAAAGTGAAACATCTGTTTTACTTGGATCAAGTAAAGGGTTGCTTTAAGAGCACATGGTTTCCAAAGAAAAATAATGCTTCAAATAAAATAAAATTGTATTTGTTACATGCGCCGAATAGACCTTACCGGGAAATGTTTACTTACAATCCCTTAACCAACAATGCAATTCAAGAAATAGAGTTAAGAAAATATGCGGGGTACAGGTTAGTCTAGGTAATGTGTATATGTAGGTATGGGTAAAGTGACTATGCATAGATAATTAAGAATTGATGTTAATTTCCAGCACCTGTTTGTAGACATTTGTCATGAAAAGACTAAAGCACACAACAAATCCACTTTATTTTTGTGTCTCTTTAAATTCCTAAATATTCAGGGGTTAGATTAGAATAATTCTTCATTACATTTAAATGGGTTGCCTTTAGCCAGTGAATATGAGAATAGGTTCTCAATGGACTCACCTACTGAAATAAAGGTTAATTAAAAAGGTGCGGATCTATAGGGGGGCATGTTCTGATGGGAGGCATAATTTAATGGCACTGTTCTATCAGACAATGCCTTCCCATAGGAACATGCCTCCCCCCCAAACGATATGCCTCCATAAACCATGTACAAAGTGGAATACGGCTTTAATCTTCAAAACTGCAAGGACACTTCCTATACATGTATATTAAATAAATACTAGATAGAAAGCTTATTGACTTTATAAAAACAACTGGCTTGTATAGGCTATGATGCTAGAAAGACTAGCGAGTACAGACTAGCCAGTTGTTTTTATAAAGTCATTATGCTTTGTGTTTAGTATTTATTTAGTATGCATTGTGGTGCTTAGTGCCCTGAAGATTATGACTGTCAATTAATTTGAGAGTGGTGCATTTCTCCAACTCAACTTTCTTGCCTCAGTTTAGTTTACCAAACAAAATTGGCAATGTCAGGCTGTCGAAACTACAGAATCTGACTTTAATAATCATATCAGAGCCAGTGACATTATTACATTTCTGTGAAAAATTGTAAGCATTGGACAAGTGCTTGCTGGTTACGTCCAACAGGGGGCGTGGCCACGCAACGAGCTGCGCTTCCGTGTTTACAAAACCACGAAAAGGGAGGTGACTAGCGGCGAAACGTATGTTTGCCGAGCAAGAATAGAGCGGTGGTGAGGAAAGTGGCACTGTCAAATCATAGGCTGACTGCATGTTAAAAAAGACGTAGTTAATTCCAGATTGCGTTTTACAGCGGAATGTTCACTCGAAGGGGCCATGGAGACGTCAAGAAATCTACACAGAAAGTTCTGGACCCAAAGAAGGATGTATTGACCCGACTGAAGCACCTCCGGTCACTGTTAGGTGAGTAAAACGTCAACGAGCTTTGCTGCTGCACCGAGCAGTGGCTCGCTCGCTTGATTATTGATGGTACCTGCCTCCAAGCAAGCTAACTAACGTTAGATGGCTCTGTAGCTAGCAACATGGGTGCATACCTTTTGAGTCCAATGTTTTTTTACAACGTCGAATACATTGATTTGTCGTCACGCTGATATAAGCGTGGAACGTGTTAGCTAACGTTATTAAGCCAAGCCATCCCTTGTGGCTAGCGCGTCTGTCTAACTAGCAAGCCACAATGTCATTGTAGAACGGCTAGCTAAATTAACTGATTAGCATGCCAGTCAGCAGCACAGCAGGCAGGTTTTCGAAAACCAACGCATTACCTTTAGCCACCTAGGTTTGTGCTAACAGGGTACTTAGCTTAATATCCCTGGTACTAACTAGATAACAATAGCAGCCAACTTGCATAACAAAACTGGTTAACTATCAACTTCGTCCTTCAAGGGCTAGCAAACATAGCCACTGTCTAATTTATTGGAATGTAACTTAGATCGCCAGCTTACACTAACAAAATAGGCATTGTTTGTAGCCACAGCCTGAAATTAAGTACTGCAAAAACGTTCATTACAAGCCAGAATGCTGGATACAAGTACATTTAAACTTACTCTACCGGTTGGTCCTTCTAGTACTCGAAATTTGAGACAAAATATCAATTATATACCCGAGTTTTTGGAGTGCAGGTACTGCCATCGAGCACACAACCATGTAAACTAAACACCTGTAAGACTTCGATTTGTATGCATGCACCGCGTGCATGTACTTCTGTCATGTGCACGTGCCTTAGGTGATGCGCAAACAGATAATTGCATTTAATAATAATTTCCTGTTGATATTTTGTCAGAATTAATAACCAACCCCACTGACATTTTGTAGAGTAAGTTAAAATATAATTGTATTTAACATTCATGGCAGACAAGGAATGTTTGCCAATATTGCTAAATAGGGGGGGAAAAAACGACTCCCATTGTCTCCGTATACACCATACGAAGACAGTGGGAGCTCATTTCATGAAGCTCACTTTGATCAACTTAGACCCTCCGCGCACATCAGCTCCCACGAAGCATCGTTACCTATCACTCCTCAAAAGCCGCGGTCCTTGCAGAATAAGGGAAACGACAACTTCAAGTCTCAGAGCGAGTGACGTCACCAATTGAAACGCTATTAGCGCGCACCCGCTACCCTGCTAGCCACTTCACCTATCTGGGATGATCCCCCTGTCATTTAGGCCCTACCCGTCAACCACTTTACACTACGTCTGTGTACGAATCTTAATCTCACAACCACTGTATTACAATTGCTGAAGTAGTGCATATCCGGGCACTTTCCTGCTGACACTGCAGATTCAATGTCAAGACTTGTATGGTCAAGAATCAAGATAGAGGTCAACAGCGGGCCGAGGCAGTCTGTTACTTCTGTTTTACTTGTCCTCATGTGTGGGTAAAAATAAGGCAACTCAAATGTTATTTGTCACAGTGAAATGCTTAGTTACGGGTCCTTTTCTCACAATGCAAGGATAAAGTTACAACAAAGCAGTAAATACATTATGTGAATTACAAATAATGATGACGATAAAAAAAATACAAACATGGCTATATACAGGGAGTGCCAGGTAATAACGTGGCTATATACAGGGAGTGCCAGGTAATAACGTGGCTATATACAGGGAGTACCAGGTAATAACGTGGCTATATACAGGGAGTGCCAGGTAATAACGTGGCTATATACAGGGAGTGCCGGGTATTAACGTGGCTATATACAGGGAGTGCCGGGTATTAACGTGGCTATAAACATGGAGTGCCGGGTATTAACGTGGCTATATACAGGGAGTGCCGGGTATTAACGTGGCTATATACAGGGAGTGCCGGGTATTAACGTGGCTATATACAGGGAGTACCGGGTAATAGCGTGGCTATATACAGGGAGTACCGGGTAATAGCGTGACTATATACAGGGAGTACCGGGTAATAGCGTGACTATATACAGGGAGTACCGGGTAATAGCGTGACTATATACAGGGAGTACTGGGTAATAGCGTGACTATATACAGGGAGTACCGGGTAATAGCGTGACTATATACAGGGAGTACCGGGTAATAGCGTGACTATATACAGGGAGTACCGGGTAATAGCGTGACTATATACAGGGAGTACCGGGTAATAGCGTGACTATATGCAGGGAGTACCGGGTAATAGCGTGACTATATGCAGGGAGTACCGGGTAATAGCGTGACTATATACAGGGAGTACCGGGTAATAGCGTGACTATATACAGGGAGTACCGGGTAATAGCGTGACTATATACAGGGAGTACCGGGTAATAGCGTGACTATATACAGGGAGTACCGGGTAATAGCGTGACTATATACAGGGAGTACCGGGTAATAGCGTGACTATATACAGGGAGTACCGGGTAATAGCGTGACTATATACAGGGAGTACCGGGTAATAGCGTGACTATATACAGGGAGTACCGGGTAATAGCGTGACTATATGCAGGGAGTACCGGGTAATAGCGTGACTATATGCAGGGAGTACCGGGTAATAGCGTGACTATATACAGGGAGTACCGGGTAATAGCGTGACTATATACAGGGAGTACCGGGTAATAGCGTGACTATATACAGGGAGTACCGGGTAATAGCGTGACTATATACAGGGAGTACCGGGTAATAGCGTGACTATATACAGGGAGTACCGGGTAATAGCGTGACTATATACAGGGAGTACCGGGTAATAGCGTGACTATATACAGGGAGTACCGGGTAATAGCGTGACTATATACAGGGAGTACCGGGTAATAGCGTGACTATATACAGGGAGTACCGGGTAATAGCGTGACTATATACAGGGAGTACCGGGTAATAGCGTGACTATATACAGGGAGTACCGGGTAATAGCGTGACTATATACAGGGAGTACCGGGTAATAGCGTGACTATATACAGGGAGTACCGGGTAATAGCGTGACTATTTACAGGGACTACCGGGTAATAACGTGGCTATATACAGGGAGTACCGGGTAGTAACGTGGCTATATACAGGGAGTACCAGTACCGAGTTGATGTGCAGGGGAACGAGGTAGTTGAGGTAAATACACTATATTCATTATATATACAAAAGTATGTGAACACCCCTTCAAATTAGTGGACTTTGCTATTTCAGCCACACCCATTGCTGACAGGTGTATAAAATTGAGCATGCAACCATGCAATCTCCATAGACAAACATTTGCAGTTGAATGGCCTTACTGAAGAGCTCAGTGACTTTCAACGTGGCACAATCATAGGATGCCACCTTTCCAACAAGTCAGTCCGTCAAATTTCTGCCCTGTTTGAGCTACCCCGGTCAACTGTAAGTGTTGTTGTGAAATGGAAACGTCTAGGAACAACAATGGCTCAGCCGTGAAGTGGTAGGCTCACAGAACGGGAGCACTGAAGCACGTAGCATGTAAAAATAGTCTGTCCTTAGTTGCAACACTCACTACCGAGTTCCAAACACTCTCTGGAAACAACGTCAGCACAACAACTGTTCGTCGGGAGCTTCATGAAATGGGTTTCCATGGTCGAGCAGCTGCTCACAAGCCTAAGATCACCATGTGAAATGCAAAGCGTCGGCTGGAGTGGTGTAAAGCTTGCTGCCATTGGACTCTGGAGCAGTGGAAACACGTTCTCTGGAGTGATGAATCACACTTCATCATCTGGCAGTCCGTCAGACAAATTTGGGTTTGGCGGATGCCAGGAGAACGCTACTTGTCCCAATGCAAAGTGCCAACTGATGGTTTGGGGCTGTTTTTCATGGTTCTGTCTAGGCCCCTTAGTTCCAGTGAAGGGAAATCTTAACGCTACAATGTACAATGAAATTCTAGACTATTCTGTGCTTCCAGGTTTGTGGCAACAGTTTGGGGAAGGCCCGCTCCGATTTCAGCTCGACAATACCCCCGTGGACAAAGCGAGGTCCATACAGAAATGGTTTGTCGAGATCGGTGTCGAAGAACTTGATTGCCATGTACAGAGCCCTGACCTCAAACCCAATGAACACCTTGAATTGAAATGCCGGCTGTGAGCCAAGCCTAATCATCCAACCTCACTAATGCTCTTGTGGCTGACTGGAAGCAAGTCCCCTCAGCAATGTTCCAGCATCTAGTGGAAAGCCTTCCCAGAAGAGTGGAGGCTGTTATAGCAGCAAAGGGGGGACCAACTCCATATTAATGTCCATGATTTTGGAATGAGAATTTCACCAAGTAGGTGTCCATACTTTCAGTCATGTAGTGTATATACGTATACAGTGGGGCAAAAAAGTATTTAGTCAGCCACCAATTGTGCAAGTTCTCCCACTTAAAAAGATGAGAGAGGCCTGTAATTTTCATCATAGGTACACTTCAACTATGACAGACAAAATGAGAAAAAAAATCCAGAAAATCACATTGTAGGATTTTTAATTAATTAATTTGCAAATGATGGTGGAAAATAAGTATTTGGTCACCTACAAACAAGCAAGATTAATGGCTCTCACAGACCTGTAACTTCTTCTTTAAGAGGCTCCTCTGTCCTCCACTCGTTACCTGTATTAATGGCACCTGTTTGAACTTGTTATCAGTATAAAAGACACCTGTCCACAACCTCAAAAAGTCACACTCCAAACTCCACTATGGCCAAGACCAAAGAGCTGTCAAAGGACACCAGAAACAAAATTGTAGACCTGCACCAGGCTGGGAAGACTGAATCTGCAATAGGTAAGCAGTTTGGTTTGAAGAAATCAACTGTGGGAGCAATTATTAGGAAATGGAAGACATACAAGAACACTGACAGTCTCCCTCGATCTGGGGCTCCACGCAAGATCTCACCCCGTGGGGTCAAAATGATCACAAGAACGGTGAGCAAAAAATCCCAGAACCACACAGGGGGACCTAGTGAATGACCTGCAGAGAGCTGGGACCAAAGTAACAAAGCCTACTATCAGTAACACACTACGCCGCCAGGGACTCAAATCCTGCAGTGCCAGACGTGTCCCCCTGCTTAAGCCAGTACATGTCCAGACCCGTCTGAAGTTTGCTAGAGAGCATTTGGATGATCCAGAAGAAGATTGGAAGAATGTCATATGGTCAGATGAAACCAAAATATAACTTTTTGGTAAAAACTCAACTCGTTGCATCCAAAGAACACCATACCTACTGTAAAGAATGGGGGTGGAAACATCATGCTTTGGGGCTGTTTTTCTGCAAAGTGACCATGACGACTGATCCGTGAAAAGGAAAGAATGAATGGGGCCATGTATCGTGTGATTTTTGGGTGAAAACCTCCTTCCATCAGCAAGGGCATTGAATATGAAACATGACAATGATCCCAAACACCCGGGCAACGAAGGAGTGGCTTCGTAAGAAGCATTTCAAGGTCCTGGAGTGGCCTAGCCAGTCTCCAGATCTCAACCCCATAGAACATCTTTGGAGGGAGTTGAAAGTCCATGCTGCCCAGCAACAGCCCCAAAACATCACTGCTCTAGAGGAGATCTGCATGGAGGAATGGGCCAAAATACCAGCAACAGTGTGTGAAAACCTTGTGAAGACTTACAGAAAACGTTTGACCTCTGTCATTGCCAACAAAGGGTATATAACAAAGTATTGAGATAAACATTTGTTATTGACCAAATACTTGTTATTGACCCAATATTGTTATTGACCAAATACTTATTTTCCACCATAATTTGCAAATAAATAAATTAAAAATCCTACAATGTGATTTTCTGGATTTTTTTTCCTAATTTTGTCTGTCATAGTTGAAGTGTTGAAGTGTACCTATGATGAGGCCTACAGGCCTCTCATCTTTTTAAGTGGGAGAACTTGCACAATTGGTGTCTGACTAAATACTTTTTTGCCCCACTGTAGGTAGGGGTAAAGTGACTCTGAAACAGGATAGATAATAGACAGTAAGTAGTAGGTCTGTTTGCAGTGGCTGATAGCTGGCCCTCCTTATTTATGTTCAATGGCCATCCCCCTACTGCAGTCGGTGTTTGCAGCATAGGAAGGTTTTCCTCCTGGTCTGGTGCTGGCTTTTCACGATGTGGACAGGAAGTGGGGATGAGTGATAAGGTGCTTCTTTACACAGTTTAGGTTGGCCTATTTTTTTATATTTTTTATTATTGCTCACTGCTCACCATGATGTGTGCTGCTATAAATGATGTTGAAAGCTTACAAAACGATGTGGTTTTCATGTTCAAAAGGCCTTTTTGTTAATGAGAACTCAGACACACACTTACGAAAGAACACAGGCAAATGTCACTGCACTCCCTTCGTTCTTACCGAAAGATAAAACATGCCACTTAAAATGTTTTTGATATCAAGATAGGACTGATATTAAAGGCTCTTCTAAATGTCAGGGACATCCTGAAACTATTACCCCTATCCATGTTGATTCCGCTTAACTCAAGTTTGATGTAAGCCCAGTATCATAGCATGACATCACTAGGCTATGGTCAGTCGCAAGGCCAGGAATAGTTCCTGGTCCATTTGCCCTAAAAGTGCGTCTTTGCGTTGGTTTTGTGCCCAGTTAACATGTATGTCATGTTGAGTATGAGAGCGGCTGCATGTTTATTTTCTGGTCATGCCTGGCTGGATCTGGCTGATGTTGTTAATTACAGGAGCCTGCTAGACCACCTGATCACACACCTCCTCTGTGACTGGAGCTGTGCATGACTATTCCTTACCTCAAAGGCAATGGAAAAAGCCTAGACAACAATTCAGAGAGAATTTGCTTTATTATTAATTTTTCTAAGATGCAGTGTAAACAACTTCCTTGACCTAAAACAGCAGGTAGCCTCCATGGGAACAATGGTAAATAAGTGCAAGTGTTGTTGGTGATAACTGTGTGTGTGTGTAAAAGGCAGAGGGAATGTTTACCACAGTGTCACTTCATCCGCTCCATGTTTTTGCTGTGAATGTTGGTGGGGTCAGGGTCAAATGGGATAGCTGCTGTTAGGAGGTAAAGCTCTGGGGAAACAATGACTGCCACATCGGAAACCCCCTCAACAAGCTCCTTTTCCCTGTTGAATCAAGCTGAGACCTCTTGGCATGTGATTTTCCTCTTTTCAAAACACACCGGATAGCTTTGAACTCGTTATCTTTAACCCCTGTCCACAGTGTAGCCTACTTTCGAACACTTGTCTATGTTCAATGTACCATAGAAAACAAGCTTATTGCTGTGATTCTGCTAATGCGTCAGAATTTAGAAGCACATCTTAGCTAGGCTGCATTAATAAATGACAGTCAGGCTAGCCTATGTGACTGAGTAGTCTATTTTAGAAAGTCTGTATATGTTCTTTGAGGTACAAGCTGAGCTTTACAATCAGCCTACTCACTTTCTCTGGACACCAGCTTATCAGAAAACTAAACCAGCCTAAATTTCCATGTCATTTACATCTACGCACGTTCAATCGTCTACCTCCTTGATGGGTGTGATTTGGGCAGTTCATGTAGCACTCCGACTGTAAATAAACTCTCAAAGAGCCTCTGTAATGATAACAAGCAACCTGCCTTCAGGGCATTATTTTTCATATGCTGGAGTTCTTGCAATGCTCGTACTGGACTGCATTTGGTGAAGTTGTCAAGCCCTCGAATAAGAGACACAGCTATTTAAAATATTTCTGATCTGCCTACTCGCTGAAGAAGTTAGGCCAAAGTTATCGCAATGAATATCACAGGGCGAAATACACCTTCTGCCCCACCTTGAAGTGTATTATGTTGAGATTAAGAATGTGTTCATTAAGCTCACATTAAACAATGCATTGTTCCTTTAGAAAAGGCTCACACACTGTAGGACAAGGCTAGTCATTTCATACCATAGAGAAAGATGGGTCATTGTTGTAATTCACATTGACATCAGTGACATTGGAAACCACATAGGCCTAACCAACGGAAGCAATGAATGACTGAGGGCAGTACCTCATTGTATGTTATTGTTGTCAGCCAAATGAGTCAATAATACTTTTTCAGATCATTTTAATACCACAGCTTTAGTGAAAATCCAGACTAGGCTTATGTTTAGTTTAGTAATGGGCTACACAGTCAGTGGCATTTCAATCCTCTGCCATTGGCCTGACTCTGGTATGGATATCAAGTCCTGTGCCAGAAGCGGCAATCTCAAATCCATTGTGAATAGCTGGGCGTAGGTGTGAACTGTGCTATACAGGTTAGGTGACACTAGACAGCCGTTAGCAGGTCTGTGTCTGTCTAGTGTTGCCATTAGGATGACAGTTTGTCATTATCTCCCTGGCAGGGTGCAGCTCCGCTAGCCCCAGTTCTCTCACCAGGCCTGCAGGGCTCAGGGCTGACACTGGTTCTGTGGGTGAGGCTGAGGAACAGAAGAGAGGCAGCTTGGCCTGATCTTATGTAACAGTTTCCTCAGTGCCACTCCCATGGTTGTCCGTTATTACTGTGTACCTGTTAGAC
This sequence comes from Oncorhynchus mykiss, assembly GCF_013265735.2. Lineage (NCBI taxonomy): Eukaryota > Metazoa > Chordata > Actinopteri > Salmoniformes > Salmonidae > Oncorhynchus > Oncorhynchus mykiss. The sequence goes on along the minus strand of NC_048583.1, from coordinate 47,164,027 downwards.
TTGCCAATTCCAGACAGTCATACTGTAATTTAGTCTGTTCCTGTGTGATTCATTGGGCTCTATAGGCCTGGCCTAGGTCTAGTGACCAGAATAACTTATATCATACATTAGCTACAATAATATATTACCCATAATTCTGATGTTAACTAGTGTATAAACACAGAGTGTAAAAAACATTTAACAACAATTTCCATGACATTGACTGACCAGGTTAATCCAGGTGAAAGCTAAGATCCCTTATTGATGTAATTTGTTAAATCTACTTCAATCAATGTAGATGAAGGGGAGGAGACCGGTTAAATTAGGATTTTAAGCCTTGAGAAATTTGAGATATGGATTGTGTAATGTGTGCCATTCAGAGGGTGAAGGGGCAAGAACAAATATTGAAGTGCCTTTTGAACGGGGTACAGTAGTAGGTGCCATGCGCACCGGTTTGTGTCGAGAACTGCAACGCTGCTGGGTTTTTCACATTTAACAGTTCAAGGGTCCACCACCCAAATGACATCTAGTAAACTTGACACAACTGTGGGAAGCATTGGAGTCAACATGGGCCAGTATCCCTGTGGAACTCTTTCGACACCTTGTAGAGTCCATGCCCCGATGAATTGAGGCTGTTCTGAGTGCAAAAGTGGAGGGGGCAACTCAATATTAGGAAGGTGTCCCTAATGTTTGGTATACTCAGTGTACTATCTGTCTTTACCTTAAGATCAGGGTCAGCTCAGTCCACTCCTATTCCTGCCAGTGAGCTGGCCGGCCGGTGTGGGTGTGACGTCCCTAAGCTTGGTACAGAACCAAGATAAGCATCTGGCAGTATAAAGAAGCACTGTGCCATGATCCCCAGGCAATTAGCATTTCAAACAATGTGTGCCATGATAAAATGCAGCTGGCATACAGCTGCCCTCTTTATCCCCACCTCACACAGGCCTCAGAGTGCCATTGTCAGTAATTTAGGCTTAGATGGTGTTCTTTCACAGGACGGGCTCGATATTTCTGGATTCATAATGTCAAGTACAGTAGAAAACCATTATTTATTTTTTTGCCAAACAACAGAGTACTAGGCCCATCACCTAATGCAGAGTCAGCACTGACCTACTTCTGGGTAAATAAATAAGTATGACAACGGTGACATACGGTAATGAGTGTGACATCCAGCAGGGATATCTAGTTCCCATCTTGACAATTGTGTACTGACTAGATGCTGTGTTTCGACCAGGCTATAATCCCCATCTTGGCCAAGGTGCACAGGCTAGATGCTGTGTTGGGAGCTCAGGTCAGTGCCCGGGACTATGGAGTAAGGCTCACCTCTAGCTGCGTGGCTTGAGGCTAATGCTAGCTGGTGTTTGTGACGTTTAGGAGTCAACATCAAGTCTGTGGTCTATAGTTCAGTTTGGCCATGGCCATTTCCATTAAGCTGATATACTGTAGAAGTGCAGGCTTTGGTGCAGCAAGTCTACTAATGAAGTGTGTTGATTAGATTGGGGGAAAGGAAACAACATTTGCTGTGGCTCTGTTGGTAGAGCATGGTGCTTGCAACGCCAGGGTTGTGGATTTGATTCCCATGGGACCAGTATGAAAATGTATGCACTCACTGCTGTAAATCGCTCTGGATAAGAGCTCCTGCTAAATGCCTAAAATGTAAATGTACATTTGTATGTCCTGATTTTAAGAAAAATTCAATGTGTACCTGCAGTGGTTGTTTATCTGGAACCCTACTATTGAATCATTTATGAACAGTCTTAGGAACGACTACAGAAACATCCAAGATTTTCACTAACGGGTTGGAAGAGATCAGGACAAGGCTTGAGTGGTATCCAGATTTTTATATTGTCATATCATCTTACTCTCATACTGGGATTTACGGCATAGCGCAAAAGGGGGCGCTAAAAATGCAAGAAAAGCTTGTTGGGCCTCTTACCAAAATGCTAACAAAATTGTCACAAACTAATAGTGAAATCACATTGACGCGGTTACCTAAATGCTAACGAGCGACAACGAACAAACCTAATTGCAAATCCAGATCATAAAGTTATACAAGCATATCTAGTAGCTACCGAATGTTATTTTCTTTTGAGTGTGGACATTTACAAGCGAAAGTTAGTTGAGAAAAATTGTGCAAATGAACAAAGTTGTGATTAGGGCTGACAACATTTAGTCGACTGGTCGACTGTTTGGTCGATCGCCTGTTTGCCGACCAAAAATGTTTTTGTCAAGCAGTGACAAATATACAAAAATAAAGAACCCGTGTGTGTGTGTGTGTGTGTGTGTGTGTAAAAATATAGAACCCCTTGAATGAGTAGGCATTTTCTTTATTTTTACTGTTTTCTACCATGTAGAATAATAGTGAAGACACACTATGAAATAACACGTGGAATCATGTAGTAACCCAAAAATGGTTAAACAAATCAAAATGTATTTTATATTTGAGATTCTTCAAAGTAGCCACCCTTTGACTTGATGACAGCTTTGCACACTCTTGGCAACCTGCTTGATCTCCTAAAGTATTGCACAAGTCGACTGCAGGTAAATACAAATATTGAAATGTATTCTTTTAAATCCAGGAAATAGTTTTGATATTGACGGTATGTAAAAATCATCCCATGGCTTTTACCAAATACCACCGACATACGGTATACCGCCCAAGCCCAATTAAGACCTGTCACAACTGAGTCCCACAGGGAGGAAGGTCTGGCTTTGGGAAAACACCGTTGCTCTATCTTTCAAAACAAACACCTGACTGATCCAGACCATTCAACTCTCCTCTGCATTTCCTAGTATCTGTCAATCTCTAATGTCTATTATTCTCAACTACAGTCCTCCAAGTCCAAACAGTCATGAATATTCCCTTAAGAGCAGAGGGAAGTGTGTTTGAGGAATAAGAAATATACATGTTGTGAATCTCTGTATTCTCAGTGTATTTCAGAGCTGTAAAGAGGAAATTGATTGAGTGAAGTCTGGAGAGACTTACTATGCTTCACTGACCTTTGAAATGTTAATCAAAATGAAGGTGAATGATTGGCAATCTTCAAAAAGTGTTTAGTGTCGTCTCTGCTTGGTCACTCAAGGTCCCTGTGACTGAAAGATAATAATTCTCATCAATTTAATGTGTTTGACAGTTGTCATTCTGCAGAATCTGAAGGAATGTAAAAAACGTCATGATTTTTATCAAAGCTTGACAAAAAATGTCTCGCAATCTACAATTATTTTGCACTGTAGGCTAAATGCTGAGTTTAAATGTAAGGAGGCAGAGGAACTTTACAAATACAATAGAACAAAGGTTGAGGAGTAGCCTCGGCCTAGCCTATGTTCTGCACCGAGCAATATTTATTGTGTTCTTTAGACAGCTCATGAGTCAACCAAACTGGTAAGTTTGGTCAGACTGGTTTCCTGGTCTTAAGTTCAAATAACAGAATGTACTGGAGTCCCAATGGGAAAACAGTAGGCTAGCCAATGACGAGTCCACCACATATAATACTTATTTCATATCTGCTTGATCTCACTAACCATTCATCTCAGTGTTGTCACGATACCAGAATGTTCACTATGATACTGATCAGGGCCACTGTGGAAGGTAGATAATAAAAAAACAGTCACTCAGATTTTTTACCAGCCAAAATATTTTTGGGACATAATTACATTAAAAAAACAACACAAAACAGATGACCATGGTTTGTAATGTTTCTAAAACAAGAAATGTATTAGTAAGAAGTAATGTGGTATGTTGCTCAATTTCATCCTTTTTCTTTTTGACCTGTCTTTTAATGAAAATATCAGAGACAATATGTTCAGCTGCCCCTTTAAGTCGGGAGGTTGACGTGGTAATTGGCCACTCGAGTACTCTCACGTGTCGGTGAAAAAATTAAAACCTGTGTCTGTGATTTGGGATCTGACTATCATTTGAAACAGTCTAACTTTGTTGACTTTTGAGTAAATTAGACTAACTTTTATGCCTGTACATAGCACCTCCAAAATGTAATCTATCAGCACTTCACTCATTGCCCACGGCTCCCTTGACAGGCAGTGTTGCTGTGCGAGATTGGATATAGGATCCCAATGTATTTGTGTAGTTAGCAGCTATGAAAAATGGCAGAAATACTTTGAAAACAGCTACTGCAGCATTTTTCCAACCCAAACTCGCACATGTGCTCATACTTGACTTTTGCCCATTTTTATTGAAGAATATAATTCTCGCATTGTAGAGCCTTTCAAATTGACCACCCGCCAACACATCTGGTGAAATATACCATTCTTAGATAAAACTAGGGTTGCAAATTTTCCTGAAATTTTCCATGGGAAGTTAAGCCCAGGAATTTAGCTTAAATTCATCAAAAAAGTTAGCTTATAACAGTGAACCTTCTTTGTGGGATAAACAAGGCAATTCTAGGCTTATTTGGGCTAAACTACCCCAATTCAATGGATTTGCAACCCTCTGCATGCACAGTGCATTCTTTCGTCATTTGTGCAGTTCACTCTTCCATCACATGTACAGCTGATTCTCAAGATCTTGCACACTAATGAGATGCTATTGAGCCCACACTACTACACTGTCTGAGCCAAGGACTACATGCTTTCTGGTAAGTCTTGATTACAATACTGGGTGGGGTGAATATATTTTAAATGACATATACATAATTTTTTTGTTAACTAGTAAATAGTAGCCTAAAGCAAAGTGTGTTTAAATAATTTCAAATGGTTAACAATTTCTGCTAGTTAGTATTTGCTACCATGTGGGTTTTAGCTTGCTTGAGCCTGCTAACTGAGGAGTGTTAATTCACCTGTTACCATACATGTTTCATTTTAAAACATGTACAGTGCCTTGCGAAAGTATTCGGCCCCCTTGAACTTTGCGACCTTTTGCCACATTTCAGGCTTCAAACATAAAGATATAAAACTGTATTTTTTTGTGAAGAATCAACAACAAGTGGGACACAATCATGAAGTGAAACGACATTTATTGGATAATTCTAACTTTTTTAACAAATCAAAAACTGAAAAATTGGGCGTGCAAAATTATTCAGCCCCTTTACTTTCAGTGCAGCAAACTCTCTCCAAAAGTTCAGTGAGGATCTCTGAATGATCCAATGTTGACCTAAATGACTAATGATGATAAATACAATCCACCTGTGTGTAATCAAGTCTCCGTATAAATGCACCTGCACTGTGATAGTCTCAGAGGTCCGTTAAAAGTGCAGAGAGCATCATGAAGAACAAGGAACACACCAGGCAGGTCCGTGATACTGTTGTGAAGAAGTTTAAAGGCGGATTTGGATACAAAAAGATTTCCCAAGCTTTAAACATCCCAAGGAGCACTGTGCAAGCGATAATATTGAAATGGAAGGAGTATCAGACCACTGCAAATCTACCAAGACCTGGCCGTCCCTCTAAACTTTCAGCTCATACAAGGAGAAGACTGATCAGAGATGCAGCCAAGAGGCCCATGATCACTCTGGATGAACTGCAGAGATCTACAGCTGAGGTGGGAGACTCTGTCCATAGGACAACAATCAGTCGTATATTGCACAAATCTGGCCTTTATGGAAGAGTGGCAAGAAGAAAGCCATTTCTTAAAGATATCCATAAAAAGTGTCGTTTAAAGTTTGCCACAAGCCACCTGGGAGACACACCAAACATGTGGAAGAAGGTGCTCTGGTCAAAACCAAAATTGAACTTTTTGGTAACAATGCAAAACGTTATGTTTGGTGTAAAAGCAACACAGCTCATCACCCTGAACACACCATCCCCACTGTCAAACATGGTGGTGGCAGCATCATGGTTTGGGCCTGCTTTTCTTCAGCAGGGACAGGGAAGATGGTTAAAATTGATGGGAAGATGGATGGAGCCAAATACACGACCATTCTGGAAGAAAACCTGATGGAGTCTGCAAAAGACCTGAGACTGGGACGGAAATTTGTCTTCCAACAAGACAATGATCCAAAACATAAAGCAAAATCTACAATGGAATGGTTCAAAAATAAACATATCCAGGTGTTAGAATGGCCAAGTCAAAGCCCAGACCTGAATCCAATCGAGAATCTGTGGAAAGAACTGAAAACTGCTGTTCACAAATGCTCTCCATCCAACCTCACTGAGCTCGAGCTGTTTTGCAAGGAGGAATGGGAAAAAATGTCAGTCTCTCGATGTGCAAAACTGATAGAGACATACCCCAAGCGACTTACAGCTGTAATCGCAGCAAAAGGTGGCGCTACAAAGTATTAACTTAAGGGGGCTGAATAATTTTGCACGCCCAATTTTTCAGTTTTTGATTTGTTAAAAAAGTTTGAAATATCCAATAAATGTCGTTCCACTTCATGATTGTGTCCCACTTGTTGTTGATTCTTCACATAAAATACAGTTTTATATCTTTATGTTTGAAGCCTGAAATGTGGCAAAAGGTCGCAAAGTTCAAGGGGGCCGAATACTTTCGCAAGGCACTGTATCTTACAAAGGAGTTGTTTAATCAAACTGCATAACTATTTATCTGTACATGGAATTCTATTTGTTTTTTTTACTCATTTTTTTCTAATCTTTACAGGAAAATACCACGAGCACTAACTGATGTGTGGAGACATTTCACTGCAGCTAATGTAGGAGGACAGGCTATGTACATTTGCAAATACTGTGCCAAATCATATGTGAAGAATGTTCCCTCAGCGCTCACAACAAGCAACCTCTGACAAAAGTCCCTCTACTTCTATTCGAGGTGAAAATGATGAATCGGACACCTTATCGGCAGCAACAGCTCATGGTCCTCCTGGAATCAGAAATGCTGATGAATGTCTTGCTTGAGCTGTGTATGCAACTGGTTCACCTCTGATGCTCACAGGCAATGTGTATTGGAAGACATTTCTGAATGTTCTTCACTCAGCATACACCCCTCCAACCAGACATGCTTTATCTACTAATTTGCTGGATGCAGAGTTCAACAGAGTTCAAGTGAAGGTCAAGCAAATCAAAGAGAAAGCGGACTGTATTGCAATCATCTCTGATGGGTGGTCGAATGTTTGTGGGCAAGGATAATTAAATACATCTCCACCACGCAACCAGTATTCTATAAGAGCAGAGACAAAAGGGACAACAGACAGACCGGTCTCTACATTGCAGATGAGCTGAAGGCCGTCATCAATGACCTTGGACCACAGAAGGTATTTGCACTGATGACAGACAATGCTGCAAACATGTAGGCTGCTTGGTCTAAAGTGTAGGAGTCCTACCCTCACATCACATCCATTGTCTGTGCTGCTCATGCATCGAATCTGCTCCTCAAGGACAACATGGCACTGAAAACAATGGATACACTACAAGAGAGCCAAGGAAATGGTTAGGTATGTGAAGGGTCATCAAGTTGTAGCAGAACAATCTAGCTCACCAAGCAAAGTGAGAAGAATAAGAGCACCAAATTGAAGCTGCCCAGCAACACCTGTTGGGGTGGTGTTGTCATCATCTTTTTGAGCCTGACAACGAGTCGTCCTCAACAAGGTTGGAAAGTGACAGTGAAGATGAGGCCTCAGTCTGATGTTCAAGAGGTGGACATTGAGGATGTTCCATAAGAAGACATGGAACCCTGAGAGGAAGACAACTAAAGCTTTAGGTCCTAGACTATCATTTTATGTATGTTAAATGTTTTTTTGGAGATGAGATGGATCATTCAATATTCCCTTTTGTTGTTCAGTGAAATCATCCCATGTGAAGAGTGAACTCATTTAATTAAAGTTCAATTCGTAACTAAATAGTTTTAAAAAAAGTATATTGGAAGGATTTAATAATTTGCAATTATGTCTACTTATGATAAGGTAAAATGTTTATATTTCTGTCTCCATATGATATGGTAAATGCAAAAAGCATCTACATTTTAAATGGTATTAATATTAATTTGCATATATTTCCATTAATTCCCATGGAAACTTTCCACCTCTGAATATTCCCCAAAATGTGCAACCCTAGATAAAACTATGCTAAATATAGTCACATAACCAAATAATTGATTAAAACACAGTTTTGCAATTAATGTCTACTAGCACCACGATGTATCTAAAATAATAACAGTAGACAATGAATGAGGCTAATTATTATACTAGAGTTGTACACACCTTGACATTAAATTGTTCAGTGCAAATCCAACCCTTGTCAGTGCAATGTCTGGAAGCAGGAGCTGATGGGATCCTTAGTTTAAAACATACACACAACTGTGTGATACTTTTGAAGGTTGGTGAAGATGGTTGAAACCATGAAGATGGTTTGCCTAAGACTACCACAAAAATTACATTGTCTATGCTAAATGTGTTTAAGTTGCAAAATAAATATATAGTTTGGCTATAAGAAATACATTTTATTCAATGGGGCAAGGCAGAAATGACACACACAATACTTTTCATTTTACCCACGCAACAATATAGCCTATTATTAAAGTAAGTCTGTTTTATGATATCATAAAGTCTTTTACATGTTATTCCAAATTAGATGTTATATAACCATACAGTTTAAGAGGTCACTTTTGTCAACAAGGTGAAGGTGTTCACTCCTCCAATGGCACAACAGAATCATACAGATTGACAATGGCACAGCATATGACAACCATTTTGTCTAACTGAGCGATGTCTCCTTCCATATCTGGAAAAGGATGAAGTAGAAACGGATGCTGCTGCAGCATTGCTCATCTTCACCGTGGGAATCCAGTCGACATAGGTGTCCTGATAGAGGTCAGCAGTGAATAAACAAATGAAAAGCACACCTGCTGTTTGAATATCACTTCTTCAGGTCACCTGTACCATCAGGGCTCTTGATTGTTGGGTTGTGTTTAATTCATTTAAGTGTTTCAGTGTCATATACCGATAAAATCTTTTGTTTGGCTGGAACAACTAATAGTCAACACAGCAGGTTGTCATATCCCATTGCTGTCATATGCTGTAATGTCCATACATTTACCCTCCTTATAAAGTTTTCAACAAATTATCATTGGGTCAGTGCCACTGGAGTTTTTTGGACAATAATGTCCTCCTCCAGGTTTTTTTTTATTTTTTTTATTTCACCTTTATTTAACCAGGTAGGCTAGTTGAGAACAAGTTCTCATTTGCAACTGCGACCTGGCCAAGATAAGGCATAGCAGTGTGAACAGACAACACAGAGTTACACATGGAGTAAACAATTAACAAGTCAATAACACAGTAGAAAAAAGGGGAGTCTATATATACATTGTGTGCAAAAGGCATGAGAAGGTAGGCAAATAATTACAATTATGCAGATTAACACTGGAGTGATAAAAAAATCAAATGGTTATGTAAAGGTAGAGATAGAGATATTGGTGTGCAAAAGAGCAGAAAAATAAATAAATAAAAACAGTATGGGGATGAGGTAGGTGAAAATGGGTGGGCTATTTACCAATAGACTATGTACAGCTGCAGCGATTGGTTAGCTGCTCAGATAGCAGATGTTTGAAGTTGGTGAGGGAGATAAAAGTCTCCAACTTCAGCGATTTTTGCAATTCGTTCCAATCACAGGCAGCAGAGAACTGGAACGAAAGGCGGCCAAATGAGGTGTTGGCTTTAGGGATGATCAGTGAGATACACCTGCTGGAGCGCGTGCTACGGATGGGTGTTGCCATCGTAACCAGTGAACTGAGATAAGGCGGAGCTTTACCTAGCATGGACTTGTAGATGACCTGGAGCCAGTGGGTCTGGCGACGAATATGTAGCGAGGGCCAGCCGACTAGAGCATACAAGTCGCAGTGGTGGGTGGTATAAGGTGCTTTAGTGACAAAACGGATGGCACTGTGATAAACTGCATCCAGTTTGCTGAGTAGAGTGTTGGAAGCAATTTTGTAGATGACATCGCCGAAGTCGAGGATCGGTAGGATAGTCAGTTTTACTAGGGTAAGTTTGGCGGCGTGAGTGAAGGAGGCTTTGTTGCGGAATAGAAAGCCGACTCTTGATTTGATTTTCGATTGGAGATGTTTGATATGGGTCTGGAAGGAGAGTTTAGAGTCTAGCCAGACACCTAGGTACTTATAGATGTCCACATATTCAAGGTCGGAACCATCCAGGGTGGTGATGCTGGTCAGGCGTGCGGGTGCAGGCAGCGAACGGTTGAAAAGCATGCATTTGGTTTTACTAGCGTTTAAGAGCAGTTGGAGGCCACGGAAGGAGTGCTGTATGGCATTGAAGCTCGTTTGGAGGTTAGATAGCACAGTGTCCAAGGACGGGCCGGAAGTATATAGAATGGTGTCGTCTGCGTAGAGGTGGATCAGGGAATCGCCCGCAGCATGAGAAACATCATTGATATATACAGAGAAAAGAGTCGGCCCGAGAATTGAACCCTGTGGCACCCCCATAGAGACTGCCAGAGGACCGGACAGCATGCCCTCCGATTTGACATCATCAGGTTAGTTTGACATCATATTGTAAAATGTGTGAATCCCCTTTTCATAGGCCTAGATTACATGGTTGCATTCAAGACAAGCACATTTTTATTGATCTGTTGTCAGTGTCAGCAGAGTAGGCCTAGGTACTCAGTGATTTGTCATATAAAGTGTAGTATAATTGCATGAAGTGTTTATCAAAGGCCACATTTTTCCTGTGCAAAGGAAAGAGACATAGCTGATATAGCCTATATGCCACTACGCGCTCATTAACAGCCTAAATTATGACTATCCAATCTACTCACCACATTAGGAATAGTAGACTTACATTTGTCTGCAAATGTGATAATAGATGAATGCAATGCTTTATTATAAAGGTGCATTTTATGGTGGAAAAAAAGAGCTTCCTCAAACTTAACTCATGCGCCGACTATGTAAGAGGCACATGCTAATATCTAGACTACAAGCTATCTAGTTAGCTTATGTTGGCTAACTTAGTCTTGTTGTTAACACCTGGTTAGCATAACCGCTAAACTAAACTCGCAAATCAATCAGACTTCCCAGTAATGAAATGATCAGAGCAGACCCTGGACTGACTGCTGTCTAGGTTCAGGTCTTGACAGGCAAAAAAGTTTAACTTTTTTAAGTCTTCTCTCCTTGGTGTTTCAAGATTGCGGGTAATCTAAAAAAACAAAAACAATCCTGTCTTTTTAGAGCAGGCAAACACTGCACATAAAATGACCGTGGTGATGAATCAACTAGCTTTGGGCACTGGTATCATGCAGTTTGGGGTAGCCACTCGGCTGTTGTTATCAGAAGAATTAATGCGGTGGTCTCCCAACATGGCCACCAGAAGGTGTTTATACGTCAACTGCAAGCCCTTGATTGATTCTAGTGCAAATGAGACTGGAGGCAAAGGAAGATGAAGATAATTTGTTTTTGGTGGTGAGGGAGAACGTGAATTTAATACCGTTTTTGGTGTCCGTCAGCTTTGAAATCAGAATATTTTGTTGTATGGTTTTCATATGATCACAAACAAAGTACTAGGATAGTGAATGGAGCTGTAAGGAAAGTTAGCCTCAAGTTAAATCTGGAAGCTACCGATTTTTGTCTTGCATTGTAAAAGTGTTCTAGCCTGCATTACTGTTAACAAAACAATGGCCATCAAGTTGATACATTTCTACTTGTCATTTTACATTATTCAAGTGTGTTAACTTCTTCTGTGCAGCGTGAGTGGGGAGGTAGTGCAGCGTGAGTGGGGAGGTAATGCAGCTCAGACAGCTCTAGCATTGAATGGCTATAAAGGGGCTGCACTGATACAAACTTGATCCTCTCAATCACGTGAGACACATTTGACAGATGTAACAAAAATTCTAGTGCCGAACTAATCCAAACTCTTAAAGTTGAGGTCCGCATTGGTGAAACAGTGCCACTGGTCATCCCAGGCACATTTGTGATTTGTTTTTTTTTGTTTGTTTTTGAAACGTGGCAGAGGAGTGTTCTGCATTGTGGATTTAAAAAATCATCATCATAGGGGGCTCCCGAGTGGCACAGCGCTCTAAGGCACTGCATCCAACACGGGCTGTATCACAACCGGCTGTGATCAGGAGTCCCATAGGGCGGCGTATAATTGGCACAGTGTCATCCTGGTTAGGGTTTGGCTGGTGTAGGCCGTCATTGTAAATAAGAATTTGGTTAAAAAAATAGTGCGTACTCTGCTGTTCTATTGCGCGTGCAATGATGTTTGAAGGAGGCTGACATCTTTGTTGAATGGCGTAGCAGTTTCCCCATCTTCGGATTCCAGCGTTGATCTGTTGTGGTACTCTAGGTTTACAACCTAAAGGAAAACAAACCACTCGCCGTGGCCTAATCCTGTTAATTTGTTACAGAGATAGACCTACAGACTCCTCTCATTACTGCCTATAGGTGTGTGTTGTCCCAGTAAACAGCCTCATGTTTCTTATTCTACCCTGGTTGTCATCTCCATTGAAATCTAAAGGGTATTGCTTTTGTTTTTTCTGGTGAGATAATCCGAAAGGCATGGAGGGTAGACTCCACATGGGCTGTAGGGAAATCAATAGATGACCATGCTGCTAAGAACAAAAGTCCTAGGCCTATGTTCAGAATTGATGAGCAAGAACATGAGCTACCCCATTTGTTCTTAATTTTGGGTTAGTGTTTGGGGTAAAGTAAATAGCATCTTCATACTGTCCTTTTGCAGCATGGCCAGATAGTGATGACGGTGCAGCAGCTTGCCTCTCGCCTTCCGCTGCTCGCCATCCCTGGTTAATTAAGTAAGTCAACCTCATGAGGAAGAGTGACAGTCGCCAGTTAAGCGGCTCCCCTGTGCTAAACTGCCGAGATTAGCCGCTCCCTAATCTGTGAAAACGGACTGACTGGCCTGAGGTCAGGCTGCAGCCAGGTACTGCTACCATGTCTGTCAAAGGTTCAATCTGTTGCATAATACTGATGATGTGGCCGTTCATGTTCCTGAAGTGTCAAGTGTTATCATTTTTAATTTTGCCCAGCAATTCCACTGGGACTCATATTTTGTACTGTAAAAAGTATGTCAAACAAAAACCAATGATTGCGAAGTAAAAAAAAAAAAAAGTATTTTGACAGTTTCCAGTGAAAATTTGACAACACTTTTACTTTAAGAACAGTACAGATGCGAAGTCTGGCAAAAAAATGACGGTTTGCTGTTTGTGCCGTCATTTGCTTACCAAACTTTGCATCTGCATTGTTTGCAGATTTGCAAATTCCAATAGGCTACTACTAAGGCTGACCTGAGTGATTGTATCTGACAGTGGCATGATATGCTTAGCTGCCAATATCACACAACCCTGGGAGGTGTAGCAAGGCTGTTGATAGCTAGTTGTAAACCACTGTTATTTATCAGGGTGGACACGTATGAATTCCAGCCTGAGTGAGCAGCTGTACCACTGCCTCTGTTCCACGACTGCATGGCCAAACACGACTCCAACACCATCATTAAGTTTGCTAACGACACAACAGTGGTAGGTCTGATCACTGACAATGATGAGACAGTTTATAGGGATGAGGTCAGTTAACTGGCAGTGTGGTGCCAGGACAAAAACCTCTCCCTCAATGTGAGCAAGACAAATATCTGAGCTGATCATGGACTCCAGGGAAAGGAGGGCCGAACAGGCCCCCATTAACATCGATGAGGCTGTAGTGGAGCGGTATCAAGTTCCTTGGTGTCCACATCACCCACAAACTATAATGGTCCAAACACACCAAGACAGTCATGAAGAGGGCACGACAAAACCTTTTCCCCCTTAGGAGACTGAAAAGATTTGGCATTGGTCCTCAGATCCTCAAAAGGTTCTACAGCTACACCATCGAGAGCATCCTGACCGGTTGCTTCACCGCCTGGTATGGAAACTGCTTGGCATCTGACCGTAAGGCACTACAGAGGGTAGTGCGTACTGCCCAGTACATCACTGTGGCCAAGCTTCCTGCCATCCAGGGCCTATATAATAGACGGTGTCAGAGGAAAGCCCATAAAATTGTCAGAGATTCCAGTCACCCAAGTCATACACTGTTTTCCCTGCTACCGCACGACAAGCGGTACCGGAGAAAAAGACTCCTTAACAGCTTCTACCCCCAATCCATAAGACTGCTGAACAATTAATCGAATGGCCACCGGACTATTACATTGACCCCCCTCCATTGTTTTTGTACACTGCTGCTACTCACTGTTTATTATCTATGCATAGTCACTTCACCCCTACCTACATGTACAAATGACCTCAACTAACCTGTAAGCCCGCACACTGACTCGGTACCGGTACCCCATGTATATAGCCTCGTTATTGTTACTTTTTATTTTTTATTATTATAATAAAACGTTTCTTAACTCTTCTTGAACTGCACTGTTGGTTAAGGGTTTATAAGTAAGCATTTCACAGTAAGGTCTACACTTGTTGTGTTCGGTGCATGTGACAAAGTTTGATTTGATCTCCGTGGGTTTAACCTGACGGTCCGGAGTTGATCATACACTGCTTAGAGAAGATGATGTGTGTTGCTCAGGCTGTTATTAATGTCTTCTAACTTGAAAGCCTCAGTTCTAAATCGCACTGCCAGCAGCCAAGGCCATGCTCTGAGTAGTGTTGTCACTATACCATCATTTTGATTTCAATTTCGATACCAGGTTTAGTATCACGATACTCAATACCATTATGATACTTGATAGCAAAACGATACCAAAACAAGAAGGCGTATTAGCCAGTCACATAATGGCACTTGATCCAGACAAATATTTTATATTTTAAAATAATTTAAACTTTTAGATTTTTGAATGTATGCATTAATGAATCAATTATACAATCAATTTGTTTTTAATTATTTTTTTTTATACCAATTTAGCTACATAGCAACATAATGGTAATTTATTTGAATTGTAATCTCAATGAATAAACTGGGTAAATCAAGATATAGCCTAGGCATATTCACAATACAGGTGAATGCATATTCAATAAATCAAATTGTATTGGTCACATACACATGGTTAGCAGTGTATGTGAGCAGTTATTAGCAGTTATTGCGAGTGTAGTGAAATGCTTGTGCTTCTAGTTCCGATAGTGCTGCAATGTCTAACAAGAAATATCTAACAATTCCACAACAACTACCTAATACACACAAATATAAGTAAAGGGATGGAATAAGAATATGTACATATATGGATGAGCAATGACTGAGTGCCATAGGCAAGACAATATATAGTGTATACATATGAGATGAGTAATGCAAGGTATTTAAACATTATTAAAGTGGCTTGTGATTTCAAGTCTGTATGTAGGCAGCAGCCTCTGTGTTAGTGACGGCTGTTTAACAGTCTGAGGCCCTTGAGATAGAAGCAATTTTTCAGTCTCAGTACGAGAGAGAGAGAAGTGTGTGAATGCATTGAGTTATTTAGCTTGTTTTGGGTGATTTCATGAGACAACCGATGGAAAAACGATCTGTTATTTTACTGATCAACAACATTTGCATGGAAGAGGCAATCTCTTCTTTTATAGAAGTGCACATGGTCTCTTTAAGACCCATGATGTCATTCACAGTCAATTCGAGGCTCGAGCTAAGATGATCTTGACTGGGAGAGACGTGAGGTGGGGCGACGAAGTGAATGTCCCCAAAAGCTTTATTCAATCAGCTTTGTTGTAATCAGCAGTATTTGAATTATGGTTTGCATAAACAAGGTACTAGGGTAGTGAATTGATGTTTGCTTCAGCTATAAGCTAGCAAGGAAAGTTAGCCTACAAATCTGAAAGCTACCGGTATCTTCTTACATTGTAAAGTGTTCTAGCCTGTATTGGACATTGTTTTGGGAACAGTCATTTAAGTTTCAGCAGTGTTTCATTATTCAAGAGTTTCAACTTCTGTGCTGCATAAGTGGTGATGCAGCCCAGACTCCCAGTGAGTTCAGTGGTTTCTCCTGACAGGCTAGAGCTAGCAATGAGTAAGTGGAGCAGGCACGGTGATCTAGTGCTAGAAGTGGACATCTGCACTGATTGAGAGACTTGATCCTCTCTCAATCAGTAGACGACCGGAGAAACATTTGACAGAAGTACCGACAGTAACACAAATTCTAGTACCGAACCGTTTTTCATGTTCTAGTATCGAAAAAGTACAGAGGTTTCGGTATACCGTGCCAAAACCAGCTCTGAGAGTCCTGTACGTTACTATGACCTGCCCTTCGCTGTCTGGCTGCAGTGCAGACTGAGTGCTTTATAAGCTCAGCAGCTCCATGCATCAGTCTATAGTGTCAGTCCTGGTGAATGGACTTCCATTGACCTCATAAGGGAAACAATTTGGCTCAGTAGGATGAATTATGATTGACGGCTCCGTGGCCTTCAGTGCTGCGCTCGTGGTGTCTCTGGTTCATTCACTGGTGGTGGGAGCAGCTGTGTGTTATCAAGGCCTCTGAATGAGCCTGTTCCTGCTATGCATCCATTGCTTCCTAGTACTGGATTTATCATTAGATTTATCATTAACCTCCTCTTAATATGGTCAAAAGTCAGCGACTCAGTTCTGCTCTGAGGGCTGTGGAGTGAGTTCCGAGCTCGCTTGGCTGACTGATTGGAGGTTTATTGTGTTTTCAGACACTTCCCTGGCTTCTCGCAGGTTGGCTTCTTGATACTTGGTTTTGAAATAGCTGAGCTGTCTGTGCTGTGGCGGTGGTGAGATTAGGCTTGATTAGCGGTTGGCACACTCAGAGTTGCTGGCGTCAGAGTTAGATAAGGAGGAGGATGAAGAGCCTGCTGTGCCCTACTGATGTCCCCCATTGGGTCGGTGGCTGCTGTGGATGGACTGGGGTGAAAGAACAGGTGCCTGCTGTGTAGGGTGTATAATCCTAATTGAGAACACTGTGGCTGTGTTAGTTAGCGGTCTGTCTGACTGCAGATTCAGGGCACTGCTCCAGGTATCCGTGAGAGAGGCAGTGAGTGGCACAGTGACTGAACTGCAGCACACTGCTGCCTGGCCTGCCTAGTGACACAGTGCCTGCTGCCTAGCCTACATTCCTCCAATGGGGGGTCTCTCTTTCATCCATCTCTCCATGGCCCCAGGCACCTCCGCACTGAAACAAAACCACAGTATCTGAGAGAGCTGTTTTTTAAAATGTAATTATCCCTCTCCCTAGTCTCTTTTCTCTCTCTCTCCGAGTGTGTAGGCCAGAGTGATATGGGATTTGGGTCGCTAGCTAACCCTGCATCCATTCATCTGTTTCCATATTAGCAGGCTACCCCACATCTCCTCAGCTCTGTGTTGTTGCCCCTCAGGCATCTTAGCCTGGTTAAAGACCTCTCTTAGCCTCGTGCCAGAGGCAGCCTCTTTCTCTCCCTCATCCCTATTTTTCCTGTTCCCCTTTGCTCTCTCTCTCTGTCTCTCTGTCTCTCTGTCTCTCTGTCTCTCTGTCTCTCTGTCTCTCTGTCTCTCTGTCTCTCTCTCTCTCTCTCTCTCTCTCTCTCTCTCTCTCTCTCTCTCTCTCTCTCTCTCTCTCTCTCTCTCTCTCTCTCTCTCTCTCTCTCTCTCTCTCTCTCTCTCTGTCTCTCTCTCTGTGTGTCTCTCTCTGTCTCTCTCTCTGTGTGTCTCTCTCTGTCTCTCTCTCTGTGTGTCTCTCTCTCTGTGTGTCTCTCTCTCTCTCTGTCTCTCTCTCTCTCTCTCTCTGTCTCTCTCTGTCTCTCTCTCTCTGTCTCTCTCTCTCTCTCTCTCTGTCTCTCTCTCTCTCTCTCTGTCTCTCTCTCTCTATCTCTGTCTCTCTCTCTCTGTCTCTCTCTCTCTATCTCTGTCTCTCTCTCTCTCTCTCTCTGTCTCTCTCTCTCTGTCTCTCTCTCTCTCTCTCTCTCTCTGTCTCTCTCTCTGTCTCTGTCTCTCTCTCTCTCTCTGTCTCTCTCTCTCTCTCTGTCTCTCTCTCTCTCTGTCTCTCTCTCTCTCTGTCTCTCTCTCTCTCTCTGTCTCTCTCTCTGTCTCTGTCTCTCTCTCTGTCTCTGTCTCTCTCTCTGTCTCTCTCTCTCTCTCGCTCTCTCTGTCTCTGTCTCTCTCTCTCTCTGTCTCTCTCTCTCTCGCTCTCTCTCTCTGTCTCTCTCTCTCTCTCTCTCTCTCTCTCTCTCTGTCTCTCTCTCTCTCTCTCTCTCTCTGTCTCTCTCTCTCTCTCTCTCTCTCTGTCTCTCTCTCTCTCTCTGTCTCTCTCTCTCTCTCTGTCTCTCTCTCTCTCTCTGTCTCTCTCTGTCTCTCTCTCTCTCTCTGTCTCTCTCTCTCTCTCTGTCTCTCTCTCTCTCTCTGTCTCTCTCTCTGTCTCTCTCTCTCTCTCTGTCTCTCTCTCTCTCTGTCTCTCTCTCTCTGTCTCTCTCTCTCTCTCTCTCTCTGTCTCTCTCTCTGTCTCTGTCTCTCTCTCTGTCTCTCTCTCTCTCTGTCTCTCTGTCTCTCTCTCTCTCTCTCTCTCTCTCTGTCTCTCTCTCTCTCTCTGTCTCTCTCTCTCTCTCTCTGTCTCTCTCTCTGTCTCTGTCTCTCTGTCTCTCTCTCTGTCTCTCTCTCCCTCCTCTTCCCTCTCTCCCACCAGATCCAGCTAAATTGCCACTGGTGTGCTGCACCTGCAGTGATAGGCCTGTAGCCCAATCTTCCTGACAGACAGCCAGAGCAGAGGCAGAGCAAAATGTATGCCTATGAGAGTCCCCTTCAGTCTGCCTGATCAAAAGCTGATTGACTAGGTCCTCTTGTATGAGTGTAACGTAGGATATTAATGACTCCATGCAGTGTGAACGGCAAACATTTAGCTCCCTGCAGATAGGGAACATTTGACACACTTTTCTACAGTAAATTACTTCTTGTCATCATTATATGCCTACAGGAAGTGTTTCAGTCTGAACAGGTCAGGGAGCTGTTAGCCAAGTGTCTGGATGTTTTTACAGTACAGTGTAAATATTCCATTGGCTTCAGATGACTAGATGACCTTCACCAGTTCAACACTGTGTACTGGGCCTAATGCACACACCATACAGTGCACTCTCAAAGTTGAACGTTAATCAATTAGAACATGTGATGCAGTTACAGTAAAGTGCACAAAACATTTAGTAGTTTATACTGTCCACAATACAGGCTCTCCACCCAATTCACTTACTTTAACAAAATCAGGATGTATTTGGTTGGGGTCTCTGGCCTAGTTGATTTGGCCCAGAGGCATATCACACAGTAGTCTGGTATTGCATGAATCCCTGGGAAATGGGCAATGTGTTAGAGCCTCAGTTTAACCCAGAAGACCTGATCAGGTAGCACACATCCTAAATGGAAACTTCAGTAGACACTATTTGGGGTGTTTTCCCAGTCTTCCTACATAATTATGAGTGATTATGAGTGATAAGAGGTGTTTCAGACATAATTATGCACAATAGCGACATTTTTGCATTTTCGTACTGGGAGATTTCAACCGATGACATCATTGCCTGTTGTCTGATCTAAAAATTAATGGAGCAATGTTTTATAGCCATTATTGTGGTCTTTGTGGTTCGTCGATTGCTCGCTAGCAGCGATTCGATATGGTTGTCCTTCTTCAATAGAGACATAGGAACATTGTTGAGACAAGTCCAATCTGCCACGACATTTCAGGATATTTAGGTTGCCTCATTTTCCATTACTTTGTAAAGACTACACCCTGACGGGAGCCCTACTTCCTTGTCCAATTGTGTTCCCACCTTTTGAAGGCAGACTTTTCCAAACGGGGGCGTTACTAGTTTCTACAGGTTCACGATAGCTATGTGACCGTGCACTGTCTAACTGAGATGGCTAGCTAAATAATTACAATGGCTGCTTCTGATTCCTCTTTCCAAGAAGAGCTGGATGACTAAAATGTTTTTTATGTTCTTTTACATACAGTTGAAGTCGGAAGTTTACATACACCTTAGCCAAATACATTTAAACTCAGTTTTTCACAATTCCTGACATTTAATCCTAGTAAAAGTTCCCTGTCTTAGGTCAGTTAGGATCACCACTTTATTTTAAGAATGTTAAATGTCAGAATAATAGTAGAGAGAATTATTTATTTCAGCTTTTACTTCTTTCATCACATTCCCAATGGGTCAGAATGCACTCAATTAGTATTTGGTAGCATTGCCTTTAAATTGTTTATCTTGGGTCAAACATGTTGTGTAGCCTTCCACAAGCTTCCCACAATAAGTTCTATGTTCTATGGGACTGAGGTCAGGGCTTTGTGATGGGCACTCCAAAACCTTGACTTTGTTGTCCTTAAGCCATTCTGCCACAACTTTGGAAGTATGCTTGGGGTCATTGTCCTTTTGGAAGACCCATTTGCGACCCAGCTTTAACTTCCTGACTGATGTCTTGAGATGTTGCTTCAATATATCCACATAATTTTCCTGCCTCATGGTGCCGTCTATTTTGTGAAGTGCACCAGTTTCTCCAGCAGCAAAGTACCCCCACAACATGATGCTGCCACCCCTGTGCTTCATGGTTGGGATGGTGTTCTTCGGCTTGCAAGCCTCCCCCTTTTTCCTCCAAACATAACAATGGTCATTATGGCCAAACAGTTCTATTTTTGTTTCATCAGACCAGAGGGCATTTCTCAAAAAAGTACAACCTTTGTCACAATGTGCAGTTGCAAAGAGTAGTCTGGCTTTTTTATGGCGGTTTTGAAGTAGTGGCTTCATCCTTGCTGATCGGCCTTTCAGGTTATGTCGATATAGGACTCCTTTTTACTGTGGATGTAGATACTTTCTGTACCTGTTTCCTCCAGCATCTTAACAAGGTGAAGGTGAAGGTGGAGTTGCAGGTAGCCTAGTGGTTAGAGCGTTGGACTAGTAACCGAAAGGTTGCAAGTTCAAATCCCCGAGCTGACAAGGTAAAAAACATCTGCCGTTCTGCCCTTGAACAGGCCTTATTGCAAACAGGATGCATGTTTTGGAATATTTTTATTCTGTACAGGCTTTCTTCAAGCTTCAAGCTTACTTTACACATCTACCAATAGGTACCCTTCTTTGTGAGGCATTGGAATTCCTCCCTGGTCTTTGTCGTTGAATCTGTGCTTGAAATTCACTGCTCGACTGAGAGACCTTATTGAATGTGTGAGGTACAGAGATGGGGTAGTCATTCAAAACGCATGTTAAACACCATTATTCCACCCAGAGTTAGTCTATGCAACTTATCTGTCTTGTTAAGCACATTTTTACTCCTGAAGTTATTTAGACTTGCCATAACAAAGGGATTGAATACTTATTTTTTTTGTAAAAAAAAAAAAAAACAAAAAAAAAAAAATCTCCTAACATAATTCCACTTTATGGGTTATTGTGTGTAGATCAGCGACTCAAAATCTCAATTTAATCAATTTTATGTCCAGACTGTAACACAACAAAATTAGGAAAAAGTCAAAGGGTGTGAATACTTTCTGAAGGCACTGTACATGCAGTATTTACAAGAGCTAGCAATATCTATACAACAATGCAGTTGTGAGCATACTAGGCATTCTGTGTTATAATATATCAGTCTAACTGAATATGGATGTTGTGTTGGATTAATGTTCCAGGCAGGGCCCTGAATGTTCTTGGGCATTGGCAGTTGGTCTGGAAGAACTTCATGACCTTGGACTTCGACTATACAATTTGGCTCTTGCCAGCCCCATGCAGTTTTTTCCACTTCTGAGTAAGATCAAATTGGATCTGTCACATGCTTCTTAAACAACAGGTGTAGACTAACAGTGAAATGCTTATTTATGGGCCCTTCCCAACAATACAGAGAGAACATAGAGAAATAATAGACAAGTAATAATAAATTAAATACACAATGAGTAACGATAACTTGGCTATATACTCGGTACCGAGTCGATGTGCAGTGGAACGAGGTTATTGTGGTAGTTACAGTGCATTTGGAAAGTATTCAGACCCCTTGACTTCCACATTTTCTTACGTTCCAGCCTTAAGCTAAAATTGATAAAAAATATTGTTTTCCTCAACCATCTACACACAATACCCCATAATGACAAAGCAAAAACAGGTTTTTAGACATTTTTGTAGATGTATAATAACAAATACCTTATTTACATAAGTATTCAGACCCTTTGCTATGAGACTTGAAATTTAGCTCAGGTACATCCATTGATCATCCTTGATGTTTCTACAACTTGATTGGAGTCCACCTTTGATAAATTCAATTAATTGGAGATGATTTGGAAAGGCTCAAACCTGTCTATTTAAGGTCCCACCGTTAACAGTGCATGTCAAAGCAAAAACCAAGCCATGAGGTCGAAGGAGTTATCCGTAGAGCTCCAAGACAGGATTATGTCGAGACACAGATCTGGGGAAGGGCACCAAAATATGTCTTTAGCATTCAAGGTCCCCAAGAACACAGTGGCCTCCATTCTTAAATGGAAGAAGTTTGGAACCACCAAGACTCTTCCTAGAGCTGGCCGCCCAGCCAAACTGAGCAATTCGGGAAGAAGGGCCTTGGTCAAGGAGGTGACTCTGACAGAGCTCCATAGTTCCTCTGTGGAGATGAGAGAACCTTCCAGAAGGACAAACATCTCTGCAGCATTTAACCAATCAGGCCTTTATGGCAGAGTGCCCAGACAAAAGCCACTCCTCAGCAAAGGGCACATGGCAGCCCGCTTGGAGTTTGCCAAAAGGCACCTAAAGGACTCTCCGACAGTAAGAAACAAGATTTTCTGGTCTGATGAAACCAAGATTGAACTGTTTGGCCTGAATGCCAAGCGCCACGTCTGGAGGAAACCAGGCACCATCCCTATGGTGAAGCATGGTGGTGTGGGGATGTTTTTCAGTGGCAGGGACTGGGAGATTAGTCAGGATCGAGGGAAAGATGAACGGAACAAAGTACAGAGAGATACTTGATGAAAACCTGCTCAGGACCTCAGACTAGGGTGAAGATTCACCTTCCAAAAGGACGATCCTAAGCATTGAGTGGCCCAGACAATGCCCGGACTTGAACCCGATCGAACATCTCTGAAAAGATTTGAAAATAGCTGTGCAATGACACTTCCCATCCAACCTTACAGAGCTTGAGAGGATCTGCAGAGAAGAACGGGAGAAACTCCCCGCATAGAGGTGTGCCAAGCTTGTATTGACATTCCCAACAAGACTCGCGGCTGTAATCATTGCCAAAGGTACTTCAACAAAGTACTGAGGGAAGGGTCTGAATACTTATGTAAAAGTAATATTTCAGTTTCTAAAAACCAGATTTTTTTTCTTTGTCATTGTGGAAAATTGTGTGTGCATTTTAGAATAAGGCTGTAACGTAACAATGTAGAAAAAGCCAAGTGGTCTGAATACTTTCCGAATGCACAGTATGTACATATAACTAGAAATACAGTGACTAGGCAACAGGATAGATAATAAACAGTAGCAGCAGCGTATGTGATGAGTCAATAATAGATAATAACACAATAGATATTGAGCTTGTTTCCAGCTGAAAGCTTTCGTCCAATGGATCTACAGGATCTGTACTACTAAAGCTGGTGTCAAGGTCGTCTTCATGGCAGCAGGATTAGTCTGTAGGACATACACATGTCTGATTAGCCAACATTTTACAACTTTGTTTCAAATACAAGGTATTATATCCACCCATCCCCCTCATGTCAATAGATCATGCTGGCTAACCTTCCCACACGATACCCCTCCCAACAGACACCAGTCGCTCACCCACCTACACTATGCCCTCCTTACTAAAAACTCTGCTTTTCTCCAATTTAAGACTTCAGGTTTTGCATAAACAATCAACTAAACCTCCATAATACAGAGAACTACAGTAGACTTTTTAGCCTATTTATTAACACACTAACTATGGCAACATGACATGGACCATGCTTATGCCTAGCTCCAGTATATGTATTGGCTCTTCATGGATTCATGGAAAGATTTCGCAAAGTTGACTTGCACTAATTCCTGGTGCTGAGCTTAATGTTGATGCCACTGCAGATGTTTATGGGATTGGACTCTGTAAATAGAACACAATCACTTTAGCCTTTGTGGTTGTTAATTAGCTAGCTAACATAGCTAAAGTTGGCTTGCAAAGTTACAAATGACATCCCCAGATGGCTAATTACATTGATATGCTTTGGAATGTCTAGCCAGCATATTACAAAAGCTAGCTAGCCAGATTTTTGTCTTAGATAAACAAATGTAGTTCGTTAGCTATGCTACCTCTGCTTGAATTCTTAGTAAGTTAAGCAATTTAAATATTACCCCAGCAGCCTGTGCTTGTTTGTAGTTTTCACATCTAGGTACTGAGCACCACGCCATGACTTAACTTTATAATTGTTTTTGACACAGTTGTTGTAATGTTAGCTACCTGTTGATACCCATTCTCAAATGGCTCCACCTCGACGGGTGGTATTTCATCCTGAAATTGCTATGAATTCTGGATATGGAGGTTTGGTTACAAACAGGAAATGTAGATGGCCCGTTTCTACCGGTGAGATGCAGAACCATTCGTATTTGCATGTAGTG
Organism: Oncorhynchus mykiss; assembly: GCF_013265735.2. Lineage (NCBI taxonomy): Eukaryota > Metazoa > Chordata > Actinopteri > Salmoniformes > Salmonidae > Oncorhynchus > Oncorhynchus mykiss. Next base: position 47,139,694 of record NC_048583.1, on the reverse strand, counting down.
AGGAAATTCTCTATTTCAATCAAATCAAATTGTATTGGTCACATACACGTGATTAGCAGATGTTATTGCGGGTGTAGTGAAATGCTTGTGCTTCGAGCTCCGACAGTGCAGTAATATCTAACAAGTCAGTGGTTCCCAAACTTTTTATAGTCCCTTACCCCTTCAAACATTCAACCCCTCTACTACCAGGGTAAGCGCACCCTCAAATATTGTTTTTTTTGCCTTCATTGTAAGCCTGGCACACACACACTATACGATACATTTATTAAACATAAAGAGTTTTTGTCACAACCCGCCTCGTGGGAAGTGACAAAGAGCTCTTATAGGACCAGTGCACAAATAATAATAATCAATCATTTTGGAGAGATTGACATGCATTTTATTAATATTAGCTTTCTGTGTACATCCAACGGCCTTGTTGATAGTGCTGTTAAGAAGGCAGAGCAGCGCTTTATTATAGACAGACTTCTCCTAATCTTAGTTACTACTGCATCAATATGTTTTGACCATGACAGTTTACAATCTAGGGTTACTCAAAGCAGTTTAGTCATCTCAATTTACTCATTATTTATTACAAGATTTAGTTGAGGTTTAGTGAGTGCTTTGTTCCAAATACAATGCTTTTAGTTTTAGAAATATTTATGGCTAACTTATTCCTTGCCACCCACTCTGAAACTAACTGCAGCTCTTTGTGTTGTAGTCATTTCAGTAGCTGTAGTAGCTGACATATAATGTTGAGTCATCCGCATACATAGACACTCTGGCTTTACTCAAAGTCAGGGGCATGTCGTTAGTAAAAATGAAAAAAGCAAGGGGCCTAAACAGCTACCTTGGGGAATTCCTGATTCTAACTGGATTATATTTGAGAGGCTTCCATTAAAGAACACCCTCTGTGTTGTTAGACAGAGAACTCTTTATCCACATTATAGCAAGGAGTGTAAAGTCATAACACATACATTTTTCCAGCAGCAGACTATGATCGATAATGTCAAAAGCTGCACTGAAGTCTTACAAGACAGCCCCCACACTAATTTTATCATCAATTTCTCTCAGTCAATCATCAGTCATTTGTCTAAGTGCTGTGCTCGTTAAGTGTCCTTTCCTATAAGCATGCTGAAATTCTGTTGTCAATTTGTTTACTGTGAAATAGCATTGTATCTGGTCAAACACCATTCTTTCCAGAAGTTTAATAAGGGTTGGTAACAGGCTCATTGGTCGGCTATTTGAGCCAGTAAAGGGGGCTTTCTTATTCTTCGGTAGTGGAATGATTTTAGCTTCCCTCCAGGCCTGAGGGCACACGCTCAGTAGTAGGCTTAAATTAAAGTTGTGGCAAATAGGAGTAGCCATATCGTCTTCTATTATCCTCAGTAATTTTCCATCCAGATTGTCAGACCCCGGTGGCTTGTCATTGTTGATAGACAACAGTATTTCTTTTCACCTCTTCCACACGGACTCTACGGAATTCCAAAGTTAAATTATTGTCTTTCATAATTTGGTCCGATATACTTTGTGTGGTGTCAGCGTTTGTTGCTAGCAGTCATCCCTAAACTTGCTTATCTTGCCAATGAAAAAGTCATTAAAGTAGTTGGTAATATCAGTGGGCTTTGTGATGAATGAGCTATGAGATTCAATGAATGAAGGAGCTGAGTTGGCTTTTTTCCCCCAAAATGTCATTTAAGGTGCCCAAAAGATTTTTGCTATCATTCTTTGTATAATTTCTTTGTTTCATAGTGTAGTTTCTTTTTATTTAGTTTAGTCACATGATTTCTTAATTTAAAGTACGTTTGCCAATCCGTTGTGCTGCCAGACTTAATTGCCATACCTTTTGCCTCATCCCTCTCAAATATACAGTATTTCAATTCCTCATCAATCCAAGGGGATTTAACAGTTTTACAGTAATTTTCTTCATGGGTGCGTGCTTACTAGTAAATGGATTAAGTATAAATGTGTCAAGTGAATATTCTTTACATCATCAACATATGAATCACTACAAAACTTCTTGTAGGACCTCTTATACACTATATTAGGCCCAGCCTTTGGAACTTTGGTTTTCCTAGCTATGGCTATTATATTGTGATCACTACATCCTTTGGATTTGGATACGGCTTTATAGCAGCAGGTAGCCTAGTGGTTAGAGCATTGGGCCAGTAACCGCAAGGTTGCTAGATCGAATCCCCGAGCTGACAAGGTAAAAGTCTGTTGTTCTGCCCCTGAACAAGGCAGTTCCACTGTTCCTAGACCGTCATTGTAAGTAAGAATTTGTTCCTTAACTGACTTGCCTGGTTAAATGAAAATGTTAAAAAATTAAATAAAAAAAAGCTAATTAAAAAGCTTAAAAGCATTAGTAAAGATGTGATTCAAACATGTTGATGATTTATTTCCTGCGCTGTTTGTAACTACCCTGGTAGGTTGACTGACAACCTGATCCAGGTTGCAGGCACTGATTACAGTTTGAATTTTTTTTCTTGAGTGGGCAGCCAATATTTAAATCACCCTGAAAATATACTTCTCTGTTGATATCCCATACATTATCAAGCAGTTCACACATATTATCCAGAATCTGACTGTTAGCACTTGATGGTCTGTAGCAGCTTCCCACAAGAATGGACTTTAGGTGAGGCAGATGAACCTGTAGCCACATTACTTCAACAGTATTTAACATTAGATCGTCTCTAAGCTTTACAGGAATGTGGTTCTGAATATAGACCGCAACACTGCCTCCGTTGGCATTTGTCTTTTCGGTAGATGTTATAACCATGTATTGCTACCACTGTATCATCAAAGGTATTATCTAAGTGAGTTTCAAAGAGAGTCCAAATATGAATGTCATCTGTTACTTAGGCTTGTTTCTTAGGCTATATATGTTAACATGGGCTATTTTGATCACTTTTCTGGGTTGCTTGATTGTTTTGAATGGTTTACTGGGTAGACTTACTGGGTAGACTTACACATGTTATTTCAGTTGGAACTGATAGTACAGGGTGAGCTGCATAAAATGGTCTTCCTACTAGTGTACACCGCCTCAGTGCTTACAGTGTAACTCTGGTTTATAGGCTCATGATTACAGCTTACAGCAGTTGTAGGATAAACAGATGTATTTGGTGCAATTAGGGGTACATTAATTAAATTACTTACATTGTGTTTGCCAAAGCCCCTATGATCATGTTCATTTTATGCAGCATTATGACGACTCATTGTCACAATGGTAGGGATTAACTGAGCTGGTCTTGGATCATTTACCAGTCATTGTTTCAACACAGCCATGAAATCCGAGTCCAGGAGCCAAGATGATTTGGATGGACTCCGTCATTCCTGTAGAGTATCTTCTGTTTCCAGAAGGTGTCAAAGTTATCAATTAAAGTGACTCCATCAGAGCTACAGTAGTCTTTTAGCCAGATGTGTAATGCCAGCAGTCTGCTGAATCTTTCACACCCGTGGCCCAATGATGGTACTGGACCTGACATTATTGCCTGTTTTTTGGAGTCTTTTCATTCTAAAATCAGTTCTTTCAAATCCATTTTCACATGTTCTGAGCTAGCCCTCCTGATGTTGTTTGACCCCACATGGACTACGACAGTGTCAGCTCCCGGCGTCTGTGGAAGAACAGTCGGAAGCAGCCTTGTTATGTCCTGTACTTGTGCTCCTCTGTAGTACAGGGTTTTTGCCTTGGGGACCGAGATGTTTCTCACCATAGACCTGCCTATGATGACAGCTGGTGATGTTGAATGGGCCGCTCTCTCAGGCAGCCTCGCGATCTGCTCCGAGGATCTGAACCCGAGGTAGAAGCAACCGGAGAGGGAGGCAGAATCGAGGACGAAGACTCAGGTACCTCCGGATCCGGGGCGGTAAAGCTGTTTCTGGTCTGTGTCAGTTCCGTGCTCAACATCTCCATGGAGACCCCTGTTGCCAGTTGGGAACAGCTCCGTTCTCCAGAGAAGGGGGAGACACCTTCGGGGATGGAATCCTGCAGAGCACCGGCCAGTTGGCTGTGGAGAGCCGACATGGCAGCGAAACCTCCACCAGCCCAGAGCAGCGTCCGGCTACTGGGGTGGAAGAAAAATAAAAAGTAGGTGGGCGTGGGTTCCCTAGTAGATTATGTAGGTTTGCAACTTGCTTGCTAGGAATAGCTACTAAGCTACAGTAGTCCTCCGCAAGCAAGCAGTTGCTACATTGAAAGTCAGCGCGGTCCACATTGTCCCGGAACAAAGCAAAGTAAACACAGCTCTTGCTATGCTTGAAACGTTCAATGGCGGCCTCCATTTGAGCCTGCCGAGCCGGCAAGGCTATCTGGGATTTTGCGTGTCTCCCCCTATACGGAATCTGGCAGGATCCCGGGACAGATGGCAGCGCTCACAGCAATTTAACCCAACAGAGCTGCAGGATTCAATATAAATTAAAAGTGTATAAAAACACTGTCAGCTTTTAAACTGAGGTCTTTAGTTCGGATTTTGGCGTTCAACAACAACAAACGTATTTGAGAGAGTCTCCATTTTAAGGTAGGAGGTAAAGGCAACAAAAAAAGGCCATGGTGGCGAAGTAAATATAATATAAGTATTTAAGTAAAACACTGGAATGGTAGATTTGCAGTGGAATGTGCAAAGTAGAAATAAAAATAATGGGGTGCAAAGAAGCAAAAATAAATACATGAATACAGTAGGGGAATAGGTAGTTGGGCTAAATTATAGATGGGCTTTGTACAGGTGCAGTAATCTGTGAGCTGCTCTGACAGCTGGTGCTTAAAGCTAGTGAGGGAGATAAGTGTTTCCAGTTTCAGAGATTCTTGTAGTTCTTCCCAGTCATTGGCAGCAGAGAACTGGAAGGAGAGGCGGCCAAAGGAATAATTGGTTTTGGGGGTGACCACAGAGATACCTGCTGGAGCGCATACTACAGGTGGATGCTGCTATGGTGACCAGCGAGCTGAGATAAGGGGAGACTTTACCTAGCAGGGTCTTGTAGATTACCTAGAGCCAGTGGGTTTGGCGACGAGTATGAAGCGAGGGCCTGCCAACTAGAGCGTACAGGTCGCAGTGGTGGGTAGTATACGGGCCTTTGGTGACAAAACGGATGGCACTGTGATAGACTGCATCCAATTGATTGAGTAGGGTATTGGAGGCTATTTTGTAAATGACATCGCCAAAGTCGAGGATCGGTAGGATGGTCAGTTTTACAAGGGTATGTTTGGCAGCATGAGTGAAGGATGCATTGTTGCGAATTAGGAAGCCAATTGTAGATTTAACTTTGGATTGGAGATGTTTGATGTGAGTCTGGAAGGAGAGTTTACAGTCTAACCAGACACCTAGTTATTTGTAGTTGTTCACATATTCTAAGTCAGAGCCGTCCAGAGTAGTGATGCTGGACGGGCGGGAAGGTGCAGGCAGCGATCGGTTGAAGAGCATGCATTTGGTTTTACTTGTATTTAAGAGCAGTTGGAGGCCACGGAAGGACAGTTGTATGGCATTGAAGCTCGCCTGGAGGGTTGTCAACACAGTGTCCAAAGAAGGGCAAGAAGTATACAGAATGGTGTCGTCTGCGTAGAGGTGGATCAGAGACTCACCAGCAGCAAGAGCGACATCATTGATGTATACAGAGAAGAGAGTCGGCCCAAGAATTGAACCCTGTGGCAACCCCCATAGAGACTGCCAGAGGCCCGGACAAAAGGCCCCCCTATTTGACACACTGAACTCTATCAGAGAAGTAGTTGGTGAACCACGCGAGGCAATCATTTGAGAAACCAAGGCTATCTAGTCTACCGATGAGGATGTGGTGATTGACAGAGTCGAAAGCCTTGACCAGGTTAATGAATACGGCTGCACAGTATTGTTTCTTATCGATGGCGGTTAAGATATCGTTTAGGATCTTGTGTGGCTGAGTTGCATCCATGACAAAATCTGAAACCAGATTGCATAGCGGAGAAGGTGCGTTGGGATTCGAAATGGTCGGTAATCTGTTGACTTGGCTTTCGAAGACCTTAGAAAGGCAGGGTAGGATAGATATATGTCTGTAGCAGTTTGAGTCAAGAGTGCCCCCCCCCCCTTTAAAGAGGGGGATGACCGCAGCTGCTTTCCAATCTTCGGGAATCTCAGACGACACGAAAGAGCGGTTTGCAACAATTTCAGCAGATAATTTTAGAAAGAAAGGGTCCAGAATATCTAGCCCGGCTGACTTGTAGGGGTCCAGGTTTTGCAGCTCTTTCAGAACATCAGCTGATTGGATTTGGGAGAAGGAGAAATGGGGAAGGCTTGGGCTAGTTGCTATGGGGGGTACAGTGCTGTTGACCGGGGTAGGGGTAGCCAAGTGGAAAGCGTGGCCAGCCGTAGAAAAATGCTTGTTGAAATTCTCAATTATAGTGGATTTATCGGTGGTGACAGAGTTTAAAAGCTAGCCTTGGCTTTTCTAACTGCCTTGTACAGTGCCTTGCGAAAGTATTCGGCCCCCTTGAACTTTGCGACCTTTTGCCACATTTCAGGCTTCAAACATAAAGATATAAAACTGTATTTTTTTGTGAAGAATCAACAACAAGTGGGACACAATCATGAAGTGGAACGACATTTATTGGATATTTCAAACTTTTTTAACAAATCAAAAACTGAAAAATTGGGCGTGCAAAATTATTCAGCCCCCTTAAGTTAATACTTTGTAGCGTCACCTTTTGCTGTGATTACAGCTGTAAGTCGCTTGGGGTATGTCTATCAGTTTTGCACATCAAGAGACTGACATTTTTTCCCATTCCTCCTTGCAAAACAGCTCGAGCTCCATGAGGTTGGATGGAGAGCATTTGTGAACAGCAGTTTTCAGTTCTTTCCACAGATTCTCGATTGGATTCAGGTCTGGACTTTGACTTGGCCATTCTAACACCTGGATATGTTTATTTTTGAACCATTCCATTGTAGATTTTGCTTTATGTTTTGGATCATTGTCTTGTTGGAAGACAAATCTCCGTCCCAGTCTCAGGTCTTTTGCAGACTCCATCAGGTTTTCTTCCAGAATGGTCCTGTATTTGGCTCCATCCATCTTCCCATCAATTTGAACCATCTTCCCTGTCCCTGCTGAAGAAAAGCAGGCCCAAACCATGATGCTGCCACCACCATGTTTGACAGTGGGGATGGTGTGTTCAGCTGTGTTGCTTTTACGCCAAACATAACGTTTTGCATTGTTGCCAAAAAGTTCAATTTTGGTTTCATCTGACCAGAGCACCTTCTTCCACATTTTTGGTGTGTCTCCCAGGTGGCTTGTGGCAAACTTTAAACTACACTTTTTATGGATATCTTTAAGAAATGGCTTTCTTCTTGCCACTCTTCCATAAAGGCCAGATTTGTGCAATATATGACTGATTGTTGTCCTATGGACAGAGTCTCCCACCTCAGCTGTAGATCTCTGCAGTTCATCCAGAGTGATCATGGGCCTCTTGGCTGCATCTCTGATCAGTCTTCTCCTTGTATGAGCTGAAAGTTTAGAGGGACGGCCAGGTCTTGGTAGATTTGCAGTGGTCTGATACTCCTTCCATTTCAATATTATCGCTTGCACAGTGCTCCTTGGGATGTTTAAAGCTTGGGAAATATTTTTGTATCCAAATCCGGCTTTAAACTTCTTCACAACAGTATCTCGGACCTGCCTGGTGTGTTCCTTGTTCTTCATGATGCTCTCTGCGCTTTTAACGTACCTCTGAGACTATCACAGTGCAGGTGCATTTATACGGAGACTTGATTACACACAGGTGGATTGTATTTATCATCATTAGTCATTTAGGTCAACATTGGATCATTCAGAGATCCTCACTGAACTTCTGGAGAGAGTTTGCAGCACTGAAAGTAAAGGGGCTGAATAATTTTGCACCCCCAATTTTTCACTTTTTGATATGTTAAAAAAGTTTGAAATATCCAATAAATGTCGTTCCACTTCATGATTGTGTCCCACTTGTTGTTGATTCTTCACAAAAAAATACAGTTTTATATCTTTATGTTTGAAGCCTGAAATGTGGCAAAAGGTCGCAAAGTTCAAGGGGGCCGAATACTTTCGCAAGGCACTGTATATTGGTCTCTAACTTCCCTGAAAAGTTGCATATCACGGGGGCTGTTCGGTGCTATTGCAGAACGCAATAGGATGTTTTTGTGTTGGTGAAGGGCAGTCAGGTCTGGAGAGAACCAAGGGCTATATCTGTTCCTGGTTCTACATTTCTTGAATGGGGTATGCTTATTTAACATGATGAGGAAGTATTTTTTTTAAATAACCAGGCATCCTCTACTGACGGGATGAGGTCAATATCCTTCCAGGATACCCCGGCCAGGTCGATTAGAAAGGCCTGCTCGCTGAAGTGTTTCAGGGAGCGTTTGACAGTGATGAGTGGAGGTCGCTTGACTGCTGACCCATTACAGATGCAGGCAGTGATCGCTGAGATCTTGGTTGAAAACAGCCGAGGTGTATTTAGAGTACAAGTTGGTTAGGATGATATCTATGAGGGCGCCCGTGTTTACGGCTTCGGGGTGGTACCTGGTAGGTTCATTGATCATTTGTGTGAGACTGAGGGCATCAAGCTTAGATTGTAGGATGGCTGGGGTGTTAAGCATGTTCCAGTTTAGGTCACCTAGCAGCACGAGCTCTGAAGATAGATGGGGGTCAATCAGTTCACATGTGGTGTCCAGAGCACAGCTGGGGGCAGAGGGGGGTCTATAGCAGGCGACAGCGGTGAGAGACTTGTTTTTAGAGAGTTGGATTTTTAAAAGTAGAAGTTCAAATTGTTTGGGTACAGACCTGGATAGTAGGACAGAACTCTGCAGACCATCTCTGCAGTAGATTGCCCCCTTTGGTCGTTCTATCTTTTCTGAAAATGTTGTAGTTAGGGATGGATATTTCAGAGTTTTTGGTGGTCTTCCTACGCCAGGATTCAGACACGGCTAGGACATCAGGGTTGGCAGATTGTGCTAAAGCAGTGAATTAAACAAACTTAGGGAGGAGGCTTCTAATGTTAACCTGTCTAAGATATTGGTTCCCAATTGGGGATCAACCCTCCCACGTTCAGCTGAAACGGTGGCGCATGGAACGCAAAAATATTCTTAAAAATATTTAACCTCCACACATTAACAAGTCCAATAGCTCAAATGAAAGATAAACACCGTGTTCATCTAGCCAGCAAGTCAGATTTCTAAAATGTTTTACGGCGAAAACATAGCACATATATATGTAAAACCACCACCAGACACAGCTCATTTGAATAGCCAAAACATGCAATCAACAAACGCAGGATTAAAAAATAAATCGCTCACTAACCTTTTGAAAATCTTCATCAGATGACAGTAATATGACATGTTACACAGTACATTTTTTTTTTCAATAATATGCCATTTATATCCATAAATGTCCATTTGCAGTGAGTTCACGTTCAGAAATTACTCAAAAATGCCTGCAGGAAATCTATGTAGCGCGGCAAGATAACGTAAATAGACATCATAAACTTTGACTAAATATACATGTTCTACATATAGTTAGAAAGATACACTGCTTCTTTATTCAACCGCTTTGTTAGATTTATTTTTAATGTTACAGAAATCGCACACTATTCAATATGCTGAGACAGCGCTCAGTTCCAAGCTACATTTCTACGTAATGTTGGAGTCAACAGAAACACAGATTTAAGCATAAATATTCCCTTACCTTCGATGGTCTTCGTTCAGAATGTTCTGGAAGGCTTCATACTTACCCAATACATTGTTTGGTTTCAAGTCTTGCGTCTTTGTATTAGCTACTGCTAATAACATCAGCTGAAATGCACCCAAAACGTCCTCTGGTCCGGAAAAGTTGCGCATCAAAACTTCAAAATTACGTATTATATGTTGACTAAACAGGTCAAACTAAGTGCAGAAGCAAGCTTTATGATGTTTTAGACACGCAAAACAAACTTCAATTCAATCGGCCATCGTCTGCCCTTCTCTTGAGTGCTGGAACAAAGGAATGGCTGGGACCAATTCGCGCCCCTACGCACAGCCTATTCTCTCGTGGCACGCACTAATTTCACTCCCATAGGGTTAATTCTCGCGGGATTTGAACGATTCAAAGCTCTACTGAAAGAGGACATCTAGCGGAAGAGATAGAAAGTGTCCCCAGAATCATAACTGGTTGGGAAGGGTGGGGGCCATGACGTCAAAGTTGCTCCAACTTTCATGGCCACAAAAACTAGTTTGGAAGAATGCCTGCCCTGTGAGTTCTGCTATACTTACAGACATAATTCCAACGGTTTTAGAATCTTTAGAGTGTTTTCTATCCAATAATAATTTTTATTTGCATATATTAGCAATTTTTGACAGATTTTTTTTCAGTTTACTAGGGGTACCCAATCTCTCCAAAGGGGGCATATGTCTGCCATATGCATGAAACCAAGGCTATTACGGTTACAGTGCCTTGCGAAAGTATTCGGCCCCCTTGAACTTTGCGACCTTTTGCCACATTTCAGGCTTCAAACATAAAGATATAAAACTGTATTTTTTTGTGAAGAATCAACAACAAGTGGGACACAATCATGAAGTGGAACGACATTTATTGGATATTTCAACATTTTTGAACAAATCAAAAACTGAAAAATTGGGCGTGCAAAATTATTCAGCCCCCTTAAATGAATACTTTGTAGCGCCACCTTTTGCTGCGATTACAGCTGTAAGTCGCTTGGGGTATGTCTCTATCAGTTTTGCACATCGAGAGACTGACATTTTTTCCCATTCCTCCTTGCAAAACAGCTCAAGCTCAGTGAGGTTGGATGGAGAGCATTTGTGAACAGCAGTTTTCAGTTCTTTCCACAGATTCTCGATTGGATTCAGGTCTGGACTTTGACTTGGCCATTCTAACACCTGGATATGTTTATTTTTGAACCATTCCATTGTAGATTTTGCTTTATGTTTTGGATCATTGTCTTGTTGGAAGACAAATCTCCGTCCCAGTCTCAGGTCTTTTGCAGACTCCATCAGGTTTTCTTCCAGAATGGTCCTGTATTTGGCTCCATCCATCTTCCCATCAATTTGAACCATCTTCCCTGTCCCTGCTGAAGAAAAGCAGGCCCAAACCATGATGCTGCCACCACCATGTTTGACAGTGGGGATGGTGTGTTCAGCTGTGTTGCTTTTACGCCAAACATAACGTTTTGCATTGTTGCCAAAAAGTTCAATTTTGGTTTCATCTGACCAGAGCACCTTCTTCCACATGTTTGGTGTGTCTCCCAGGTGGCTTGTGGCAAACTTTAAACAACACTTTTTATGGATATCTTTAAGAAATGGCTTTCTTCTTGCCACTCTTCCATAAAGGCCAGATTTGTGCAATATACGACTGATTGTTGTCCTATGGACAGAGTCTCCCACCTCAGCTGTAGATCTCTGCAGTTCATCCAGAGTGATCATGGGCCTCTTGGCTGCATCTCTGATCAGTCTTCTCCTTGTATGAGCTGAAAGTTTAGAGGGACGGCCAGGTCTTGGTAGATTTGCAGTGGTCTGATACTCCTTCCATTTCAATATTATCGCTTGCACAGTGCTCCTTGGGATGTTTAAAGCTTGGGAAATCTTTTTGTATCCAAATCCGGCTTTAAACTTCTTCACAACAGTATCTCGGACCTGCCTGGTGTGTTCCTTGTTCTTCATGATGCTCTCTGCGCTTTTAACGGACCTCTGAGACTATCACAGTGCAGGTGCATTTATACGGAGACTTGATTACACACAGGTGGATTGCTACCGTGGCGATGACCGAAGATAATTATTTTGGGAGATAATGTGGTCGGCATTTAATTGTGAGGTATTCTAGGTCAGCGAACAAAATTACTTGAGTTCCTGAATGTTCCTAGAATTACGCCATGATTCGGTAATCATGAAACAGACCCCTCCGCCCTTCTGCTTCCCGGGAGATATTTATTCCTGTCTGCGCGATGTTCTGAGAATCCTGCTGGCTTTACTGACTCCGATAGAGTTTCCAGAGAAAGCCGTGTTTCCGTGAAACAAAGTTACAGGCCCCGATGTCTCTCTAGAAAGAAATCCTTGTTCGAAGCTCATCAACTTTGCTATCCAAAGACTGAACTAATACACTCAGTAATATACTCGGAAGCGGTGGGTGGTGTGCGCGCCTCCTAAGTTGAACCAGCAGGCCACCTCGAGTGCCTCTCCTCCGCCGGCGAGGTTTTGGATCGGTCTCTGGAATAAGTTTGATTGCTCTGGGGAGAGTGAACAAAGGATCGGCTCCAGAGATGTCGTATTGCTGGTCATAATAATGGTAGTTCTGGTGAGTTATCGCCTCTCTAATATCCAATAGTTCTTCCTGGCTGTATGTAATGACATATAACATTTTCTGAGCTAATAATGTAAAAAATTGTACATTAAAAAACAAAATACTGCAAAGTCTTCTAAGAGCTAGTCGCGATGCTGCCATCTCCGTCGGCATCATGGTAGTAGCTAATGACACATGTTCATAACATACTAATGTATTTACAGTACACGGTGAGATGTCTTTCTTTGGGATATGACCCATTCTGGTTGTTGGCCATACTTAAATGAGTGACTCAATAGTACTGTTGTGGTTTACTATCATTTAAGATACAAGGCATTCGCTCTGCGTCTGAACTGCTGAGGCGGATTAGAGATTGGCCGAGTGGAATTACAAATGTAACTGTTTGGAATGGAAATTGACCCCAGGTCTGTTCTCTGCTGTTGAACTTGGCGGGCTCCCTGAAACACACACACACACACACCCTCCTCCATTATACTGAGAGAGGTGCTTGTGTGTCGGGATCTGTGAAATGTTGGCACTCGCTCACTTCCACAAACAGAGAGAGCTCTCTGAGAAGTAATAGCAGGAAGCAGCATGATCGGAACAGCGTTTCTCCTCTTGTTCCAGTCAACAGTGAAACAACAAAACATCTCTCCTCACATATCTATCTTCCATTATTGCGCTGTGTAGAGATGACAGCTTTATGGCTGGTGTTTTCCAGATTCCCCCTCCTGTTTCCCCAGGCAGGCAGCTCAGCTCTGTGTTCATCCTGTAGGAGTGGAGGGGTGTCTGAGCATAGCATGGACACAGGTTTTGTGTAAAGGATAGGATAGGATACAATACCAGCCCCCTGCATTCCCAGGGCCTGCAGAAACGGTTCTGCATCCGTTGGCACAGCGACAGGAGAACTGAGAGGCCCGTTGAGTGGGGGGGGGGGGTTCAACCTGAAGCCAACTTGAAGCCCTACTCAAACACACAAAACCACTCACAGTGAAAAGGGGGTCCATTGAAATTCACCAGTGTAAACAGCAGATCAACAGTACTGAATTGTCTGTTTAGAAGATGGCCAGGTCCTTCTCTTGAGACTTCCCTTCCTCTGTCAGGAATATTCCCGTGCCTCTCCGTGCACTTCATCTGTCACGCGCCACAGTCTGGTTAGAGGGATTTGATCAGATGGAGAGCAGAGCAGTGAGTCGGTCAGTCTGAGGACTGGGGTGGAAAGAGCCTGATGACAGGCTCTGATGGGTCTGTGACATGCAGCAGGGCAGGATGTCAAACAGATTGATCCGGATCTACATAGACACACACACACGCTGCCTCCGCCTCGTGTTCAAGGTACTGGAGTTAACTTGTTATGGCTGCAATCCCAATACAGGGATCGATATGACAACTACCAGTGAAAATAGAGGGCGCCAAATTCAAACCACAGAAATCTCATAATTACAATTCCTAAAACATACATGTGTCTGTCTTATATCATTTTAAAGGTAATCTTGTTGTTAATCCCACCAATGTGTCCGATTTCAAATAGGCTTTTCAGCGGAAGCACTACAAACGATTATGTTAGGTCTCCACCAAACCACAATTTTCCAGCGAAACATAGCATTCACAAAAAGCACAAATAAAGATAAAATGAATCACTAACCTTGAATTATCTTCATCAGATGACACTCATAGGACTTCATGTTATACAATACATGCATGTTTTGTTTGATATTTAAATAAAACAATCTGAGTTTACATTGGCTTATTAGATTCACTTGTTCCAAAAACATCAAGTGATATTGCATAACCATATCGTTTCAACAGAAATACTCATCATAAAATGTAGATGATAATACAAGTTATACACATGGAATTATAGATATACCTCTCCTTAATGCAACCGCTGTGTCAGATTTCAAAAAAGGTTTACGGAAAAAGCAACACATGCAATAATCTGAGACGGCGCTCAGAACAGAAGACAAATTAGCCGCCATGTTGGAGTCAACAGAAACCAGAAAATCCCTGATAAATGTTTCCTTACCTTTGATGAACTTCATCAGAATGCAGTCCTAGGAATCCCAGGTCCACAATAAATGCTTGATTTGTTTGAAAATGTCCGTTACTTATGTCCGACTTACTTATGTCCGACTTATGTCGCTACTTTGGTTAACGCGCTTGGTAAACAGTTCCAAAGTCACAAAGTGCGTCCACTATAACGTGACGAAATGTCCAAAAGTTCCGTAACAGTCAGTAGAAACATGTCAAACGATGTACTGAATCAATCTTTAGAATGTTGTTTACATATCTTGAATAACGTTCCAACCGGAGAATTAGAATGACTTCAGATGAGCGAAGGAACGCAGGTCCTTCATCTGTGAACGTGCATAGTGAATGCATGGTCAACTCGTGGAAGTGGTGACTATTTCCTGTGTTATTCGACCCCCCTTCACATGAGAGTGATCAGACAAAGTTCTGTTGACTGTTGACATCTAGTGGAAGGCGTAGGAAGTGAAAACTCATCCATATCTCGCTGTAATTTCATTGAGAGCTTGGTTGAAATTCTGCCCCCCCCCAAAAAAATTTTTAAAAAAAAATAAACAGGAAGTGGAATTTCTCAGGTTTTTGCCTGGTGTATTTGTTCTGTTATGCTCACAGACATAATTCAAACCGTTTTAGACATTTCAGAGTGTTTTCTATCCAATACTAATAATAATATGCATATATTAGCAACTGAGATTGAGGAGCTGGCTGTTTTCAATGGGCACCTTTTCATCCAAGCTACTCAATACTGCCCCTGCAGCCATAAAAGTTAACACAGCTTCATTATATCAAATTAAGAGGCAGTTTATGGACAGACGTGGAAATGGTTTGCCCCATTTCATTTTCTTATTTTATTTCACCTTTATTTAACTAGGTAGGACAGTTGAGAACAAGTTCACATTTACAACTGTGACCTGGCCACGATAAAGCAAAGCAGTGCGACAAAAACAACAATACAGAGTTACACATGGAATAAACAAACGTACAGTGGATAACACAATAGAAAAATCTGTATACAGTGTGTGCAAATGAGGTAAGGCAATAGATAGGCCATAGTGGCGAAGTAATTACAATTAACACTGGAGTGATAGATGTGCAGATGAGGATGTGCAACTGGAAATACTGGTGTGCAAAAGAGCGGAAAACAAAAACAAATATGGGGATATGAGGTAGTTGGTTGATTGGGCTATTTACAGATGGGCTGTGTACAGCTGCAGTGATCGGTAAGCTGCTCTGACCACTGATGCTTTAAAGTTAGTGAGGGAGATATAAGTCTCCAACTTCAGTGATTTTTGCAATTCGTTCCAGTCATTGGCAGCAGAGAACTTGAAGGAAAGGTGCCAAAGAGGTGTTGGCTTTGGGGATGACCAGTGAGATATACCTGATGGAGCGCGTGCTACGGGTGGGTGTTGCTAAGGTGACCAGTGAGCTGAGATAAGGCGGGGCTTTAACTAGCAAAGACTTATAGATGACCTGGTGCCAGTGGGATTGGCGACAAATATGTAGCGAGGACCAGCCAACGAGAGCATACAGGTCGCAGTGGTGGCTGGTATAAGGGACTTTGGTGACAAAACGGATGCACTGTGATAGACTACATCCGGTTTGCTGAGTAGAGTGTTGGAGGCTATTTTGTAAATGACATCGCCGAAGTCAGAACCGTCAAGAGTAGTGATGCTAGTCGGACAGGCGGATGCGGGCAGCGAATGGTTGAAAAGCATGCATTTGGTTTTACTAGTGTTTAAGAGCAGTTGGAGCCACGGAAGGAGTGTTGTATGGCATTGAAGCTCGTTTGGAGGTTAGTTAACACACACAAGATGTATACAGAATGGTGTCGTCTGCGTAGAGGTGGATCAGGGAATTGCCCACAGCAAGAGCGATATCGTTGATATATACAGAGAAAAGAGTCGGCCAGAGAATTGAACCCTGTGGTAACCCCATAGAGACTGCCAGAGGGCCGGACAACAGGCCCTCCGATTTGACACACTGAACTCTATCTGAGAAGTAGTTGGTGAACCAGGCGAAGCAGTCATTTGAGAAACCAAGGCTGTTGAGTCTGCCGATAAGAATATGGTGATTGACAGAGTTGAAAGCCTTGGCCAGGTCGATGAAGACGTCTGCACAGTACTGTCTTTTATCGATGGCGGTTATGATATAATTTAGTACCTTGAGCATAGCTGAGGTGCACCCCTGACCAGCACGGAAACCGGATTGCACAGTGGAGAAGGTACGGTGGGATTCTAAATGGTCAGTGATCTGTTTATTAACTTGGCTTTCGAAGACTTTAGAAAGGCAGGGCAGGATGGATATAGGTCTATAACAGTTTGGGTCTAGAGTGTCACCCCCTTTGAAGAGGGGGATGACCGCGGCAGCTTTCCAATCTTTAGGGATCTCAGATGATACGAAAGAGAGGTTGAACAGACTGGTAATAGGGGTTGCAACAATGGCTGTGGATAATTTTAGAAAGAGGGTCCAGATTGTCTAGCCCAGCTGATTTTGTACGTGTCCAGGTTTTGCAGCTCTTTCAGAACATCTGCTATCTGGATTTGGGTGAAAGAGAAGCTGGGGAGGCTTGGATAAGTAGCTGCGGTGGGTGCAGGGCTGTTGGCCTGGGTTGGGGTAGCCAGGAGGAAGACCTGGCCAGCTGTAGCGAAATGCTTGTTAAAATTCTCGATTATCCTAGGTTTATCGGTGGTGACAGTATTACCTAGCTTCAGTGTAGTGGGCAGCTGGAAGGAGGTGCTCTTATTCTCCATGGACCTTAGTGTCCCAAAACGTTTTGGAGTTAGAGCTACAGGATGCAAATTTCTGTTTGAAAACGCAAGCCTTTGCTTTCCTGACTGCCTGCGTGTATTGGTTCCTGACTTTCTTGAAAAGTTGCATATCGCTGGGACTCTTCGATGCTAGTGCAGTCCGCCACAGGATGTTTGTGTGCTGGTCGAGCATAGTCCATATAGTCCAGTGAAGTTCCTTGATGGCCATCTTGGTGTCTGCTTGATGGGGAATACACAGCTGTAACTATAACCGACAAGAATTCTCTTGGTAGGTGAAATGGCCGGCACTTGATTGTATGGAATTTTAGATCTGTTGAGCAGAAGGACTTGAGTTCCTTTATGTTGTTATGATTACACCATGAATCGTTAATCATAAAGTATACACCCCCGCCCTTCCTTTTCCCAGAGATGTGTTTTATCTCTGTCGGGGCGATGCTTGGAGAAGCCCACTGGCTAAACCGATTCCGACAATACATCCCGATAGAGCCATGTTTCCGTGAAACAGAGAATGTTACAATCTCTGATGTCTCTCTGGAAGGAAACCCTTGCTCGAATTTCATCTACCTTGATGTCAAGAGACTAGACATTGGCTAGTAGTATACTCAAGAGCGGTGTGCAATGTGCACGCTACGGAGCCTGGCCAGGTGGCTGCTTCGTCCAACCCTTCTGAGGCGTCGTTGTTTTGGATCACCTATTGGAATTAGCTCCATTGTCCTGGGTGGTGGTCCGAAGAGAGGATCTGCTTCGGGAAAGTCGTATTCCTAGTCGTAATGTTGCAAAGTTTACGTTGCTCTTATTTCCAATTGTTCTTCCCGGCTGTATGTAATAACTTAAGATTTCTTGTTGTATCAATGTAAGAAATAATACATAAAAAACTAAATACTGCATAGTTTCCTAAGAACTCGAAGTGAGGCGACCATCTCTGTCGGTGCTATACTGAATCAGGGATATGGGAGGAAGTGACCTGGGGATGGCCTTACCAGCTGACCACTGACCCTCCGCTTGCACTTGTGCATTCATTTCTCTTTCACACCGTCTCTGTTACCAGACACGCATGCACGCACGACCCCCAAGCCCTCCTGATTCCCTCCTTCCTTTAGGGTGTCTGCTGGTCCTCTCTCCTCCCCCAGCAGACTGGTGGGTTAGCTGGTGGCTGCTGATGAGCCAACATGTTTTCCTGAGTGGCAGGAAGCGCTCTAACACAATCAGCAGTGCTGAAAAGTGGACCATGTGAGAGGCTGAGATAAGCGCCTTGCCCGGGCCCTGGGCCCTCGGTACAGACCCAGTACCATCTGCTGTCCTCACTGGACCTCCTCACGGTTGGTGCGGTCTGCAGTGTACAGTTAGGGCATTTTTACACACCATTTTCAGCTGTAAACCTAGTTCAAATCAGAGTTCAATTATTTGTTACATTGTCTTTTTATTTTCTCCATTTGGTCTGGTTGGTTTCACATTTGTCAAATGAACAAAAAATCCTAAACAAAACCAAGTGTCCATGCTAGTCATTTGATCATTTGACAAATTCTCACATTAAATCCATCTATGATTATCATGAAGTATCACTTGCCCCAATATTCATATTACTTCCACTTTGGCCTTCGCACAACATGCGGGATAATAGCCGCTCTAACTGTGATATGAATAGGCTATACAGTAACCTACTGTATATCCCTGGCATAGCAGCCATCTCCCCTAATCTGAATCGGTTGCGCTCATACATGCTCTGTTATACTCAGAATGTTTCAGAGATATCAGGTTATGCTACTGTGTGCATTTCATTAAATGCTCGCAGTCAAACAACCAATAATACTACACCTCTAGTTATTTTCCTGTGTTTGGTACCGACTGCGTTCTAACCTGCAGTGAACCACACCATGGTACGAATGGAATCTGACCCAGACCACCCTTTTTGAGCGAACCACGGTGTGTTGTTTAGTCGGCTCCAATTGAGGATGTTGTTCACACCAGTCCAAACAAACCAAACTAAGGGGGGAAATGCACCAGAGTTAGAAAAACATTCCACTCCAAACTAATTGGGTTTGAAAGCCCCCTTTAAAGTGAGTGTTTAATCTTCCCAGTAGCCCTTGGGATTTTTAACTCAAGGTTATTAGGCCTGTAAGCTATTCAGGTGAACAGTAGCTTGAAGGGCTAGGCTAGTTAAAATGCTCAACAATTTTTCTGGCTCAATACTGGGGCTGTGATTTCTAGATCTGGCCCTGATTTGTTTGTCTTGTAAGACAGACGGTGAGTTTTATATTGATGGGCTGAGTGTGTGTGTGTGTTTAAGTGTGACAGGGTGGTATGAACTAAAAGCAGTGTGGGATTAGCTCAGTGACTGTCTGCACCAGCACCAGCATGGCAGATACTATCAAGAGGTGTTAGAGAAATAATATATAATGTAGTGTTGCCTCTGGGAGAGAGGGATATTGAGATATAGAGAGAGAGAGGTGTTGCAGGGGCTTGGCTTGTATTAAACAAGCGTAGGGCAGTAGGGTCTTGTTACAAGCTGACACACACACACACACACACACACCGACCCCACATACACACTGAAAATACATTTTTTTGGTGGCAGACTTGAAGGGCCATTTTGTATCCTACTCACTGAGACTGGGCTGGATCAATCAAATTCAATCAATAAAATCAGCAGATGTCACAAAGTGCTTATGAGAGCCATCAGCTCCATCTGAGCCATACCCATTAGAGAGGGAGAAATACACAGTACACAAGCTCACACATCACTCTCATCACAGATCATGCACTCAATGAATCACAACATTTCAAAAGTGCGTAGTGTACCGGTGAACGTGTGCAGGATAGGGTATTATGTAGTGATAATATTATTTTTGATCATATAGTTTCGACTCGCAATAGTATTTTTGCGCTAGTTGGCTGTACCTGCACCAAAACTCCGATATTTTTCCTTCCTAGCTTGTTCTCCACCTTCTTTTTTAAATAGGAAGGCAATTTGTTTTCAGCACTTGTATTTCCATGACTGATCAAAGCCAGTTTTCTCATGGCTCTTGTGCCTCTGCAGCAGACATATGGTGAGCAATATGTTTGGAACAGCACATCGCAATAAAATCACAGTATCGAATCGCAATCGCGAGAATCGCATACATATCGTACCGACACCAAAGTATCGTGTTAATATCGTATCATGAGGTCCCTGGCAATTCCCAGCACTAGTATTATGTTAGTAAGTAAGTGTTAATGGAGTCTGAATGAAATGTCCCTCCTATTTGACCCGTAATCCAGCCTTATTAAGAGGATTGTGTTCTTAAAAAAAGATGACACTTTTTTTTGAAGGAGACTTATCCGCCATGCTTGGCCGTGTTGTTTTTGGCACACAGTTAAGGGCAGTTACGTTTCAATGTTCAGGTGCTACTGTGTGTTCTGCTGCCAATATCTATACTTTTGGGAATACTGCAGTATGATGGCATTGTTGTTATTATGGTTTATATTTAGCCTTGCGTTGCACATATTGCATTGCATGTGGTGCTGCAATTCCACTCGGTTGCAGACGCTTGTGATGAATGTACCAATACCAGACCTGATTCAATATTCAGATTCAATCAGATCAGAGCTGCAATCAGATTAACCTGAGAACAAAGGACGAGACCAGCTCCTGTCTCATCCAGGTCCAATTATTCTATTATGGCCGTTGTTATTTGCCTTTAACTGTGGGCGAGATCCATGGAACACAAGTTCAAATGTTATTACAGGGGGATGTATGATTCTTCATTGTATCTCTGCTTTAATCTGTGGGCTAACATAAATCACCAGACAGAATGGCATTGTCCCACGGTGGTTGGTTGGATACAAATGCCAGCCATCCGCCCGAGCCAATTACTGGAGACTATCTGGGCTGTGTTTGGTCCCCATCCAGTTGGCTGGTGGTGAAAGAGGGTGTATTGAACAGAACTGAGGCGCAGGAGAGACCGAACAGAAGGTGAATCTTAATTGCTCAATTAGGGGGAAGAAGTCTGCCCCTGTTAAATGTTCTCATCATAGGGGACATGGCATGGAAGAGAGAGGTTTTGTGATTGATACCAAGCCTGATTCTGGATTGACATTCTAATAGGGAAATAATGACTGCCGTCAGTCTAGCCTTGTCACAGATCTATGTGCTTTTTAGTCATCTTTGTCACTTGTTGAACTACCATTCATGTTTAGCATGCCAACAAATACAACACAGAGGGGGGGGGTATTTTTGGGTTGTTTTCTTATTAGTTAAGTGCTGACCTTACCATAATGTAAAAGCACTTAGCCATGTGTCGTGTGAGCTGTGGTGTTAATGATGTGGGATGATCTGTTATGGAGATGGAGAGCAATAGGTTCAAGGCCAGGTCGGGATTGGTTGGGATTGGGAGTCCCATAGGGTGGCACACAATTGGCCCAGCGTCGTCTGGGTTTGGCCGGGGTAGGCTGTCATTGTAAATAAGAATTTGTTCTTAACTTGCCTAGTTAAATAAAGGTTCAATAAATAAAAAGTAAAGAGGAAACCGGGACAGCAGTCGCATACACGTACGCAGGTCAGCAATTTTAACTAATCGAAAAAACAACCCGAAAAGAACCCATCTTTGAAACAATGTGTTATACAAAGGATTGGAGAGAAGACTAATAATATGGTTGTTCTAGATTCTGTAATTGGACACGGCTTACGCGAATGAAGTCACTTTGACATAATGTGTCATGGCGCACCTCTCCCCATAGACACTGGCCTACATTTTAATTCTATGGTTCTGCCCTCCCCTGTACCTCACTATCTCCCTGCTCATCAGTGAGGCTCCTGGGGATTCCATTCTCCTTTCAGCCGTGTGCATGTCTCCCCCTTAGATCTGCTGAGGACCTCAGTTGAATGATCTACACCATTTAAACAGACAGCATCATCCTCATCCATTGATTTAACTGCTTTCTTTAGAACATGTTAGCTTGATTTATAGATGACGTTTTTCCTCACAAAGTCCTTGGTGTGCTGTTATGTAAATCCTGGTGTCCATTGAGTTACCACTAAGGATGCTTAAGCTATATGATTATGTATGACACCATATGTTTGATTGAGACATGAAGAATTATGGATAATTGGCTCATTTTTAATGCTGTAATGGCAGCCTTTTTACATTTTTCCCAGTTTCACTAAACAATCATCATTTTTGTTTTGTTCGTCTGGGTAGTTGAAATCAATCTGACTGTGTGCTTCTGTCTGTTTCCTTGCAGAAATCTTTGAGAAGAGTGAATTGAAGACCTTCTTCGAAAGCAACTGTTCTCAGATTTATTTTATCTTCTATGAAAATTTCATTACACTGGAAAGTAACTTAAAGCAAAAAGGTAAGTAAGAGTGTGCTGCCTGTGTGTCTGTTTAAAACTGTGCCCATGGCTACTACTCCAGTAACCAACCCTCAGTAGTAGAGTGTATAATTAGCTGGGTAATGGCTTTTTCACCTCATTCAGAGCCGGTGTCATGTTCAATCCTGCAGGGGTTGTAGTTTTCATTCCAACTACTTCCCTTAGCTGTTCAATGCCAATTAGATGAACATAAATTCAGATCTAGTATTGCATTGTAGCAGTGAAATGCAGTGGTGTGTAGGGAAGCCAGGCCTCCCCAAACATTTAAGCTAGGCTTCCTCCCAAAAATTATAAATAAATAAAAAACATATTTTAGTCTCTGTGTTTCACACATTTCCTCCAATTTGCAAGAGGCTGAATGTATATCATCGGCGAAACAGCGCCCCTCTGTCTCAGTATGTGTTTCCTAACTTATCTGATGCTGTCTGGTCAAAAAGAGTGTGACATTGTTGCAACCCGTAGCGTTGAATGCAAGGGAAGCCAGCGAGCATTTGGCCTCCCTTGATTAAAAAAAATTGCGTAAATTGCGTGAGCTCAACTGTGAATGGTCCTGACGCTCCACTGAAAAAGTTGCAAGGGAAGGACAGGTAGCCTAAAACAACAAACTAAAGCGTATACTGTATGACAGAGTCATAGACAGTTCAGGCAACATGAAAGCGGAGGATGTCATTGCTGGCTTTTCTCTGCAAGTAGGGTGAGGTTTTTTTATATTTATTTTTTACTTTTAGTTACACACACACACACACACACACACACACACACACACACACACACACACACACACACACACACACAAAAAAAAAAAAAAAAATCAGTACCATCGACAGCCACATCATATTTAGCTTACGTTGGACTAAATATTTGTTGTTATCTTTTAGTTGTCACTGTATTAGATGTATAGGTGATTAGATGATGTTGAAATGGTTCTTGGTGGAGGCAGCGCCTGTTTACTTTGCGACTTGCAGTAACGCTCCTTAATTTTAAATCAATAGTTTACTAGTCCCAAAATGTCAGAAACATTAACTTGCTTGACCATGCTGTAGGCCATGTTCTGTTTGTTACATGCAATATGTTTTGTGGACTTGTGGGCCGGACAGATGTTGCTCTCCAGTTTTGTGATAAAACAATGCTGTGATTGAATTTATTCTGCCACTGTGTGGAAAGGCATATGAACTAACAGGTTATAGAGCAAACAACACAATTATCACAACACATAGATTAGAGGTCGACCGATTATGATTTTTCAACGCCGAATTATTGGAGGACCAAAAAAAGCAGATACAGATTAATCATTAAAAAAAAGTGTATTTTTTAAAATATATTTTTAAATTATGTATATATTTGTAATGATGACAATTACAACAATACTGAATGAACACTTTTATTTTATCTTAATATAATACATAAAATCAATTTAGTCTCAAATAAATAATGAAACATGTTCAATTTGGTTTAAATAATGCAAACACAAAGTGTTGAAGAAAGTAAAAGTGCAATATGTGCCATGTAAGAAAGCTAACGTTTAAGTTCCTTGCTCAGAACATGAAAACATATGAAAGCTGGTGGTTCCTTGAGTCTTCAATATCCCCAGGTAGAAGTTTTAGGTTGTAGTTATTATAGGAATTATAGGACTATTTCTCTCTATGCCATTTGTATTTCATATACCACTGCTCAGTCAGACTGCTATATTACATGTCAAATCATAGACTTAATTATAATATAATAACACACAGAAATACGAGCCTTAGGTCATTAATATGGTCATATCTGGAAACGATCATTTTGAAAACAAAATGTTTATTCTTTCAGTGAAATATGGAACTGTTCCTTATTTTATCTAACGGGTGGCATCCCCAAGTCTAAATATTTATGTTACATTGCACAACCCTCAATGTTATGTCGTAATTGTGTACAATTCTGGCAAATGATTTACGGTCTTTGTTAGGAAGAAATGGTCTTCACACAGTTTGCAACGAGTCAGGCGGCCCAAACTGCTGCATATACCCTGACTCTGCTTGCACTGAACGCAAGAGAAGTGACACAAATTCCCTAGTTAAAATAAATTCATGTTAGCAGGCAATATTTACGTAAATATGCAGGTTTAAAAATATATACTTGTGTATTAATTTTAATAAAGGCATTGGTGTTTATGGTTAGGTACACATTGGTGCAATGACAGTGCTTTTTTTTTGCGAATTCGGTTGTTAAATCACCCGTTTGGCAAAGTAGGCTTTGATTCGATGATCAATTAACAGGCACCGCATCGATTATATGCAACGCAGGACAAGCTAGATAAACTAGTAATATCATCAACCATGTGTAATTAACTAGTGATTATGTTAAGATTGATTTATTGTTTTTTTATGAGATAAGTTTAATGCTAGCTAGCAACTTACCTTGGCTCCTTGCTGCACTCACGTAACAGGTAGTCAGCCTGCCACGCAGTCTCCTCGTGGAGTGCAATGTAATCGGCCATAATCGAAGTCCAAAAATGCTAATTACCGATTGTTATGAAAACTTAAAATCGGCCCTAATTAATCAGCCATTCCGATTAATTGGTTGACCTCAAACATAGATTGTAATATGGCTTGTTTACCATTGGCTTGGCTTCTCTGGTGATTTTACCCACGCACCGCTACCGGTGAAATTATTTAAGTGTGCAACCAAAGAATGATCAGTGATTTGGGGCCATTCAGAGGGGGAAAAGAGTACTGGCACGATGAGGTGTAAAACCTCAGAGTAATGCACTACAATATCAAATTAATTTGTGGGAATAGGAATATCATTATTTTAGGGTTTAGAGTTGTTCGTTTCATGAATTCACATGTTTTGAAACCTTCTGTCACTGCTATAAAATATAGGACTATGTCTACACAATGGATTGTGGCAGAGTAGAAAGTGTGGAAATATTGCTGGGGGCCAGGCCTAATAGAAGAACCTAGAAAGTTCATCACAGCAGTCTCAGATTTCCCAGAACCCTCTCCTTCTCACAACAGTCTTGTCAATACCAGCCACACTTACTGAGGCACTCCACCTTCAGTGAAGAAATAGATTTAGTACAGGATTTCTGAGACAGAGACATGTACTCTAGGTAAATACATTCAGAGAGGAGGAGAGTAGAACAAAAAAGAGCTTGATCTTGCCCGTTATCGAACCCAGAGAAAATGGACTGCATTTACCTACCAGGGGGGCAAGGTGGAGCTACACGTCAATACTACCATATTGCTTATAGCCTACCTATCCTGTTCTTTCAGATCTACACAAGTGCTTGGATGGTAGGGCACAGCCAGGGCTTGTTTTTGAACCAGACTTCTCTCCCCCCTGCTGTCTGTCTGTCTGTTAATGCATAGGCTCTGTAATGTAATCCTCTCCCCAAGTCCCCTTCCTGCACTCACTGTGAGTCCTGGCTGACAACCTCCATGGTTAATGCATGCTCCATCATAGGGCTTTCAATAATCAACCCCCTCCACTTTCCCCATCCTCACTACTCTTTAAAGCACTGTTCTGATGACATCATGGAGAATGCTGACTCCTCCTCACAGCGTTTGACCTGGACTAGAGTCGGCTATACTTTGATGATGACCTCGTTCTAGAGACACACAGAAGGGTGTACAGTCCACACTCATGAAAGTCACACGACTGTCAGTGCTTTGGAATGATGAAGTACCATAGAGCCTCTTTCCTACTACCCTTACCCTCAGCTCTTATCCAAGTCAATGTTTCTCACTTCCTTGTAACACAGAACTGACATCCCCAGTGTTGTGATCAGTTAAGACTTACAAAAGTGATCTGAATGAAAAGCAGATGCTTGACTTATAACAAGGGTTTAATAAAAAAAACTGTAGGAAGAAGTGGCAGTTTCCAAACCCCAATGTTGAAATGTCTTTTATGGATGAAAATAAAACATAATTAGTGGGTGCTGTTTCACTGTGTGTACAAGTGGGTAACCTTTACAGGTGTGAAATGGAATCTACCTCCCCTAACAAGCAACATCTACCTCCCCTAACAAGCAACATCTACCTCCGCTAACAAGCAACATCTGACATGTTCTACCCTCTTGTGGCTTTGAGTCAGTGACTATTGTCATGGAGTGACATTTAAATGGTCTCTTCTCTCTTTCAGGGAACAAATCTCAGAGGGAGGAGCTGGACTCTATCCTCTTTATTTTTGAAGTAAGTTGCTGTACCTTTCTGTTCTGAATGATGATGATTCTCTGTCTGATGTCTAGTGACAGTTCTAGCCGTAGACATGGATCAGATCTGTCTCTGGGGTTACAGCATTCAACCTGTTTACTCAACTCTGCTTGTTACTGGGGGGAGGGGCCAACACAGTTTCCATGGTGCTAATTAGTGGTGGTGGGGAAAACGATAGTTACATCCCGGGATATTGTATTTGATGATGTATTTTTGACAATAACACAATATTATTTCTGCGCTACTTTGCTGTACTTGCATAGCTTGTTCTCCATCTCCTTTTAAATAGGGAACCAATATGTTTTCAGCACTTATCTCTTGTCCCTCTGCAGCAGACATATGGTGAGCAATATGTTTGGAATATTGAATCGCAATAAAATCACAGTATCGAATTGCAATACGTGTAGAATCGTGACAATCGCAATGTGTTTTGTATCGGCACCTAAGAATCGTTATAATATCGTATCGTGAGGTCCCTGACAATTCCCAGCCCTATGCTGATTCCACCTGTCTGCCTACTTCCTGAATTCACCTCAAATAGAAAAAGAAAGCAGACTGTTATGGAATAAAAAGACCAGTTAGTTTTTCACTGGTGTTGAAGGCAGCACACAGAGATGGCAGACATCTTGCTTTGTACTGTATTCGTGTGTTTTTGTTCAGTAGAGGTGAGTGTTGTGCTGTCATTCTTCATGCTCTGGTGCCTCTCCTGGAGGTTAAAGTCCCCCACGTTGTTTCCCCACCTGACTGAAACGGCAGCTCCAGTTTCCAATATAAACAGGCAGCTCTCCAGTAACATTTGCTCAGGGCAGGGCTGACTGGGAGTCTCTGGATCAGGACGAGTGGTTGAGAGAGGAGCAGTTTGGTCCTTTCAGTGGGAATGGAGTCTGTGAGGGGTAGGGCCAGGACAATACCAGTATCGCGATACTCATTAATATTGTAGCAAGGAAACGACACACGAAGTGAATTTAACTTCTTTAGAAAAACATCCCTAATGTTGGAAATAAACATAATGTTGTCATCCAGAGTGACATGTATTTATTTCCAATCGATAGCACATAATATTTAACATACAGCAGGTTTTTAAAGGACCAAAGTGTCTGGTCTGCTTCATGTTTTCGTTTTTTCCATGTACATTTTATTGTCATACTGGTATCATCACAGCCCTAGTGAGGGGAGTGTTCTTTGCACTGTGTCAATAGATGTCAGTCTAGCAGGGCAGGACAGAGGAAGATGATTGGTCTGGACATGTGGCCTACTGGTCTCCGTGTGAGATCACGGCCAAACGGTGTCAGCAGGCCTACACTCAACTCTGTCAGAGAGCTACCCAGGCATACTCAATCAGTCCCCTATATTATCATGTTTCACTGCAGTTGGCTTCTTATTTACACACACACACACACACACACACACACTGTTACTGGTGTGAGGTGCAGAACATGCTGCATGTGTCATGTGCTTTATTGGCATGTTGGTATTGCAGGTGTATGCAGTGTCCTCTGTATGTTATTGACCCAGTAGGCTGCTCAGTCTTTCTCCTGTATTGACTGTTGAGTGAGAACTTTAACAAACTGAGTTCAAACTCCATTTGTGATACCTTACCTCCACTTTCGCCTGACTGAACTTCTATCTCCATGCATTTTTAAACCTGGGCCCCAGTCAAGCTGACATCCAGCCTGGTATTGACAGGAAGTGCTCTCTGTCTGTCCATGTGGAATGAAGCTAGATTTCAGTCTGGATTTCTCAACCTGACTCTACAGTATGAGGACTCTGTCTACACACAGTCATATTGCTTCAGATTCCACATGCCTTTTAAATACATATAGGTTATCCTTTGAAAAATAAGTAATATTGAAAGCAGATTAACCCTAGTGTGTCCCCTTTTAGCTCCAGTCTGCAGTGGCCGTGTGCTTTTCCAGTGTGCTGAGAAGATAAGCTCACTCTGAGTGGTGTGTACAGGACTGATACAGACAGCTTTGATCTTCAGCTGACACGTTGTGTTCCCTTCTCTCTGATAATACTGTATGGATGTACTGTATACTGTATGGAGGTACTGTATGGATTTGATATCCATGTCTACCTGCGAGCACACATACACTTAGCACTGTGTGTCGCATTGTGTTAGCCCTAAAAATGATTCACTTTACAGTGTACGGGGATAGATTGTGCAGGCTTGGAATAAGCTCATAGAAGGTTTCAAAAGAAGGTATCCCAACAGGATATGTGAAACAGTGCAAAGTACGATTGACTTCATTTTGGTGTCTGATAAATCTAAAATATCGCAGAGTGGAGTAATAGTATATGGAATCAGTGATCATGTTATTACATTTTGCACAAGGAAGATTTTTAAAGATGTATTTAAGTGTCACAAAACCGTTAGAATCAGAGGACTCAAAAAATACTGTGTTGAAAAGTTTAGGGAGGAAGTGGGTAAAATTGACTGGTCACTTGTGCTAGATAGTGTGGGGGTAGACAGTGCCTGGGAAGTCTTTCAATGTAGATTCCTTGATGTGGTGAATGTGATGTCTCCCATTAGACTGGTCAGGGTAAAGCAGAGATCTAGAACTTGATTTAATCATGAGATTCTAGAATCTATCCAAGCAAGGAATAAGGCCTTTAAAAAATGTAAGAACTCTCTAAAGAGCAGCCTGATTTTGTTCAATATAAACATCACAGAAATGAAGCACAGAGGAGGATGGATGAAGCTAAGATGGGTTACTTTGCTGAGAAAATAATTGAGAACAAAAATGACCCTAAAAAGCTTTGGAAATCATTTAAGGAACTAGGCTGTAGTAGTACCATCAAAAACAAACTAAACAGTATTGGGCTGAGGGAGAGATGGTATATGAAAAAGCAGAGGTTGCAAATTAATTCAATTTTTTTTTTTACTTCTGTTGCCAGCAAGCTGGTTAGCAAGCTGCCCACCAGTTCTGGTTTGTATGGAAGCAACCAAGTCAAGAAGTATTATGTAGAGTTAGGGGTTCAAACTCTTTTTCTTTTGCAAAGGCAGCAACGGCCAAAGTAGTCAGTATGCTGGCAGAGTTTATCCAGCCACAGGCCTGGATAATATTCCTGCAAGGTTTCTTTTAGATTCTGCTGAGCAAATTGGCCCTTGTATTGCGCATATCGTTAATCTCTCTCTTGAACAAGGCACCTTTCCCAGGGACATGAAACAAGCTAAAGTTATACCTCTGTATAAGAAGGTGATAAAGTGTGACCCTGGGAATTATATGCCTGTATCTATCCTTTGTGTAACACCAAAGATCCTGGAGATAATTGTACATGAGCAAATGTATGAATATGTTAACAAACAGGGTCTAATGTACGATTTTCAGTCGGGTTTTAGAAAAACCTACTCCACTGATTCATGTCTACTTGACTTGACTGACTTCAACAGGAAAGAGATAAGGGAAATCTGCGTGGAATGGTACTGCTTGACCTACAGAAGGCCTTTGATACAGTTAACCACGGTCTCCTAATCTCCAAACTGGAGGCACTGGGGTTAAGCAGTATCCCTCTAGGCTGGGTAAAGTCCTATTTATCAGGAAGGGAGCAAGTAGTTGACGTTAATGGTTCACTGTCTCAGGCAAAACCAATGAGTGGCAACCAGTGGCATTCTGCAGGGGGGCGTGCTTGGGCCTCTGCTGTTTTTATGTTATATTAATGATATGAAAGATTGTTGTTCTTGCTGTCTTTTTCTTTATGCGGATGACTCTACACTTCTGGTGTCTCACAAAAGTAAAACTGTTGGAGAGCATACTTAGCACAGAGCTTACTAACATTAGCTTATTATCTCCAAGCCATTTGCTATCTCTGCACTTATGGAAAACTGAAGCAATTATTTTTGGATCCAGACCTAAATTGTGTAGGTCGTCTGAAATCATAGTGGAGTTAGGGGGGTGAGGTGCTGACTACTAAAACCTCTGTTAGCTACTTGGGATGTATCCTTGATGGAAGCTTGGGAGGTGTGAGCATGGCCAATAAGGTGCCAGGGAAGGTTAATGACAGGACTAACCTTTTGTCTAGAAAGTCCAAGCTGCTTGATAAGGACTCCATGAAAGTGCTAGCTACTGCCCTCATTCAATGCCATTTTGACTATGCTAGTACTTCCTGGTTTGGGGACTTATCTAAACTGATGAAGCGGAAGCTCCAGATAGCCTAGAATAAGCTGATTGTGGTAGTATTGAAGGTGAGTCTGCATACTCACATAGGCAGGAGCTGCTTTCAGGAACTAAACTGGCCTGTTGAGGCTAGGGTGTCCCAGATTAGACTAGGTTTGGTTTACAGGAGTATTTATAGTCCTGCACCCAGATATCTAAGTGATTACTTTATTCGTG
The DNA here is from genome assembly GCF_013265735.2 of Oncorhynchus mykiss. Lineage (NCBI taxonomy): Eukaryota > Metazoa > Chordata > Actinopteri > Salmoniformes > Salmonidae > Oncorhynchus > Oncorhynchus mykiss. Next base: position 47,108,791 of record NC_048583.1, on the reverse strand, counting down.
TTAGGGATGCACACAATCACAGCACCAGATCAGGTGTTGCTGATGTGTGCTTATATAGGTTCAGGAGTAATGCTGGGAAAGGTACTTTCTTGTATACTGGAGCCTCGGAATGGAATGAGTTGCCTCTGCCTATAAAAACAACGTCCTCTCTGGACAGCTTTAAACATAAAGTAAACATGTTTGATATCTTCTGTGCCCATATGAATAACCTCTATGATGTAACTGGAATGATGAGATAGATGTTGTTCTTCTCTGTTTTGGTTTTATTATTTCACTGCCATACTGTGTTCCATCCTGTTTAGTCATCTTGTCTCAAGAGGACCACAATAGAAATAAGTCCCAGACTTTATTGTGTGTTATCCTCTGATTTTATTAATGTGCATGTATGGCTTTTTCAAGTTTTATGTGTGCTTGTTTTTTTAAAAGTTCAAATTAATAAACTAAACTTAAAAGGTGTGCACAGGTTCGTTTTCTTCTGTTCTCAAGGGAAGGAATGTGCCTGTTGTTGATTCTGTGCAGTGTCTTTGTACTCACATACTTAAATTTGTATACATTTGTATGATGACATCATGTGCTGCAATGGCCCTATTTCCAGTGGCAAATCCATATCATTAGTTTGACTTACGCTAATCAATCAACCATAAAATAAGCAGCAGCCCCAGACAGCACAGAGCTGTGTGTGACTGGATGGCTGCAGGGACGAAGCCATTATTGAATACACCATGCTTGTGACACACTTCAATGCTGTTTGACAGACGGGCTAAGAATAAAGAATCTCTCTGCCTTCAATATCCCACTTTAGGAATGAATTCCTGTAAGACTTCAGGTTCCTCACTAAAAGTAGAAAGCTACTAGCTCCAATTGTCTCGGCTCTCCAAGAAACAATGAGAAACTAGGCTACAGGCTCCCTCTCCATAAAACCATGTCTGTGCCTGGTTGACGTGTCTTCGGTGTGTTATGGATTACAGGCAACATTCACACTGAGCTAAAGGGGAGAGCTGCCACATTCAAGGTGTGGGACTCTAAACCGGAAGCTTACAAGAAATCCTGCTATGCCCTGCGACGAACCATCAAAAAGGCTAAGCGTCAATACAGGGCTAAGATTGAATCATACTACACCGGCTCCGACACTCGTCTTATGTGGCAGGGCTTGCAAACTATTACAGACTACAAAGGGAAGCACAGCTGCGAGCTGCCCAGTGACACGAGCCTACCAGACGAGCTAAATCACTTCTATGCTCGCTTCGAGGCAAGCAACACTGAGGCATGCATGAGAGCATCAGCTGTTCCGGACGACTGTGTGATCACGCTCTCCGTAGCCGACGTGAGTAAGACCTTTAAACAGGTCAACATACACAAGGCTGCGGGGCCAGACGGATTACCAGGACGTGTGCTTCGGGCATGTGCTGACCAACTGGCAGGTGTCTTCACTAACATTTTCAACATGTCCCTGATTGAGTCTGTAATAGCAACATGTTTCAAGCAGACCACCATAGTCCCTGTGCCCAAGAACGCAAGGGCAACCTGCCTAAATGACTACAGACCCGTTGCACTCACGTCCATAGCCATGAAGTACTTTGAAAGGTTGGTAATGGCTCACATCAACACCATTATCCCAGAAACCCTAGACCCACTCCAATTTGCATACCACCCAAACAGATCCACAGATGATGCAATCTCTATTGCACTCCACACTGCCCTTTCCCACCTGGACAAAAGGAACAGGAGGAGGAGGTCAGAGACCTGGCCGTGTGGTGCCAGAATTACAACCTATCCCTCAACGTAACCAAGACTAAGGAGATGATTCTGGACTACAGGAAAAGGAGGACCGAGCACGCCCCCATTCTCATCAACGAGGCTGTATTGGAGCAGGTTGAGGGCTTCAAGTTCCTTAGTGTCCACATCAACAACAAACTAGAATGGTCCAAACACACCAAGACAATTGTGAAGAGGGCACGACAAAACCTATTCCCCCTCAGGAAACTAGAAAGATTTGGCATGGGTCAAATCATCAGAGGAGATTCCACAGCCAGACATAAAAGCAGAGGACATGCTGCGTGTTTGCTAAGACATCACACCCAGATGGGCAGTGAGCATAATGCCTGCTTTCTCCCAGCCTCGACCTGTTCTCCACATGACCTCCTCACTTTGCCCTCACTGCCAAGAGGGAGCAGGCTTTGGCTAGGCCACTGCAGCCGACACTACATACGTTAGAATAGGTACACACTGACTACACAGTATCTGCCCTTAGTCTATGAGCGGGCTGATCAGTTAATGACGAGGTCGTTGCAGTAGTTCACGTAACGGGTCCAGACCAGATGTAGACGCTTTAGGTCAGGGTTATAATATTATATCTGTTTGGACTTCCTGCTATCAATTTGCGGTCTACAAATGATTTGTCATTATGTTCCTGACCAACAGCCCAATAATAAATTGTCCCACGGCTGAATCTAGTTGTATCTGCCAAATGTTTTGTGCGTGTAGCACCTGACTTGAATGTGAACTTGAAGCCTTAATTCATTCTAGAACACTTAATTCATAATATTAGCCCTGTGGACATAAAGCATCAGTCTTCAGGCTACACACTTTTCAATGAATTACATATTATTTGCTGCTGTAGTTGAATGCCCACAGTTATTGTATGCAGTAATCATGTGCCTATGAACCAGAGTGATGGTGCTCGCACTGAGGCGGTGAGACCTGGTAGGAATTCCACTGTATGCAACTCACTTTGCACTAACATAAATAACATGAGCATGTCTACCTCTGCTTAGCTTCCCAGTAAAGCAATAAAAACAATGAAGCATCCCAGATTTTCTTTTTAAATAGCCCACGTCAGCATATGTAGTTTATGAAACAAGTTTTATAAAATCTCTAATTTGCTAGTAACAGATGAAAATCTCGTAAACGCTTTGAGTAAAGCCAGTGTGTCTATGTATGCGGATGACTCAACACTATACATGTCAGCTACTACAGCGACTGAAATAACTGCAACATTTAACAAAGAGCTACAGTTAATTTCAGAGTGGGTGGCAAGGAATAAGTTAGTCCTAAATATTTCAAAAAACTTAAAGCATTGTATTTGGGACAAATCATTCACTAAACCTCACCTAAATCTTGTAATGAATAATAAGGAAATTGAGCAAGCTGAGATGACTGAACTGCTTGCCGTAACCCTGGATTGTAAACTGTCATGGCCGAAACATATTGATATAACAGTAGCTAAGATGGGGAGAAGTCTGTCCATAATAAAGCGCTGCTCTGCCTTAACAGCGCTATCAACAAGGCAGGTCCTACAGGCCCTAGTTTTTTCCAGAGAGAGATTGAGTCAGGAATGGGTTTAGGCTGTCCTAGGGGTTATGGGACTGGCTGTGGTTCTGTGAGGAGGTTAGAGGTTATGTGACCAGGTTAGAGGTTATGAGACTGAATGTGGTTATGTGACCAGGTTAGAGGTTATGGGACAGGCTGTGAACCTGTGGTTCTGTGACCAGGGAACCTTTTTAGAGCTGTGTGTGTCTACTGCCCCAGTCCCTTGGCTGCGACCTGATTCTGACCCAGCCATCTGTCATCCAGCCCCCGACTCAGCACTCTGAGCTTAGGTCTGCTCTGCTGTCCATACAGGGAAAGCCCCAGTCCAGAATACAGTGGAGGGGAGGGGACAGGACAGTGCTTGGCTTACACAGCTCTCATTATTTACTGGGTTAGTCTTACAGCACGATTGTCTGGGATTGATGACAGTTTAATTGTTCCGTGCAGAGCCAGACCATTAAAGTACTGGGTATGTAAATTGTCCAAGTAGGTCATGAATAAAATAATATCAACCTGTATCATGGCTGCCCATCAGTACCTCTACTCGGTCTCTGTCTCTGGGCTAATGGCCTCCTCTCCCCCTTGGTGCACATCAAAGGTAGAAGAGCTTAAAGCTTTTTATTAGCTTGATATCTACAACATGCTTCAGGATAATGACCATGCATGTACTGTCGATACGTTATGCATTTTCGTCCTCTCCTGTTTGGATTAGGATTGACGGGTGTTTGGATTAAATGTTATACTATTTTATTATTTAACCAGGTAGGCCAGTTGAGAACAAGTTCTCATTTACAACTGAGACCTGGCCAAGAAAAAGCAAAGCAGTGCGACAAAAACAACAACAACACAGAGGTACACATAAACAAACGTACAGTCAAGAACACAATAGAAAAATCTATGTACAGTGTTTGCAAATGTAGAAGAGTAGGGAGCTAAAGCAATAAATAGGCCATAGAGGCAAAATAATTACAATTTAGCATTAACACTGGAGTGACAGATGTGCAGATGATGTGCAAGTAGAGATACCGGGGTGCAAAAGGGTCATTAATAATATGGGGATGAGGTAGTTGGTTGTGCTATTTACAGATAGCTGTGGCTGTGTACAGTTATAGTGGTCGGTAAGCTGCTCTGACATCTGATGCTTAAAGTTAGAGAGGGAGATATAAGACTCCAGCTTCAGTGATTTTTGCAATTCGTTCCAGTAAATTTAGGCCTACTCTACTTACTATGTAGGTTGGCAGTGTAGACTAGGCCTACATTTTCCTGTGATCCATTGCTGTATAGAGGAAGGCTTAGGCATGCATTTTACAGGTTGCTATTTTTGTCCAAATGTACCTGTTGGGCAACAGTCACTGGATTATTTTTAAGATGTTCTATGAAATGTAAGGTTCAGTGAATTCAGTTTAGTTTGCCTTTAACTTGGAGTAAAGAGAAATGGCCTATGTGAATCTGATCAGATTGGTAATCATTAGCTTGAGGAGGAGCTGCAGTGTATTGTGTTGCTGCCAGCTACTGGTTAGAGAGTAGAATTAACACATTTCTTGAATGTCTCTATAATACAGACTGTGCTAGATTGCACGTCTAATAAACTTGTTAAGACCGAATGTAGATAAAAAAATATTTTTGTTTGGCTACTTAGGCTAACCAGTGGGCCTAAATCCAGACTACTATTTGATAGGCTGTAGGCTACAGTGCCTTGGGAAAATATTCAAACCCCTTGACTTTTTCCACATTTTGATAAATTACAGCTTTATTCTGAAATGGATTAAATAAATTAACTCCTTAGCAATCTACACACAATACACCATAATGACAATGTGAAAACAGGTTTTAGAAATGTTTCGTAATTTATAATATATATTTTTTTAAACAAACAGATATTCCTCATTTGCATAAGTATTCAGACCCTTTGCTATGAGACTCGAAATTGAGCTCAGGTGCATCCTGTTTCCATTGATCATCCTTGATGTTTCTACAACTTGATTGGAGTCCACATGTGGTAAATTCAATTGATTGGACATGAGTTGGAAAGACACACACTGGTCTATATAAGATCCCACAGTTGACAGTGCATGTCAGAGTGAAAACCAAGCCATGAGGTTGAAGGAATTGTCCATAGAGCTCCGAGACAGGATTGTGTCGAGGCACAGATCTGGGGAAGGGTACCAACAAATTTCTGCAGCATTGAAGGTCCCCAAGAACACAGTGGACTCCATCATTCTTAAATGGAAGAAGTTTGGAACCACCAAGACTATTTCCAGAGCTGGCCACCCGGCCAAACTGAGTAATCGGAGGAGAAGGTGACCAAGAACCCGATAGTTCCTCTGATAGGGCTCTAGATTTCCTCTGTGGAGATGGGAGAACCTTCCAGAAGGACAACCATCTATGCAGCACTCCACCAATCAGACCTTTATGGTAGAGTGGCCAGGCGAAAGTCACTCCTCAGTAAATGTGCACGACAGCCCGCTTGGAGTTTGCCCAAAGGCTCTTAGACCATGTGAAACAAGATTCTCTGCTCTGATGAAACCAAGATTGAACTCTTTGAACTCTTTGGCCTGAATGCCAAGCATCATGTCTGGAGGAAACCTGGCACCATCCCTACGGTGAAGCATGGTGGTGGCAGAATCATGCTGTGGGATGTTTTTCAGCGGCAGTGACTGGGAGACTAGTCAGGATCGAGACAAGATGAACGGAGCAAAGGATAGAAGAGATCCTTGATGAAAATCTGCTTCAGAGCGCTCAGGACCTCAGACTGGGTCGATGGTTCACCTTCCAACAGGAGAACGACCCTAAGCACACAGCCAAGACAATGCAAGAGTGGCTTCGGGACAAGTCTCTAAATGTCCTTGAGTGGCCCAGCCAGAGTCCGGACTTGAACCCAATTGAACATCTCTTTAGAGACCTGAAAGTAGCTGTGCAGCAACGCTCCCCATTCAACTGGACAGAGCTTGAGAGCATCTGCAGAGAAGAATGGGAGAAACTCTCCAAATACAGGTGTGCCAAGCTTGTAGCGTCATGCTGCCAAAGGTGCTTCAACAAAGTACAGACTAAATGGTCCGAATACTTATGTAAATGTAATGAATACTTATGTAAACTTTGATTTGCACTCTAGTCACCTGCTGGTGCTCTCTGGGCTGTTATGTTCGAATGCCTGCAATGCCGTTCAATCATAAACTCCGCTGTGACTGACTGCCCTACAAAAATCGCTCTCTCGCTCTATTTCTCGTTGAAACTCCAGACTTTCTCATTGTTGTGTCAAATTAAGCTTCAATCAGTGGCACAATGACAAAAAACATAGTCTGCAATGTTCTCCTAAGGGTGTCTGCGAATGCTGGAAAGCCCTTGTGGGCCACCTCTGGTAGAAGTGTCATGTTCACCCTGTGGCTGGAAACCTAACATGCAGAACACACCGCTCCGGTCGCAAAAATAGATTTACACATACATGTTATTAAATCATTGCACCCAACACTGTCCGCGCGAGCCAACGAGCGTCTACGTTGCCAAGCGCTAAAATAGAAGTCAGTTCTATTTATGACGCTGAACGCGGTGCAAGTCCTGCCTCTCCCATCTCCTCATTGGTTTATAGAAGCAGATACCCACGTTCCATCTCCTCATTGGTTATACCCACGTGGGTGATTGAAAGATGAACTGGGGTCGGTCAGTCAGTTGTAGTAATACACCTTATTATGAAAGTTAGATGCCATACGCCAAATAAAGTCCAAAGAAGAAAAAGCCTGGAAGGAGGAGAGATGACTAGAAACGATTCGGTTGACTGTTTTATGTGTGGATTAATTGTCGGAGTAGAGGACCTTGTGCATTTCAGGTAAAATAACAAATCAACGTTTATATCCCAGGACAAATTAGCCAACAACAGCAAGCTAGCTAAATAGCTAGCATCAGCAACTGCAAGCTAGATAGCTAAATTGCCATAAATGTTTAATGCTTTTTGACCTGTTCCCAAATTAATATAATTGGTTCAGAGTTTGTTTTGATATTTCAACCTGCGTGTTGTGATCGCATTTGGTGTGGGTGGACAAAATCAATTTGAGGACGTACGGTTTGGGCATGGTGTAAGTGTGAATCATGTACAGTTGAAGTCGGAAGTCATGCACAAAGTAGATGTCCTAACCGACTTGCCAAAACTATAGTTTGATAACAAGAAATTTGTGGAGTGATTGAAAAACAAGTTTTAATGACTCCAACCTAAGTGTATGTCAACTTCCGACTTCAACTGTAAATGTGGTTGGAGTTGGAGGCGTCCTTCCGTAAGGCCCCATATTTATGCCTGGAGTACAGCTCCAGATTAGAGTAGTGTAACTCCGCTCAGCCTCTTCATAAGACTGACAGAGCTTCATATCAGCCAGTATAGTCCCATTGTTGCAGCTGCCATTCCCACCACCGCGGGGAGTCTCTGCTCCAAGGAGTGTGTCCATGCTGGGAACTGGGGATGTCTTATTACAACCTGCATCAATAGGTGCAATAGAGAGGAGGACGTGTCATCATGCTCGGAATCAGAGAGGAGTCAACCAGGAAACAGGGACACAGTCCCACAGGCAGGCACCAGGAGTGATTGCTGTCTGTCACATTTCTGTTTCTATCATGGAGAGGGATTTACAGAGAGAGGAGGAGACATACAGAGAGCGGAGGTGACATACAGAGGTATAGAGACTGAGAGAGGAGGAGACCTACAGAGAGTGGAGGTGACATACAGAGGTATAGAGACTGAGAGAGGAGGAGACCTACAGAGAGTGGAGGTGACATACAGAGGTATAGAGACTGAGAGAGGAGGAGACCTACAGAGAGTGGAGGTGACATACAGAGATATAGAGACAGAGAGGAGGAGACCTACAGAGAGTGGAGGTGACATACAGAGGTATAGAGACTGAGAGTGGAGGAGGAGACCTACAGAGACTGGAGGTGACATACAGAGGTATAGACTGAGAGTGGAGGAGGAGACCTACAGAGACTGGAGGTGACATACAGAGGTATAGAGACTGAGAGAGGAGGAGACCTACAGAGACTGGAGGTGACATACAGAGGTATAGAGACTGAGAGTGGAGGAGGAGAGGGAGAAAGAGGAGCGGGTAGTACTACAAATGTGAGGAAGCCACTAAGTCGCAGCATAATGTGGTGTGGCAGCTCTGCTCTTGGCCACTGATCCATTCTCTGGTCTCTCTGGTCTCGCTCTCTCCGGCTGTGGAGACACGCTCTGCAAGTATGGACTCTTCCTTTCTCAAGACTCACTGCAAATTCTGCTCACATGTGTTGCTACTGCTGGTGAGGATTTCATCTTCAGAGGTCTCTCTTTTCTCTCAGCTCTAATCTTTCTCTCCTCTGTCTCTCTTCTGTTGCTCTCTCTGTATCTCTCTCTCAAAGGAGCACCGTGCACTGGGCTTTAGACCTCTAAATTGCAAATGGTATTTGACTTATTGGGTCAATGATGAGGGGCAATGAGTGGTGAACCAAGTGGATCATCAATTAACCACAATGCACAGGCCATTATCTGACTGACCGCCACACTGCGCATTCCACAGTGGTGTCATCTCTTATCCCTCTCTCCCCCCATTCCTCTCATCCATCCATCCCCAAGTTAACCTGTCCCTCAGTGGAGGAATAATGATAGCCTGCTGAAAGGTCAGCATGCTCTAATTGAGTTGTTAATCTATGGTTGGCAAGGTGATGACATTTCCAGCGTTGTCCCCGTGTCACCAGGGCCATCCCTATAGCAGGCCAGAGACACGTACACAGGAGGAGGAGGCGAGAAGTGACTACTGACTGACTGACAAGGCTGCTCTACTTCTGGCCTGCTTTTAGGATGTATGGCTGAGCAGCTTGTCAACAAGGCCATGCGTTTGGTGTGTGTACATCATTGTCCCTTAGCACAATTGTCACAGTTTTGGATCAAAGTAGCACCTCATTGAGTTGTTTAAAGCTTATTGAGTAAATGTTTACTTTCCTTTCTCCCTTTGTGTTCAGGTTTCTCTGCTCTGTCTCTAACTGTTTTGCCAAAAGTGATTAGTTTGTTTGGAGATTTTTCTAATAGTTACACTATATTTCTCATGTTTTCCAGAAAATTCTGCAACTTCTACCAGAAAAAATCTACAGTCGATGGCAGTTCCACAGTATAGGTATGTACCACTTCATCAGCTGTTTCTAAGCTTGTCCTTACAGTACTTTAGTCTGCTTGAATAGGCCTACACTGCTAAGGTTTGCATTCTTCTGCATGGGTACAGTAGTCAAAAGCCTGTTCTCTCCCCTCCTGCTGCTACAACCACCAAAATAAACCACGGAAGCACAGATTATCAGCACAACCACGCTTAAACGGCTCGTGTAAGAAGAAAATAATTAGGAGTGGAAGGAGAAGTAAATGAAAAATGCAAATGAGATTCTAATTTGAAATGCAAATTGGTAATTGAATTATGCTTTGTTCGGTTTCATCCTCGCGAGCAGGAGGATCCTCGCAACCAGCAATAACCTCAATTATAATCTTCTGTTTGTCAGTCGTTTCGCAGCTAAAGCGGTGAGACAGTCAATCACCCCTGGGGCTTATTACTCCAAATATGCAGGCTCACCCCCCCCTCGGCAGTCCCCAAACACGCGTCCTGCTCCCCGGTCCACAAATCACTAGCTAAAACCTGTCTCTCCTTCCCTCCCCCTTTTAGGAAAGTCCCCTGCTGCTTGCTGCACACATCATAATTCAGCTGATGCTATTCTGTGGGATGGTCTCCTGGGTTGTGTACGTGTTTGAATAGAATGCTTGAACGGTGAAACAGCACCACTGGTTTCCCCAGGCGCCATTGTTCGCGTTTTTGTTTTCCTGACTAAGCGAAGGTGAGCAGTGTGGTAAAAAAAACACACAAAAAAACATATTCTGATGTTCTATCGCGCGTGCAATGACGTCTGAGGAACATTTTTTATTTGTTGTTTGCAGTAACTTCTTTGTTGAGGAAAAAAAATGTTAGACTCCAGCCACCCAAGTCATAGACTGTTCTCTCTGCTGCCACACGGCAAGCGGTGCCGATGCACCAGGTCTGGAACCAACAGGACCCTGAACCGCTTCTACCCCAAACCATAAGACTGCTGAATAGTTAACCAAATAGCTACCTGGATGATCTGCATTTTTGCAGATTGTCTGCATTTTATCCTGTTGCCTATTCACTTTTTCCTACCTCTTACCCCTGCACATAGACTCAGTACTGGTACCCCGGGTATATAGCTGAGTTATCATTACTCACTGTGTATTTATTATTACGTGTTTTACTTTTCTGTTATTTCTCTATTTTCTTTCTCTCTGCATTGTTGGGAAGGACCCCTATGTAAGCATTTCACTGTTAGTCTACATCTGTTTACCAAGCATGTGACAAATAAAATTTGATTTGATTTAAATATTCCAAATGGACCTGGCAGTTTCACCTAGTTTCACCTAGATTCCAGCTTTAAGGAGTCACCTCTCACCTAGACAACTGCCTACTATTGACCCTACTGCCCAAAGTGGGTAGATGACAATGCTTATAATTAGAGAGGAGGTTAGAGAATTAGAGAGGAGCTGTGGAGCTCCTACAGTCAGATCCAGTAAGACAGGAAGACAGGCCCCAGTGGTTTCAGTGATCCCTCCACTAGTGAAACAAGCATTTACACAGACCATTACCTGGTGGAAAATTGATCTCGATCCATCGTCCCCTCTCTCTCTCTCTCTCTCTCTCTCTCTCTCGCTCTCCCTCTCTCTCTCTCTTCTTCCCTCTCATTTCCATTCTCTTGGCAATTTTTTCTTTCTTCGTTTAGCCAACACAGGGAGCGTCATTGATTTAACCTGATGAGTGGCGAACCAGGCATTTAGCAATCAGAGTATTGTCTCATTTGATTACCACAGACCTGATTGGCTTCATAAATGCACACCAGGCAATTGATGTTCATTTTCATCAGGGGAATGAGCAGCCTTTCCTCCCTGACTGGTTTATCACCACCCCCAAGGTCAATATGTATTGATGGAACAGACAGACTTTCTTCTCTCTGTGTTAACTGTAGCTCAAATCTAATTGTATGTGTCACTAGCTTCGTAAACAACAGGTGTAGATCAACAGTGAAATGCTTACTTACGGGTCCTTAACCAACAATGCAGAGTTAAAGATTATAAATAAATAATAGAAATAGTGACACGAGGAATACATACACAGTGAAAAAGGAATAACAATAACAAGTCAAAATAATATACAGGAAGTATCAGTACTGAGTCATTGTGCAGGGTACTAGGTAATAACATGGCTATATACAGGGAGTATCAGTACTGAGTCATTGTGCAGGGTACTAGGTAATAAAATGAAAATATACAGGAAGTACCAGTACTAGTTGTTGTGCAGGGTACTAGGTAATAAAATGGCTATATACAGGAAGTACCAGTACTGAGTCATTGTGCAGGGTACTAGGTAATAACATGGTTATATACAGGAAGTACCAGTACTGAGTCATTGTGCAGGGTACTAGGTAATAACATGGCTACATAGAGGGGGTATCAGTACTGAGTCATTGTGCAGGGTACTAGGTAATAACATGGCTATATACAGGAAGTATCAGTACTGAGTTGTTGTGCAGGGTACTAGGTAATAACATGGCTATATACAGGAAGTATCAGTACTGAGTTGTTGTGCAGTGTACTAGGTAATAAAATGGCTATATACAGGAAGTATCAGTACTGAGTCATTGTGCAGGGTACTAGGTAATAACATGGCTATATACAGGAAGTATCAGAACTGAGTCATTGTGCAGGGTACTAGGTGTTGTCGTGCATTCTTCATGACTGTGTTGGTGTGTGTCTGGACCTTGATAGAGCCTTAGTGACGTGGACACAGAGGAAGTCTAATCTCTCGACCCGCTCCACTACAGCCCCATCGATGTATATGTTCAATGTGCAGAGCAATGTCTAGCATTGGAAGATATATCTGTTCTGTGGTGTCAGGATTGTTCTGTTGTTCAAACTCGCACGCTTTCCATTTCAGGTTCTATTCTGAAAAAGCTTTTGCATACTGGAAACTCATTCAAGGTAAGAATTGTTGTGAGTTTTCTCACACAAACCCTTACATTTTTCGCCAACACGACTGTGAAGGACACGGAGCAGTCTGATCAAATCAAATCACATTTATTTATATAGCCCTTCGTACATCAGCTGATATCTCATAGTGCTGTACAGAAACCCAGCCTAAAACCCCAAACAGCAAGCAATGCAGGTGTAGAAGCACGGTGGCTAGGAAAAACTCCCTACAAAGGCCAAAACCTAGGAAGAAACCTAGAGAGGAACCAGGCTATGAGGGGTGGCCAGTCCTCTTCTCGCTGTGCCGGGTGGAGATTATAACAGAACCTGGCCAAGATGTTCAAATGTTCATAAATGACCAGCATGGTCAAATAATAACAATCACAGTAGTTGTCGAGAGTGCAGCAAATGGGTAAATGTCAGTTGGCTTTTCATAGCCGATCATTGAGAGTGTCTCTAGAGAGTTGAAAACAGCAGGTCTGGGACAGGTAGTACGTCCTGTGAACAGGTCAGGATTCCATAGCCGCAGGCAGAACAGTTGACAGGTGGACTGAGGACAGCAAGGAGCCATCATGCCAGGTAGTCCTGAGGCATGGTCCTAGGGCTCAGGTCCTCCGAGGAGAAATACTCCAGATATAACAAACTGACCCTAGACCCCGACACATAAACTACTGCAGCATAAATACTGGAGGCTGAGACAGGAGGGGTCAGGAGACACTGTGGCCCCATCCGATAATACCCCCGGACAGGGCCAAACAGGAAGGATATAACCCCACCCACTTTGCCAAAGCACAGCTCCCACACCACTAGAGGGATATCTTCAACCACCAACTTATTATCCTGAGACAAAACCGAGTATAGCCCACACTGATCTCCGCCACAACCCAAGGGGGGGCGCCAACCCAGACAGGAAGATCACGTCAGTGACTCAACCCACTCAAGTGACGCACCCCTCCTAGGGACGGCATGAAAGAGCACCAGTAAGCCAGTGACTCAGCCCCTGTAATAGGGTTAGAGGCAGAGAATCCCAGTGGAGAGAGGGGAAACGGCCAGGCAGAGACAGCAAGGGCGGTTCGTTGCTCCAGAGCCTTTCCGTTCACCTTCACACTCCTGGGCCAGACTACACTCAATCATATGACCCACTGAAGAGATGAGTCTTCAATAAAGACTTAAAGGTTGAGACCGAGTCTGTGTCTCTCACATGGGTAGGCAGACCATTCCATAAAAATTGAGCTCTTTAGGAGAAAGCCCTGCCTCCAGCTGTTTGCTTAGAAATTCTAGGGACAATTAGGAGGCCGACGTCTTGTGACCGTAGCGTCACAAGGTATGTACGGCAGGACCAAATCAGAAAGATAGGTAGGAGCAAGCCCATGTAATGCTTTGTAGGTTAGCAGTAAAACCTTGAAATCAGCCCTTGCCTTAACAGGAAGCCAGTGTAGGGAGGCTAGCACAGGAGTAATATGATCACATTTTTTGATTCTTGTCAGGATTCTAGCAGCCGTATTTAGCACTAACTGGAGTATATTTGGTGCTTTATCCGGGTAGCCGGAAAGTAGAGCATTGCAGTAATCTAACCTAGAAGTAACAAAAGCATGGATTCATGTTTCTGCATCATTTTTGGACAGAAGGTTTCTGATTTTTGCAATGTTACGTAGATGGAAAAAAGCTGTCCTTGAAACAGTCTTGATATGTTCGTCAAAAGAGAGATCAGGGTCCAGAGTAACGTCAAGGTCCTTAAATTTTATTTGAGACGACTGTACAACCATCAACATTAATTGTCAGATTCAACAGAAAATATCTTTGTTTTTTGGGACCTAGAACAAGCATCTCTGTTTTGTCCGAGTTTAAAAGTAGAAAGTTTGCAGCCATCCACTTCCTTATGTCTGAAACACAGGCTTCTAGCGAGGGCAATTTTGGGGTTTCACTATGTTTCAGGACCATGATCCTGTTCTGTGTATAGTAACATGTCCCCTGTCCTCCTGCTTGCAGATCAGATGTGAGGGAATTCGTCTGTTCCTGCTGTGGCTGCAGGCCCTGCAGAATAACTGTGCGGAGGAGCAGTTCCTCATCTTCGCCTGCCTGGTGCCAGGCTTCCCTGCCGTGCCCTCCACCAGAGGACCCTGCACCCTGGATACCATCATCTACAACCCTTTCTCCAACCCTTCCGATGGTGAGACCCCTCAACGTCACACAAACACTCAAACCTCCTTAGTGCCCCCCGCCCCCCCCCTCCATATTCTGGTCCCCTGCCGCTACAGCTGAATGTGTCCCAGCTTGTTTTCAAGTCCTATTTCAGTACTAACTGGAAGTTGTGCAAATTGAGCTGGTACTGTTGACTGTAATTGTCTGGGTCCTGGGGAATTACACTGATTGTTTCATGAAGTAGGCTGCTGGGGTGAGATGAAGGTTGTCCTCACTCCTCAGAAAGTTTAGAACTGTTTTGTTATTAGTAATATAGTGTTCATCAGTGTGTGTCTCTCTCCCTCTCTCTCGCTCTCTCTCTTTCCCTCTTGCTCTCCCTCTCTCTCCTCTCTCTCACTCTCTCTCTCTTGCTCTCTCTTTCCCTCTTGCTCTCCCTCTCTCTCTCTCTCTCTCTTGCTCTCTCTTTCCCTCTCACTCTCTCTCTTTCCCACAACAGCCAAGGTGGTGCCTGAGGAGATCACCCCACTGGTGCCAGCTGTGCCAGGGGAGAAGCTGGCAGATGACCAGACCTGCTACATCCTCCAAACCCTGCTCAAGTTCATGGTTGTCCAGGTGAGGCTCCAGCTACAAAACAGTCCTATCTAGACGGCACTGGCTGAATCCGAATGTGGCCCTGGTCGAGTTCTTTCAAAATGCACGATCCAATTAAATGAGGTCTTTACTGTAAAACAAAGTAAGGGATCCAGTATAGAGCTTGTCTGGGAGTCTTGTCTGGCTAAGTAGTGACTCGGTGTGTCTCTTTGTGTCTGAAAGGCGTCTAGTTTAGAGTGGAGGAACAAAGACAACCAGGACACCGGCTTCAGGTTTCTCTTCAGTCTGTTCAAGAAGTACTACCTTCCTCACCTCTTCCCCTCCTTCACCAAGCTCACCAACCTCTACAAGCCACTTTTAGGTAGGTGTGTGGGGGTGGGTGTGTGAGTCTGGGTGTCTGGGTGGGCGGGTAAGTGTCTGGGTGGGTCTGGGTGTCTGGGTGGGCGGGTGAGTGCCTGGGTGGGCGGGTGAGTGTCTGGGTGGGTGTGGGTTTTCCCTTTACCGTGAGCAGTCTATATACTGTCATGTGAATATGGGACCATTTGCACTTCTGTTGAGATACTTCATGTGTAACTTTACTCTCTTTCTGACATATTGCTATGTTTTGTTGTTGCGTGTCGCAAATAGGATATTAGTTACCCTCCTTAGAAACCGCTTTGGAGAGGGGTGTAATATCATCTTCCTCTGTTGAACCAGTTCTGTTGTGTAATTGCAGCATCAGGCCTTTACCAAATCCAAAACTTGACCCACAAGCTAATTACTACAGTAAATACACATATATTCCTGAGTTAGGCAATTTAGATGTCTTGTCATGAATCTCCCCTGTTGTAATGATGTACTCTCTTGTCTAAGGATGAATTACATCCATTTTTTGGGCTAATTGCCAGTTAATTGGTATTGAAGCCATGTTTAAAGAGGTTTCATGATGAATTATAGTAATTCAAATCCTTTGACACAATAACCTGGTCCATGAGACTGTGGTTCACTGTAATTATCATGGTACATTCAGGTCTATGGCTTTCAGGGCTGAATTAAACATTTTCATATGATGACCAGTCTTAGCTGACAGTGAAACCAAAGAGAGCAGTGCATTTGAATCTTGTGAAATTATCCACCCACTTTCTGTCTCTTTAACTCTCTCCCTTTATCTTCTTCTCGCTCGCTCTGTGTCTCTGTGTCTCTCTCTGTCTCTATCTCTGAATCTCTGTCTCTGTCTGTCTCTGTGTTTCTGTCTCTCTCTTTGTTTCTCTCTCTCCTCTTCACCAGACCTCCCCCACCACAGACCAAAGCCTCTGTATGTCCCCGTGACCCGTAACAACGAGAGCACGTTCTGTACGAGGGACCAGTACCTAGCTCCCCGTGTGGTCTTTATCACCTGGCTGGTCACCTTCTTCCTGGACAAGAAGTACATCAGCACCCCCAGCGCCAAGAACGGGACGAACGAGGTCATCCCCAAACTAATCCAGGTAGGTCCACTGTCGTACGCTGTACTGTCATCCAGGTTCAGTTTGACACCATGCAGAAAAGATTGAATGGCCAATTCGAAGGAGAAGTTTGGAATAATTTTTGCTTAATATAATGTATACTGGAATCCAGCCCTAAACCTTCTCTACCTCTCACTGGTACTCTGTCCAAACCCTGGCCGTGCTGTGTGTTCAGACTGTCACTGCAGGCAGTAGCAGTCAGGAGAAGGAGAGGGATAAAGACCGTGGTGGTAGTGAGGAGCCCCACGGCCCTACAGAGCCAGAGAAGAGCCACTCTAACAGTAGCACGCTGTCTGACCGGCGCCCCAGCGACTCCAGCCTGTGCAGCATCGACGAGGAGCACCGCAGCGTCTACGACATGGTGCACGGCATCCTGCTCTCCACACGGGACAACATCAACTTCGTCAACGAGGTCTTTCACCAGGTACAGCCCGCAGAGAGATGATGGCGAAGAGATTCCATGTGATTCAATGAGAGTATAAACTGTGCTTTTCTTATGCAAGGGTAGTTTTAGTTGTGAAGCTGATTTCCTCTCATACTCTGCCAGCTTTTAAACATGATGCTCAATAGGAGACCATGTTATATTATTAGTTGTATTGTACTGCTCTCTAGTGGAAAGACACTGTCACTACATCAACTCTATCATCTTAGTTGGAGCAAATGAAATAAAGAATTGGAACGTTTGTCCTTAGCAACCACATCTGCTTTATGCCATTTAACAAACACCTTATTGCTGTTATGATCCTGAAGATAAATGTATTCATTATCCAATACATCTGGCCGTTGTTTCCTCATGTATAATACTGTTTAATAACGGTCTGTGTCGTCCTGCTCCAGGCCTTCCTGTTGCCCTCCTGTGAGACGTCAGCGACCCGGAAGGTGATCAAGGTGTACAGGAAGTGGATCCTGCAGGAGAAGCCAGGCTTCATGACGGAGCCAGAGAAGAGCAGACAGGCTGAGGTGGAGGAGAACCCTGAGCAACTGCTCATCACTGAGACTGACAACACACACACACCGGTAATGTCAATGACACAAACAAACACACACACACACACACACACACACACACAAACAGCACAACAAGTCAGTGGACACACATGCACTAACATTAAATCAGAAATTGTCATTGAGAAACACAACCACTTTCATACTCACATGCTGACTGGATGGTCCTGTCCTCCGGCAGGTGTTGAAAAGTCACTGTCACAAGCGTTCATCCAGTTGGGGAAGAACATACTCTTTCAGCAGTGCCATCAGCCGGGGCTGTCTCACAGAGGAACAGAACAGAGACATCAAGGCTGGCATCCAGCCCACCCTGCAGGTGTGTGTGTGTGTGCGTGTGTGTGTGTGTGTGGTACGTGGTTCGGTGTGTGGTACGTGGTTGGGTGTGTGGTACGTGGTTGGGTGTGTGGTACGTGGTTGGGTGTGTGGTACGTGGTTGGGTGTGTGGTACGTGGTTGGGTGTGTGGTACGTGGTTGGGTGTGTGGTACGTGGTTGGGTGTGTGGTGTGTGTGTGTGTGTGGTACGTGGTTGTGTGTGTGTGGTACGTGGTTGTGTGTGTGTGGTACGTGGTTGTGTGTGTGTGTGTGTGTGTGTGTGTGTGGTACGTGGTTGTGTGTGTGTGTGGTACGTGGTTGTGTGTGGTACGTGGTTGTGTGTGTGTGTGGTACGTGGTTGTGTGTGTGTTTTGAGAGAGTGAGAGTATGTCCTCTGTCTTTTGTAACCTCTGTTTGACCTCTGTGGCCAGCAATGTGTTTGTATCTCGTCAACCCTGACCATAGTTTATTCGTTGCTCTTTCCCCAGGTGTTCCTGACCAACTCTGCCAACGTGTTTCTACTGGAGCCATGCCAGGACGTGCCCAAACTACTGGACAACCAGGTGGAGGTGTGCAAGGGGGTGCTGAGCATCTACCGCCACATGATCATGGAGCACGCCATGAACACACAGACATGGTACGGCAGTCAGCACCTCATACGCGTACGGATATAAACTAAACAGTGCCACAGTGCAAAGGCTATAGACTGTGTATTGTGTACACCCACTAGTTTAATGCAATCATTCGAAACCAAGCTGTTGCTTGTACCTGAAGGACTGTAATACCAGACAGACCTGGACAGAAACTGTTGTATACTCATCTACTGAGACACAGTGATGGACGATGATGGACTAATGCCCTCTGGTGTGTGTGTGTGTCCTGGTGTGTGTGTCCGTGTGTCCCCTGGTGTGTGTGTCCCCTGGTGTGTGTGTCCCCTGGTGTGTGTGTCCCCTGGTGTGTGTGTCCCCTGGTGTGTGTGTCCCCTGGTGTGTGTGTCCCCTGGTGTGTGTGTGTCCCCTGGTGTGTGTGTGTCCCCTGGTGTGTGTGTGTCCCCTGGTGTGTGTGTGTCCCCTGGTGTGTGTGTGTCCCCTGGTGTGTGTGTGTCCTGGTGTGTGTGTGTGTGTGTCTGTCCTGGTGTGTGTGTGTGTGTGTCTGTCCTGGTGTGTGTGTGTGTGTGTGTCTGTCCTGGTGTGTGTGTGTGTGTGTGTCTGTCCTGGTGTGTGTGTGTCCTGGTGTGTGTGTGTCCTGGTGTGTGTGTGTCCTGGTGTGTGTGTGTGTGTGTGTGTGTGTGTGTGTGTCCGTCCTGGTGTGTGTCCGTCCTGGTGTGTGTGTGTGTCCTGGTGTGTGTGTCCGTCCTGGTGTGTGTGTGTCCTGGTGTGTGTCCCGGTGTGTGTGTGTGTGTGTGTCCTGGTGTGTGGATCCTGGTGTGTGTGTGTGTGTGTCATTGTGTGTGTCTGTGTGTGTGTGTGTGTGTGTATGATTGTCCTGGTGTGTTTGTCCTGGTGTGTGTGTGTGTTTGTCTTGGTGTGTGTGTTTGTCTTGGTGTGTGTGTTTGTCCTGGTGTGTGTGTGTGTGTGTGTGTGTGTGTTTGTCCTGGTGTGTGTGTGTTTGTCCTGGTGTGTGTGTGTTTGTCCTGGTGTGTGTGTGTGTGTGTAGGCAGCAGATGCTACAGGTGCTGCTGAGGATCACTGAGGCGGTGATGAAGAGGCCTCAGGAGAACCAAAGAAAAGACCCCTTCGCTGAGAGCCTGGCTGCCATCCTCTTCAGGGTAAGTCTGTCTGGGGATCATCCTATTGCTCCTATATCCTCTCTTACTGTTAGTTGTTCTGATACCTCTGTTAGAGGAAGCCCTACTAAGCTACAGGAAATGGTTGTTGTCCATGATGATAATATAATGTGTTAATGTTCAGGGGAGTCAAGCACCCCATAAGTCTGAGACGGCACAATGCACGTGAAGATTGCTGGGGGGTGGTCCAGAGGGGGACTGTTGGACAATTTTGCATTATCAAACACGTGAAACTGCTTTTTCCTGCAGAGCCATAATCATTGTTTAATTCTATGTAAAAAAAACAACAACATTCAAATAAGTCTGTTTTTCTGCATATTTAAGCATTCCCCTTTAAAGAAACAAATATGCTTCTCTGCATCTTTACTAAAAATCTGGGTAAAAGATTGAAAGGAATGTCTTATTCAGTACATTTAGTTATTGCTTGCTTTTCTATTGTCTACCAACCTTTCCAGCAGTCATGTAAAAGATAGTTAGACAAGCTAGCTACTCTAACTCGATAGCCTGAAATGGCTTCTGGGTAGTTAGTTATGAGGTTGGGAGATTGGGAACCTATCTGGGTTAGCTAAAGACAAATTCATAAAATTGCTAATGAGCAGTAGTATTACAGAGAAAAAACGACGTTTGATATTTTTTAAACAGGACAAATCTGCTCCCTATGGGTAACTTTAATGTTGCAGCTATAATGGCTTGTTAGTTGTTGGTGTTTTGATTCCAAGCCAATGAGAACCAGCTGTCTGGCCCTGATGATTAATGAGATATGTTTTGTGTGCCCCTGTACATCCTCCCCCAGACAATCATCGTGGCGTGGGTACGGGCCAACCTGTGTGTCTTCATCTCTCGGGAGCTGTGGGACGAGCTGCTGTCTGTGCTGTCGTCTCTGACAGGCTGGGAGGAGCTGGTGACAGAGTGGGCCAGCATCATGGATTCTCTGACCGCTGTCTTGGCCCGCTCCGTCTATGGCCTGGACATGAGCAACCTGCCCCTGGACAAACTCAGTGAACAGAAGGAGAAGAAACAGAGGGGACGGGGTAAGGAGGCAGGGAGAGAGGGGGGGAGAGGGTCGCAGGGGGGAGGGGGGAGAGGGAGAGGGGAGAGGGGGGAGAGGGAGAGGGGAGAGGGGGGAGAGGGAGAGGGGAGAGGGAGAGAGAGGGGGGAAGAGGGAGAGAGAGGGGGGAAGAGGGAGAGAGAGGGGGGAAGAGGGAGAGAGTGGGGGGAAGAGGGAGAGAGAGGGGGGAAGAGGGAGAGAGAGGGGGGAAGAGGGAGAGAGAGGGGGGAAGAGGGAGAGAGAGGGGGGAAGAGGGAGAGAGAGGGGGGTAGAGGGAGAGAGGGGTAGAGGGAGAGAGGGGTAGAGGGAGAGGGGGAGAGATGGGTAGAGGGGAGAGAGAGGGGAGGGGGGGAGAGAGGGAGGGAGGGAGAGAGAGAGGGAGGGGGTAAGGAGGGAGAGGGGAGGGGGAGAGAGAGGGAGGGGGTAAGGAGGGAGAGAGGGAGGGAGAGAGAGGGAGGGGGTAAGGAGGGAGAGAGGGAGGGGGTAAGGAGGGAGAGAGAGATGCAGGGATAGTGGTGGGTAATGCAGTATAAGCCTCAGTTCAAATAGCAGCAATGGTAGAACTCAAGATTCCGTCTCTCTTTTTTATTTTCTATTGATATTATTTATGTGTCTGTCTCTCTCTCTCTGTATGTCTCTCAGGAGTGGTCCAGGACTCCCAGAAAGCAGCAGCGGTGGCCAGGTCATTCTCTCTGAGCTGGAGGAACCAGGGAGACCAGCAGGGGGTCCAGGAGCCCATGAGGTTCCGCAGCGCTACCACCTCAGGGGCCCCTGGCGTGGAGAAGGCCCGCAACAATGTCCGACAGAAAGCCACAGGTGAACACACACTACTATAATGAAGTGACATTTTGCCAGTGCCAAATGTGGCCCAAATAAAGATCTGTTGAATCCCTCTATGACACTCTGGTGTTTGATAGATTTGCCACCCTACCAGCTGTAGACCAGACTCTCTGTAGACTCCACAGTGAGTCTATATAAAAGAAGGTCATGTGTGTGTTAGCCCGGGTGTTGGTGAAAGGCTCAACACTAAGCACAAAAGAACAGCAGATAATCTCTGTTGTTCCTGTCAAATGTCATTGGCCAATGTCATCATGTTTCTGTGTCAGTTCTGTGGCACACACACACACACACACACACACACACACACACACACACACAGGAACACCGCCAGGGATTTTGGGCTCCATGATAATATATCACATTGGGCCCCACCACCACAGGCCACACCAACCCTGCGCAATTGCTGTAACCACACACCTCCAGAACCCAATCAACCCGTTAAAAGCTTTAACCGTAGCTTTGTAGGATATTTACTGAAATGAGCTGTGAAAATAGAACCCTGTGCAACATTGTGGAATTCACTATTTGAAGCAAGACTGATCCCCTCTATAAGAAATGTGCTAAAGGATGTCTTTTACAGTCTACGTGTAATTTATTTGAATGTTAAAATTCTCTTAACATTAATGAATAACTTAACATAAATGTTACTTAAATATACATTAGGAACATTATCATCTATAGAATGATATAACAAACCAAAGAATAAAATAAGCAGCAGATTGTTGAACTAAGTAAACATACCAACAAGACAATAAGCAGCAGATTGTTGAACTAAGTATACATACCAACAAGACAATAAGCAGCAGATTGTTGAACTAAGTATACATACCAACAAGACAATCAGCAGCAGATTGTTGAACTAAGTATACATACCAACAAGACAATCAGCAGCAGATTGTTGAACTAAGTATACATACCAACAAGACAATCAGCAGCAGATTGTTGAACTAAGTATACATACCAACAAGACAATAAGCAGCAGATTGTTGAACTAAGTATACATACCAACAAGACAATCAGCAGCAGATTGTTGAACTAAGTATACATACCAACAAGACAATAAGCAGCAGATTGTTGAACTAAGTATACATACCAACAAGACAATAAGCAGCAGATTGTTGAACTAAGTATACATACCAACAAGACAATCAGCAGCAGATTGTTGAACTAAGTATACATACCAACAAGACAATAAGCAGCAGATTGTTGAACTAAGTATACATACCAACAAGACAATAAGCAGCAGATTGTTGAACTAAGTATACATACCAACAAGACAATAAGCAGCAGATTGTTGAACTAAGTATACATACCAACAAGACAATCAGCAGCAGATTGTTGAACTAAGTATACATACCAACAAGACAATAAGCAGCAGATTGTTGAACTAAGTATACATACCAACAAGACAATCAGCAGCAGATTGTTGAACTAAGTATACATACCAACAAGACAATAAGCAGCAGATTGTTGAACTAAGTATACATACCAACAAGACAATAAGCAGCAGATTGTTGAACTAAGTATACATACCAACAAGACAATCAGCAGTAGATTGTTGAACTAAGTATACATACCAACAAGACAACCAGCAGCAGATTGTTGAACTAAGTATACATACCAACAAGACAATCAGCAGCAGATTGTTGAACTAAGTATACATACCAACAAGACAATAAGCAGCAGATTGTTGAACTAAGTATACATACCAACAAGACAATAAGCAGCAGATTGTTGAACTAAGTATACATACCAACAAGACAACCAGCAGCAGATTGTTGAACTAAGTATACATACCAACAAGACAATCAGCAGCAGATTGTTGAACTAAGTATACATACCAACAAGACAATAAGCAGCAGATTGTTGAACTAAGTATACATACCAACAAGACAATAAGCAGCAGATTGTTGAACTAAGTATACATACCAACAAGACAATAAGCAGCAGATTGTTGAACTAAGTATACATACCAACAAGACAATAAGCAGCAGATTGTTGAACTAAGTATACATACCAACAAGACAATAAGCAGCAGATTGTTGAACTAAGTATACATACCAACAAGACAATAAGCAGCAGATTGTTGAACTAAGTATACATACCAACAAGACAATAAGCAGCAGATTGTTGAACTAAGTATACATACCAACAAGACAATAAGCAGCAGATTGTTGAACTAAGTATACATACCAACAAGACAATAAGCAGCAGATTGTTGAACTAAGTAAACATACCAACAAGACAATAAGCAGCAGATTGTTGAACTAAGTAAACATACCAACAAGACAATAAGCAGCAGATTGTTGAACTAAGTATACATACCAACAAGACAATAAGCAGCAGATTGTTGAACTAAGTATACATACCAACAAGACAATAAGCAGCAGATTGTTGAACTAAGTAAACATACCAACAAGACAATAAGCAGCAGATTGTTGAACTAAGTAAACATACCAACAAGACAATAAGCAGCAGATTGTTGAACTAAGTATACATACCAACAAGACAACCAGCAGCAGATTGTTGAACTAAGTAAACATACCAACAAGACAATAAGCAGCAGATTGTTGAACTAAGTATACATACCAACAAGACAATAAGCAGCAGATTGTTGAACTAAGTATACATACCAACAAGACAATAAGCAGCAGATTGTTGAACTAAGTATACATACCAACAAGACAATAAGCAGCAGATTGTTGAACTAAGTATACATACCAACAAGACAATAAGCAGCAGATTGTTGAACTAAGTATACATACCAACAAGACAATCAGCAGCAGATTGTTGAACTAAGTATACATACCAACAAGACAATCAGCAGCAGATTGTTGAACTAAGTATACATACCAACAAGACAATCAGCAGCAGATTGTTGAACTAAGTATACATACCAACAAGACAATAAGCAGCAGATTGTTGAACTAAGTAAACATACCAACAAGACAATAAGCAGCAGATTGTTGAACTAAGTATACATACCAACAAGACAATAAGCAGCAGATTGTTGAACTAAGTATACATACCAACAAGACAATAAGCAGCAGATTGTTGAACTAAGTATACATACCAACAAGACAATCAGCAGCAGATTGTTGAACTAAGTATACATACCAACAAGACAATCAGCAGCAGATTGTTGAACTAAGTATACATACCAACAAGACAATAAGCAGCAGATTGTTGAACTAAGTATACATACCAACAAGACAATAAGCAGCAGATTGTTGAACTAAGTATACATACCAACAAGACAATAAGCAGCAGATTGTTGAACTAAGTATACATACCAACAAGACAATAAGCAGCAGATTGTTGAACTAAGTATACATACCAACAAGACAATAAGCAGCAGATTGTTGAACTAAGTATACATACCAACAAGACAATCAGCAGCAGATTGTTGAACTAAGTATACATACCAACAAGACAATAAGCAGCAGATTGTTGAACTAAGTATACATACCAACAAGACAATAAGCAGCAGATTGTTGAACTAAGTATACATACCAACAAGACAATAAGCAGCAGATTGTTGAACTAAGTATACATACCAACAAGACAATCAGCAGCAGATTGTTGAACTAAGTATACATACCAACAAGACAATCAGCAGCAGATTGTTGAACTAAGTATACATACCAACAAGACAATCAGCAGCAGATTGTTGAACTAAGTATACATACCAACAAGACAATCAGCAGTAGATTGTTGAACTAAGTATACATACCAACAAGACAATAAGCAGCAGATTGTTGAACTAAGTATACATACCAACAAGACAATAAGCAGCAGATTGTTGAACTAAGTATACATACCAACAAGACAATCAGCAGCAGATTGTTGAACTAAGTATACATACCAACAAGACAATAAGCAGCAGATTGTTGAACTAAGTATACATACCAACAAGACAATCAGCAGCAGATTGTTGAACTAAGTATACATACCAACAAGACAATAAGCAGCAGATTGTTGAACTAAGTATACATACCAACAAGACAATAAGCAGCAGATTGTTGAACTAAGTATACATACCAACAAGACAATCAGCAGCAGATTGTTGAACTAAGTATACATACCAACAAGACAATCAGCAGCAGATTGTTGAACTAAGTATACATACCAACAAGACAATAAGCAGCAGATTGTTGAACTAAGTATACATACCAACAAGACAATCAGCAGCAGATTGTTGAACTAAGTATACATACCAACAAGACAATAAGCAGCAGATTGTTGAACTAAGTATACATACCAACAAGACAATCAGCAGCAGATTGTTGAACTAAGTATACATACCAACAAGACAATAAGCAGCAGATTGTTGAACTAAGTATACATACCAACAAGACAATCAGCAGCAGATTGTTGAACTAAGTATACATACCAACAAGACAACCAGCAGCAGATTGTTGAACTAAGTATACATACCAACAAGACAATAAGCAGCAGATTGTTGAACTAAGTATACATACCAACAAGACAATCAGCAGCAGATTGTTGAACTAAGTAATCATACCAACAAGACAATAAGCAGCAGATTGTTGAACTAAGTATACATACCAACAAGACAATAAGCAGCAGATTGTTGAACTAAGTATACATACCAACAAGACAATCAGCAGCAGATTGTTGAACTAAGTATACATACCAACAAGACAATAAGCAGCAGATTGTTGAACTAAGTATACATACCAACAAGACAATCAGCAGCAGATTGTTGAACTAAGTATACATACCAACAAGACAATCAGCAGCAGATTGTTGAACTAAGTATACATACCAACAAGACAATAAGCAGCAGATTGTTGAACTAAGTATACATACCAACAAGACAATAAGCAGCAGATTGTTGAACTAAGTATACATACCAACAAGACAATCAGCAGCAGATTGTTGAACTAAGTAAACATACCAACAAGACAATAAGCAGCAGATTGTTGAACTAAGTAAACATACCAACAAGACAATAAGCAGCAGATTGTTGAACTAAGTATACATACCAACAAGACAATAAGCAGCAGATTGTTGAACTAAGTATACATACCAACAAGACAATAAGCAGCAGATTGTTGAACTAAGTATACATACCAACAAGACAATAAGCAGCAGATTGTTGAACTAAGTATACATACCAACAAGACAATCAGCAGCAGATTGTTGAACTAAGTATACACACCAACAAGACAATCAGCAGCAGATTGTTGAACTAAGTATACATACCAACAAGACAATAAGCAGCAGATTGTTGAACTAAGTATACATACCAACAAGACAATAAGCAGCAGATTGTTGAACTAAGTATACATACCAACAAGACAATAAGCAGCAGATTGTTGAACTAAGTATACATACCAACAAGACAATCAGCAGCAGATTGTTGAACTAAGTATACATACCAACAAGACAATAAGCAGCTGTAAAGGTGGAAATGGAAACCAAAATGGGAATTAAAAGGCCTGATAGTGTCGCTAGAGGAAAGGTCAAGAGGTCACCAAATCAATAGGTTTCTTCCACTTGGGGTCTTGATTGTGCACAACAAATTTTATGTCAATCCAGCCATTACTTTGAGATACATCTTGTTCTCAGTCTTGTTCTCAGTCTTGTTCTCAGTCTTGTTCTCAGTCTTGTTCTCAGTATGTGGGCATCATGTGTGTAGTGATCCAATATCCACAGCCATGCCATTAAACAGTTGTCACAAACAGCCCAGCGCCCAGCCTTCTTGCTAACAAAGTCACTGATCAGGTCTTTGAAGTCCAGCTTTCTAGTTAACTGACTTTCAATGGACAGCATGGCAAGACTGCAAAGCCTGTCCTGGGACATAGTGGACCTCAAATAGTTTTTAAAATCAGTTTTAGCTCACTGAAAGCTCTCTCACCACCAGCAACAGTCACAGGCAGTGTGCAAAACATACGTAAAGCAATGCATACTTCTCCAAAAATGCTTTGCAGCTGCATCTTACAAATTATATTCAGGAGACCAAGAGGGGACAAGTTAGTGGAATGTGTCAGCATATACAGTGTTCAGGAGACCAAGAGGGGACAAGTTAGGGGGGACAAGTGGCAGCATATACAGTGTTCAGGTGTACAGTGTTCATGTGTCAGGAGACCAAGAGGGGACAAGTTAGGGGGGTAAGTGGCAGCAAATACAGTGTTCAGGTGTCAGGAGACCAAGAGGGGACAAGTTAGGGGGGGTAAGTGGCAGCATATACAGTGTTCAGGTGTACAGTGTTCAGGTGTCAGGAGACCAAGAGGGGACAAGTTAAGGGGGGTAAGTGGCAGCATATACAGTGTTCAGGTGTCAGGAGACCAAGAGGGGACAAGTTAAGGGGGGTAAGTGGCAGCATATACAGTGTTCAGGTGTACAGTGTTCAGGTGTCAGGAGACCAAGAGGGGACAAGTTAGGGGGGTAAGTGGCAGCATATACAGTGATCAGGTGTCAGGAGACAAAGAGGGAACAAGTTAGGGGGGGAAGTGGCAGCATATACAGTGTTCAGGTGTACAGTGTTCAGGTGTCAGGAGACAAAGAGGAAACAAGTTAGGGGGGGAAGTGGCAGCATATACAGTGTTCAGGTGTACAGTGTTCAGGTGTCAGGAGACAAAGAGGGAACAAGTTAGGGGGGGAAGTGGCAGCATATACAGTGTTCAGGTGTACAGTGTTCAGGTGTCAGGAGACAAAGAGGGAACAAGTTAGGGGGGATAAGTGGCAGCATATACAGTGTTCAGGTGTACAGTGTTCAGGTGTCAGGAGACAAAGAGGGAACAAGTTAGGGGGGTAAGTGGCAGCATATACAGTGTTCAGGTGTCAGGAGACAAAGAGGGAACAAGTTAGGGGGGGAAGTGGCAGCATATACAGTGTTCAGGTGTACATTGTTCAGGTGTCAGGAGACAAAGAGGGAACAAGTTAGGGGGGATAAGTGGCAGCATATACAGTGTTCAGGTGTACAGTGTTCAGGTGTCAGGAGACAGAGGGAACAAGTTAGGGGGGGAAGTGGCAGCATATACAGTGTTCAGGTGTACAGTGTTCAGGTGTCAGGAGACAGAGGGAACAAGTTAGGGGGGATAAGTGGCAGCATATACAGTGTTCAGGTGTCTTACTTCATGTTGAAACTCAGGTGTAAGATCTCTGGAATACTTCATGATCAGTGGTTGGCCCACAGAAGGGACTTTATCCTCACTAATCAGCCCAACTTTCAGAACAGCAGAAAATGATTCTACAATTTTTTGCGGTGTTCTGGAACCTAGTGTCCAGGTCACTTATGATGTTGTCCATAGCAGTAAAAAAACCCACTGTGTTCTGAAACACCGTTGCTGTCTCCTCTTGAGCGGTCTCATCATGGAATCTCTTCCTTTTCCTCTGCCGGCTGTGTTCCTTGCTAAATTGCGGTGCAACATCCATTTGCGTAGCAGTCAGTGTTTCCGCAGACAGGAGAGATTTCCATCCAACTCTAAGAGCCTGCATCTCTTCCTTTTAAGGCTCTGATATTGGCTGCCTCTGTGTCAAGTGACATTTTCCTGACTGGAGAATCACATTCCTGTCCTCAATGCATTGCAGTACCTGCAATTATGCCAACTGACATGTCATTCAACACAATGCTGCTCACCTCCTTCAGTTGTGAGTAGGGCTGGTTCAGGGGTATGGGGATGGGGAGACAGGGCTGGTTCAGGGGTATGGGGATGGGGAGACCAAGCTGGTTCAGGGGTATGGGGAGACGGGGATGGTTCAGGGGTATGGGGATGGGGAGACGGGGATGGTTCAGGGGTATGGGGATGTGGAGACGGGGATGGTTCAGGGGTATGGGGATGGGGAGACGGGGATGGTTCAGGGGTATGGGGATGGGGAGACCAAGCTGGTTCAGGGGTATGGGGATGGGGAGACCAAGCTGGTTCAGGGGTATGGGGATGGGGAGACGAAGCTGGTTCAGGGGTATGGGGATGGGGAGACGGGGATGGTTCAGGGGTATGGGGATGGGGAGACGGGGATGGTTCAGGGGTATGGGAATGGGGAGACGGGGATGGTTCAGGGGGATGGGGAGACGGGGATGGTTCAGGGGTATGGGGATGGGGAGATGGGGATGGGGAGACGGGGCTGGTTCAGGGGTATGGGGATGGGGAGACGGGACTGGTTCAGGGGTATGGGGATGGGGGGATGGTTCAGGGGTATGGGGATGGGGAGACGGGGCTGGTTCAGGGGTATGGGGATGGGGAGACGGGGCTGGTTCTCTCTCTCTCTCTCTCTCTCTCTCTCTCTCTCGGTCTCTCTCTGTGTGTCTGTGTCTCTTTGTCTCTCTGTCTATGTCTCTTTGTCTCTCTGTGTGTCTGTCTCTCTGTTAATCTCTCTCTCTCCTGAATGACTGATAGTATCTCTGCTCACTGAAGAGCTTGTTGAGCCTGGACCAGATGTAGTTGAGCCCGAAGGACTCTTAGAAGCTTTGTTTGTGTGTGTGAGAGAATACACATGTGCGTATATCTGCATGCAGACAGAGACTGACATGAATTGCCAACCGCCTCAAATTTGTCCTTTTCTCTCGCCTAATTGGATTTCTCCCAAATTGATCTTCAAACGTCCCAATATCCCTCCCCCTCCACCCTCTTCTCCTTGAGAGGGAGCCCACACATCAATCCCTTGGACGTTTTTGATAGTTTCATTAAGAGCGTAATTAATGCTCATTAATATGCATAAACGGATAACAGTAGCGGTCTGTAGCAGAAACTCCAAATGAAAGAGTAATTAAAGTGTGGTCTAGGCAGAGAATGGAGTCCTCCTTATCTTGCAATGCTCTTCTCTCCTTTAAATGATGCCTGAAGTGCTGTCCACACACAATACCCCAATGCCTTATCTTAGAAAACAGTGAAAACTTGTGTATACTCATTTATGCAAATACGTACTTTGGCAATGTTTTTCTGATGAGCATTTCCTTCGACAGGATATTGAAAGTCCTGGGAACTAATTAATAGGGTCATATTGCCCTATTGACCGACTATTACCTATTCAAAACCGGTACCTCTTCTTGTTCTGGAAATAATGTACAATACTGTCATATGTGCTGTACTGTACATTCATTGTATCCCTATCTACTTTAAATGCTCCAGTCTCCCAGCACTAACTAACTGCAGTTGCCTTTCTTGTTGTTAGTCTATTCAAGGAGATAACATTAGAAGCTGTGGAGGGAAATAAGTTGCCTTTACTGCGATGTGCTCAAGCCATTTCTATGTATCCTCTTCTGTCATGTGCCCAAGTGTGTCTCTCAAATGTCATTTTTGAAAGATTTTTTTTAGTCAAAAAAGTGTATTTTTATGCAACAACAAATCTCTTAGAGCTCTGTGTGTATTTGTTTCGGTGAAGAGCCCTCAAGTATCAAATTAACATGAGAACGAGCCTCAGATTTAGGCTCTAACATATTCTATTTAGGTTCTAGTTACACTGAAGTCTGTTATTAGTTCTTCATTTCCTGTGTCAGTAACTTCACTGTGCCTGTTCTTTCACTGTTTCACTCTTCTTCACAGGCCTGAAGTTGTGATGCACACAAAAACCTTCTTGCATTTTCAAGTAAATTGACATTAATGACAATTCAAGTTACACCCACAGATCTCAAATTAGGATTCAGCCCTTAGTGGATTTTTTTCTTCTTTAGTAATATTTACCTTCACTAAGTTATTTCTTACAACAACAAAAACAGTTTTTAGTTTTTTTTTGCCAGTGGTGTCCTGATGTTCTGCATTGAATGGTCTTATTGACTTCTCTCTCTTTTCTCTTCTCTCCCTCCTGCATTCTCTTTCTCTCTCTCTTTCACTGTGATGGAAGCTAAGCGAAGCCAGTCTATCAGCAGCTGTGTCCATCTTTATGAGGCTCTGCCTGCTACTAAAAGTGTTCCTATGCTGCTACACACTGTGAGCTCTTTCCTGCCTGGTCTTTCCTCCTCTTCTGGTAACTCTTGCTCTCACAGGCTTTCAGGTAAAGTGTTCTGAGAGCGGTCTGTGTGGTCTCCTCCCACCTTCGCCCTATCTGTGTGGTCTCCTCCCACCTCCGCCCTGTCTGTGTGGTCTCCTCCCACCTCCGCCCTGTCTGTGTGGTCTCCTCTCACCTCTGCCCTGTCTGTGTGGTCTCCTCCCACCTTCGCCCTGTCTGTGTGGTGTCCTCCCACCTTCGCCCTGTCTGTGTGGTGTCCTCCCACCTTCGCCCTGTCTGTGTGGTGTCCTCCCACCTTCGCCCTGTCTGTGTGGTGTCCTCCCACCTTCGCCCTGTCTGTGTGGTGTCCTCCCACCTTCGCCCTGTCTGTGTGGTGTCCTCCCACCTTCGCCCTGTCTGTGTGGTGTCCTCTCACCTTCGCCCTGTCTGTGTGGTGTCCTCTCACCTTCGCCCTGTCTGTGTGGTGTCCTCTCACCTTTGCCCTGTCTGTGTGGTGTCCTCTCACC
This sequence comes from Oncorhynchus mykiss, assembly GCF_013265735.2. Classification (NCBI taxonomy): domain Eukaryota; kingdom Metazoa; phylum Chordata; class Actinopteri; order Salmoniformes; family Salmonidae; genus Oncorhynchus; species Oncorhynchus mykiss. The sequence goes on along the minus strand of NC_048583.1, from coordinate 47,076,828 downwards.
TTTGCCCTGTCTGTGTGGTGTCCTCCCACCTTTGCCCTGTCTGTGTGGTGTCCTCTCACCTTTGCCCTGTCTGTGTGGTGTCCTCCCACCTTTGCCCTGTCTGTGTGGTCTCCTCCCACCTCCGCCCTGTCTGTGTGGTCTCCTCCCACCTCCGCCCTGTCTGTGTGGTCTCCTCCCACCTCCGCCCTGTCTGTGTGGTCTCCTCCCACCTCCGCCCTGTCTGTGTGGTCTCCTCCCACCTCCGCCCTGTCTGTGTGGTGTCCTCCCACCTTCGCCCTGTCTGTGTGGTGTCCTCCCACCTTCGCCCTGTCTGTGTGGTGTCCTCCCACCTTCTCCCTGTCTGTGTGGTTGACTCCCACCTTCGCCCTGTCTGTGTGGTTGACTCCCACCTTCGCCCTGTCTGTGTGGTTGACTCCCACCTTCGCCCTGTCTGTGTGGTTGACTCCCACCTTCGCCCTGTCTGTGTGGTTGACTCCCACCTTCGCCCTGTCTGTGTGGTTGACTCCCACCTTCGCCCTGTCTGTGTGGTTGACTCCCACCTTCCCCCTGTCTGTGTGGTTGACTCCCACCTTCGCCCTGTCTGTGTGGTTGACTCCCACCTTCGCCCTGTCTGTGTGGTTGACTCCCACCTTCGCCCTGTCTGTGTGGTTGACTCCCACCTTCGCCCTGTCTGTGTGGTTGACTCCCACCTTCGCCCTGTCTGTGTGGTTGACTCCCACCTTCGCCCTGTCTGTGTGGTTGACTCCCACCTTCGCCCTGTCTGTGTGGTTGACTCCCACCTTCGCCCTGTCTGTGTGGTGTCCTCCCACCTTCGCCCTGTCTGTGTGGTGTCCTCCCACTTTCGCCCTGTCTGTGTGGTGGCCTCCCACCTTCGCCCTGTCTTTGTGGTGGCCTCCCACCTTCGCCCTGTCTGTGTGGTGGCCTCCCACCTCCGCCCTGTCTGTGTGGTGGCCTCCCACCTCCGCCCTGTCTGTGTGGTCGCCTCCCACCTCCGCCCTGTCTGTGTGGTCTCCTCCCACCTCCGCCCTGTCTGTGTGGTCTCCTCCCACCTCCGCCCTGTCTGTGTGGTCTCCTCCCACCTCCGCCCTGTCTGTGTGGTGTCCTCCCACCTTCGCCCTGTCTGTGTGGTGTCCTCCCACCTTCGCCCTGTCTGTGTGGTGTCCTCCCACCTTCGCCCTGTCTGTGTGGTTGACTCCCACCTTCGCCCTGTCTGTGTGGTTGACTCCCACCTTCGCCCTGTCTGTGTGGTTGACTCCCACCTTCGCCCTGTCTGTGTGGTTGACTCCCACCTTCGCCCTGTCTGTGTGGTTGACTCCCACCTTCGCCCTGTCTGTGTGGTGTCCTCCCACCTTCGCCCTGTCTGTGTGGTGTCCTCCCACCTTCGCCCTGTCTGTGTGGTTGACTCCCACCTTCGCCCTGTCTGTGTGGTTGACTCCCACCTTCGCCCTGTCTGTGTGGTTGACTCCCACCTTCGCCCTGTCTGTGTGGTTGACTCCCACCTTCCCCCTGTCTGTGTGGTTGACTCCCACCTTCGCCCTGTCTGTGTGGTTGACTCCCACCTTCGCCCTGTCTGTGTGGTTGACTCCCACCTTCGCCCTGTCTGTGTGGTTGACTCCCACCTTCGCCCTGTCTGTGTGGTGTCCTCCCACCTTCGCCCTGTCTGTGTGGTGTCCTCCCACTTTCGCCCTGTCTGTGTGGTGGCCTCCCACCTTCGCCCTGTCTGTGTGGTGGCCTCCCACCTTCGCCCTGTCTGTGTGGTGGCCTCCCACCTCCGCCCTGTCTGTGTGGTTGCCTCCCACCTCAGCCCTGTCTGTGTGGTTGCCTCCCACCTTCGCCCTGTCTGTGTGGTGGCCTCACACCTTCGCCCTGTCTGTGTGGTGGCCTCACACCTTCGCCCTGTCTGTGTGGTGGCCTCACACCTTCACCCTGTCTGTCTTTCACTATTTATATGCTGTCTCCAATTCCACTGTCAATGGAGTAGAAACCCACGTTATTTTTCACAGCTACTTACTAACATTTGAAGTGGATAGAAAGTAAATAGGATGACTGTCTAAAGAAGATTCTATACTAGTCTGTTCTAATGTATGTTTTAATGTTTAGAACTATATGTTCCTTTCCCATCTCACTATGTGGCTAAAGCAATGTAATCATTTTAAATTTCCAGAATGCTGTGTGGTAGAAAATGATCAGGTGTAGTGTGTATGAGATGAGCCTTGCCTGATGCATTGCTCTAACGCTCTGTCCCCCCTGTCCCCCCTGGTCATGGTGCTCAGACGTGGAGGAGGGCCAGCTGTCTGAGTGTGGGGGAGACGGAGACCTGGAGTCTGGTGACAGCCCTCTACCACGCAGCAGCAGCACCTCCGACATCACACAGCAACTGTCTGACACCTTCCCAGGTAGGGATACAACAATGGGTGCGCAAACACACACAGCATGAGGGCATGTTCTAACATAGGGCCTTTTAGCTGGCCTGGAGGAGCTATTTAGACTCATGCTAACAATGTATCCATCCATACAGTGATTTATGTGCGTTGAAGCCTACAGGCTAAAACTCATATTTCTGATCCTGCATCTAGAGATGTAGGGATGAGACTAGAAACATATTTATGACCAGAGTAGACTGGCTGTCTGCTGTGTGTGTGTGTGTCCAGTATGATAACAGACACTGTGTGACTTCCAGGCCAGAAGAGAGCGTACTCCCCCAACAACTCCTGTGTCTCCGATGGCAGGACGTCAGAAGGGAGGAGAGATGGCGACCCACCCTTGGTGAGTCACACATCTGATGCAAAATCAATGACCCTCTCGCTTTGAATTAGTATTTCTGCAGGGCATCTGTTGCAGTCTGATAGAGGCACCTCTGAAACACCCACTGATGACTTCTCCCTCTGTGCTCCCAGATTCTGATCCGGCGGAGCAGCAGTCCAGCTGAGCTGGACTACCCTGTAGAGGGACACAACACATGCACAAGGCTCCAGCTCCGGGAGAAAAGTGAGAATTTACAGCTGTCTTTCACCCGTCTCACACTTTGTCTCAGAACTATAACATTGACCTCTCTCTCCTTCGCTCGTCAGGTGAGAGTGTGAGCAGCGAGACATCCAACGGCTACCTGAACGACGCTGACAGCAGCCTGCTGGCCTGGCAGGCGTTTGAGGAGGAGGCAGACTTCCATTCAGCCCAGCTAGGGGTCAAAGCAGACACAGGGAGCCAGAGGAACCTGCTGCTCAGCCACAATGAGGCCCTTGCAGGTAATGGACTGGATTGGACTGGACAGGGGGGTGCAGGGGTGGCTTCAGGTCTGGGTAAGGTTTCTGGGGGGATTGATGGAGGTTAATGAGTCTTGGTGACGTTGTCATGTTCACCTGAGGTGTGTGTCTGCCTGTGGGTGGTGATGGGATTTATCTCAGAGCAGCCTGACCTTTCAGAGGATTAGAATAGTCTTCATAGCCAGCCTCTGTCTGGGAAAAGGTGATCTGCTCTACAGTACAGTGTCTTCTGGGGGACCACCCCACCTCGTCTGTGCTCCTAAATTGATTCAATGTAAATTCACAGCCTCTGTCCTCCTGTCCCTGTGCTCCCTCAAGCTCCGCTGTCTCCTCGTTGTCCCCTTGTCTTGTTTTAGGTCCCGAGTGTGCCCTCTCTCCCCACTCCGCACCACTGTCTCAGCACCAGCACCACCAGCACCCCCCCGCCTCGCCAGCTTTGCTCGTGCACCCTGAGTGCCGGGACTGCCCCCAGCTCCTGGAGGACACCATGCATCAGTCTGTGTTACACATGCCTCAGGACCTGGGTACTGCTACTGTCCCTACTATCTCCCCTACACACCCTCTTTTAGCCTGCCCTGCCCATCACCCTCTGTGTTGCACTGTTTATCCTATACCCAATCCACACACCCCTATTCCACCCATCATCTGTTCAGCCGTTTGTGACTCTGATAACTGGGCAAAATCGATCTCTGTGTTGAATCACCTCATTGTCCGAGGTGTGGACAGGCCTAGAGTTGTAGTGTTTTACAATCGAGTTTATACAGTAGTAAATCAGAGTTTTCTCACTCTATCTTTCTCTCGCCCTCTCTGGCCTTGTAGACAGCAGTGAGTGTCTGACTGATGATGTCAGCATCATTGCAGGCGGGAGCCTAACAGGCTGGCACGCTGACTCAGCCTTTGTGCTCTGGAGGAGGATTCTGGGTATCCTGGGGGATGTCAACAGCATCCGCTGCCCCAGGATCCACGCCAAGGTGTTCAGTTACCTCTACGACCTGTGGCACAAATTGGCTAAGGTAAGCCCAGCCTCCAAACACTCTCATCGGCCTAGATGACATGTCATCTATTCAGTCATCTACAGTGGCTTGGGGGGGGTGTTGGGGGGGGGGGGGGGGGGGTGTTGTATCATTTGATTTACACAACATGCCTACCACTTTGAAGATGCAAAACATTACAGCTGCAAGTCTCTTGGGGTATGTCTCTATAAGCTTGGCACATCTAGTCACTGGGATTTTTGCCTATTCTTCAAGGCAAAACTGCTCCAGCTCCTTCAAGTTGGATGGGTTCCGCTGGTGTACAGCAATCTTTAAGTCATACCACTGATTCTCAATTGGATTGAGGTCTGGGCTTTGGCTAGGCCATTCCAAGACATTTAAATGTTTCCCCTTAAGCCACTCGAGTGTTGCTTTAGCAGTACGCTTAGGGTCATTGTCCTGCTTGAAAGGTGAACCTCCGTCTCACTCTCAAATCTCTGGGAGACTGAAACAGGTTTCCCTCAAGAATTCTTGTGTATTTAGTGCCATCCATCATTCATTCAATTCTGACCCGTTTCCCAGTCCCTGCCGATGGAAAAACATCCCCACAGCATGATGCTGCCACCACCATGCTTCACTGGTGTTCGGTTTGCGCCAGACATAGCGCTTTCATTGATGGTCAAAGATATCATTTTTAGTCTCATCTGACCAGAGTATCTTCCATATTTTTAGTCACATGATCTCAGTGTGTGTGTATGTATATATATATATATATATACTGAGATCATGTGACAGATCATGTGTCACTTAGATTGCACACATGTGGCCTTTATTTAACTAAGTATGTGACTTCTGAAGGTAATTGGTTGCACCAGATCTTATTTAGGGGCTTCATAGTAAAGGGGGTGAATACATATGCACGCAACACTTTTCCGTTTAAATTATTATTTTTTAAAGTTATTTTTTTCACTTCACCAATTTGGACTATTTTGTGTATGTCCATTACATGAAATCCAAATCCAAACCCATTTAAATTACAGATTGTAACGTAACAAAATAGGAAAAACGCCAAGGGGGGTGAATACTTTCGCAAGGCACTGTATTCTGTAGATTTTAAATCAAGCTAATGCAGTTATGCACTAATTGCAGATCCGGGACAACCTGGGCATCAGTGTGGATAACCAGTCATCTCCTCCCCGCCCTGTCTTCATCCCTCCTCTCAGAATGCTGGCCTCCTGGCTCTTCAAGGTGAGTCAGCTGCTCAAAGGTCCACTGCATCTACACACATCACCTAACTATCAAAGACATGCATGTGGCTCTCCCTCTCGCCTCCTTTCTCCCTCCCCCCTCTCCCCCACAGGCCACCATGCTGCCATCAGAGTTCAAGATGGGGAAGCTGCAGGCCTATAAACTAATCTGTGAGATGATGACTAAGAACCAGGATGTGCTGCCCAACAGTGACTTCCTGGTCCATCTCTACCAAGTCATGCACAAGGGCTTCACCAGCGAGGACCAGGTAACACATGGACATTTTTGTCAGACACTGTTAGTTTTATACTAAGCAGGTTTCGGCTAATAATACATCTATTCAGTATGAGGGGTCCATGTGAGACAGGTATGGCCAAGAGGAAGCCTGACGAAGATCCACAGGGGTCGAAACATTGCCTCTCCTGTTTTCATGTGCTATTCTATGTTCCCTGTACTGTAAATGTGGAAACAACTTGATGTAGATTCCTGTAACTAAGGCCAGAAGAGGGAGCCATTATCAAACACAAGAGAATGGGACCGCTCTGGGAGTTCAGCTTGGGACTGTTGCATTCTGTGGCTGTAGTTTCACTCATAAAAAGTACAAGGTTTGATTGCAAAAAAAAGTGGCGAGGTCTCAAGTTTTTACTGATGAGTGGGACCAAATGAAAGGTCAAGAGGGATGGTCCTGATTTCATATACAAAGGAAAGTCCCTCCTGATTGCCAGTCATATTAATATTTGTTTTAATGTAACCTTTATTTAACTAGGCAAGTCAGTTAAGAACAAATACTTATTTACAATGACGGGCTACCGGGGAACAGTAGGTTGGGCAGAATGACAGATTTTTTTCCTTGTCAGCTCAGGGATTTGATCCATCAACCTTTTGGTTACTGGCCCAACGCTCTAACCACTAGGCTACCTGCTGCCCCGTTCAAAAATTTGGAGTCACTTAGAAATGTCCTTGTTTTTTAAAGAATAGCAAATTTTTTGTTGATTTAAAATAACATAAAATGTATCTGAATTACAGTGTAGACAAATTACTATTGTAGCTGGAAATGGCTGATTTTTAATGGAATATCTACATAGGCGTACAGAGGCCCATTATCAGCAACCATCACTCCTGTGTTCCAGTGGAACGTTGTGTTAGCTAATCCAAGTTTATAATTTTAAGACTAATTGATCATTAGAAAACCCATTTGCAATTATGTTAGCACAGCTGCAAACTGTTGTTCTGATTAAAAAAAGCTATAAAACTGGCTTTTAGACTAGTTGAGTATCTGGATCATCAGCATTTGTGGGTTCAATTACAGGCTCAAAATATCCAGAAACAAATAACTTTCTTCTGAAACTCGTCAGTCTATTCTTGTTCTGAGAGGTGACAAGAAACTGAATATCTCATACAACGCTGTGTACTACTCCCTTCACAATACAATGCTCTAACCAGGATAGAAAGAGGAGTGGGTGGCCCTGGTGCACAACTAATCAAGAGGACAAGTACATTAGTGTCTAGTTTGAGAAACAGACGCCTCACAAGTCCTCAACTGGCAGCGTCATTAAATAGTACCCGCCAAACACCAGTCTCAACGTCAACAGTGAAGAGGCGACTCCAGGATGCTGGCCTTCTAGGCAGAGCTCCTCTGTCCAGTCTCAACGTCAACAGTGAAGAGGTGACTCCGGGATGCTGGCCTTCTAGGCAGAGTTCATCTGTCCAGTCTCAACGTCAACAGTGAAGAGGTGACTCTGGGATGCTGGCCTTCTAGGCAGAGTTCATCTGTCCAGTCTCAACGTCAACAGTGAAGAGGTGACTCCGGAATGCTGGCCTTCTAGGCAGAGTTCATCTGTCCAGTGTCTGTTCATTTGCCCATCTTAATCTTTTCTTTTTATTGGCCAGTCTGAGATATGGCTTTTTCTTTGCAACTCTGCCTATAAGTCCACCTCCTCTTCACTGTTGACGTTGAGACTGGTGTTTTGCGGGTACTATTTAATGAAGCTGAAGGGCAGGTTTAAGCTACGGACAACGAACACACTTGCGTTTTATGGCAATTTGAATGCATAGAGATACCGTGACGAGACCCTGAGGCCCATTGTCGTGCCATTCATCCGCCGCCATTACCTCATGTTTTAGCAAGATAATGCACCGCCCCATGTCGCAAGGATCTGTACACAATTCCTGGAACCTGAAAATGTCCCAGTTCTTCCATAGCCTGCAATGTCACCCATTGAGCATGTTCGAGATGCTTTGGATCGACGTGTACAACAGCGTATCCAGCAACTTTGCACAGCCATTGAAGAGGAGTGGGACAACATTCAACAGGCCACAATCAACAGCCTGATCAACTCTATGTGAAGGAGATGTCGCGCTGCATGAGACAGATGGTGGTCACACCAGATACTGACTATTTATTGATCCAAGCCCCTACCTTTTTTTAAGGTATCTGTATTCCCAGTCATGTGAAATCCATAGATTAGGGCCTAATTTATTTATTTCATGTGACTGATTTCATTAAATGAACTGTAACTCAGTAAAATCTTTGAAAGTGTTGCGTTTGTACTTTTGTTCATTATAAAACATTTGAAAAGTAAATAAACATTTTAATATAAAAAATAAAAAAAATAGGTTAGTCCCCCAAATGTGGGGGAGTGTAGGTGGGTTAAAAAAACACTAGATGGGGCTATAGCCAAAGGCTTCTCAGCTTTGTTGCATTGTCATTTCGAATCAAGAGCAGCAAGACGCAGTGCACTGTCGGAGGTACATGGCACATGCTTATTGTCATGTTCTTGTCATGTGTTGACATAGGTCCTGCTGATGATGACATTGCTTATGCATTAGCTTTACCCCTTTCACTTGTTCTGGACTAGCTAAGGTAAATGTGAGGAATGTTGATGAAGCTAGTAATGTATTGTGCGTAGGTAAGAGTCATCTGGGTTCACGCCAGTGTAGTCTTGCGTTTTTCTAGGCCTCTGCTCAGCTGGATCTCTCCAGACCTCTTGCTCTGTCGCCTCCTGCCAGCCGGTGGTGATGAGGGCACACTGTCCTCCTCTATCTAACCACACCCTGCCACCCTGCCTGGTTAGCTGGCTGGCTGCTCTAAAAACAGGAGAGGGAGTGAGTTGGAAAGAGATTGAAGGGGGGGGGGGGGGGGGGACTGTAAATAAATTATATTTTGTTTTTTTTCCCTTTGCCCACGGGTTTATATTGCTCCTTGGCAGCACGACAAGCTTATTAGAATGTTTTCCATGTCGTTAAGTAATGTTTGAGCTCCTGCCGTGTATTTGTGATTAATTATGGACTGACGTCTGTCGCGCTCCATTAGTGACACGTTGACCGGAGCTGGAGATGACCGGGGCCAGAGATGAGGGAGAGACTGGGGAGGAAGGGGAGCTCACGGGGAATGCGTTGTAGAGAAATGAGGGGGCCGGCCAGGAGGGACAGGGTGGCATTCTCCAGCTTTTGTTGTGCCTAAATATAATATGGGGCCTGGGCCGCCAGTGCTGAGCTGGCTGGGCGCTGGAGCGTGTTCAAATTGCCCGGAGAAAGAGTCCTCACGCCACACAATGGAGGGACAGCCCAGCCGCACGCCTGCTTTACATAACAATGTGCCTCTTACTCCATCCCCCCCTTCCTTCTTCCTCTATCCAACCTCCCCTGCAGTATCCCTCCCAAATCTACTGTTCTTCTCTCTTTAGTCTACTCTGTCCCACTCAAATTCTCCCTATCTATTTTCCCCATTTCTTTGTATTTTAATGGTCTGTCTAGTCTTGAAATGTTCAACAACAACAAAATACTCTGATTATACAATATTTAAGCACTGCACATGTTTGCAAATATAACATGACAGGGTTTTTTCACTAAAAAGGAGGGGCTATGAAGGAGGGTACATCCTCTCCTCCTGGCTGCCAATATCACTGGTAGTGTCCAGTCTGTCTCTCTCGCGCGCGCGTGTAGTCTACCGAGTCTGCAGTAGCATTACCTTGGCCTTTGCACAATGGCAGTCATCTATTTAATAAGAGTGCTGTTCAGCCTACTGAAAAGTTGTTGCTTGTGCATTAAATGTGCTAGGGTTGTGTGAGCCAGTCATTAAATATCTCTCTAACACCTGCTCTCCCTGTGCAAAACCATCAGTTTCTCCCCCCCCCCCCCCCCCCCCCCCCCCCCCAATGTATCAGTGAAACAGGGATTGTTTCATCTGTGTAACGGCTGCCTGTGGAGAGAGAGGGAAATGTGACAGTTGAGTTGTGCTGCGGTTCAAAACCCAGCGGTTTAGTTGATGATTAAACCCTCCAAAAGCACCTCTCCACCTTGACATAGCCATACAGATCGGCACTACCTATTAACATGCCTGGACTGGGAAAACCCTGTTTTACAAACTCCTTCTGTGATAAGAACTGATAGTAGTGTCATGATGTCACTAATGACCAGTAAATGGGGAAATATTTCATTCCATGTAAGAAATGTGGGTTGTGTGCCTACCAAACACGGCAGAATGAAAGGGTTAAGAAGCCTCCTGTCAGGCTTGTATTAATGCACCTTTTGTTGAACAGAGCAGAGCAGGCCAATCCTACTGCCAACCCTCAGCCCTACCGCACGCAGCAGTGCTCAGATCTCTACTACCACACACTCCTTTCACATCCAGCTCCCTTTACTTACAGGCAGAATGGAAATACTTTGTAGGTTAATTGCTTCCCCTAAAATGCTAACTTCAGGCGATCAGCCGACATTACGCCTCTCAGAGGTCAAATACGGCAGAAATTAGGTTAAAATGGGCCTCCAAACCCAACGCTGCCACATCGCTATGTTTTGACTGGTTCCTTATTGCCTTTGTTTTTCTATTCCTATTTTATTTCCCCACTCTGTGTCTACAAAGGCTTCATTTGAGGGGATTCATGTTGGGAGGGGTTGGGGAGGAGTGTGTCGGGTGTTTGCTGAGGTGTACTGGGGTTTAGGACTCAGTGAGACACAAGGCCTCTGTTTGAACCACCTGATTTACACACGTTTACAGCTATCCTAAAGGCAGGTGTTCCTGGTCTGGACCTTGGCTGTGTACACACACACACACACACACACACACACACACACACACACACACACACACACACAGTTAAGCAAACAATCCCCCCCCTTATGTAGTTCTATTACATTATTATCTCAAGAATTTCAGTTCACTCCTGACATTTAAGGCAATGTGAGGTCTTCCATTGCAACCTATTTCAGTTCTTTATTAGACACAGTACTTTATTAATATACCCAATGCATGTTTTCAGTGTACTGTACTTTACTAGCAAACAGGGTAATGAGATGACAGTCCACCATTATTATTGTGAAGTGGTACATTCTGCCCACGTATACTTAAATCCCTCTTCAATACTTTTTTAATACTGTGTGTGTGTGTGTGTGTGTGTGTACGCGCGCGCACGCGCGCTACTTTTGTTCCACCATTCCCCTTCCCTTGTGCTGTGTGATCAACCCATCTGCTGCCTCTTTCTTCCCCTCCCTTTTTCTCCATCCCTCATTCACACTCATTTTGTTTGTGTAAGATATGGACTGTGAAATGCTGTGCTCTCCTGAGTGCACTGTTGTCATATTTGTAGCAATTTGGGATGCACTACTATGCTATCATTCTTTTCCAGAGCTCAGTGTCTGTCCATTCCCCAAAATACACCCATCACAATATCAGGAATACATGCCACCTGCCTACAAAAGATATGGCTCTATGTTTAATGTAATGCTCATTCAATCCATCCATTGACCTAACCACCATGACCATCTGTGTTTGTGTTCCCTCTCAGGACGTTCTAAACACAGTGATCCGTTCCTGTTCCCCACGCTTCTTCTACCTGGGCCTGCCTGGCTTCACTATGCTGGTGGGAGACTTCATCACCGCTGCAGCACGCATCCTCAGCCACGACACCGCCGAGGTACACAGACACGCGCACACAGACACACAGGCAGGCTTACATCAAAGGTGGTGCAATATGTATTCAAATGTATTTAGGATCGCTAAACATATTCTTCTATACTTAATTTAGAAGTTCAGATTAGTGAGTTGAATGTACTACACAGTATTCAACTCCATGGAAACAACATATTCAGTGAGTTAAAGGACATAATGCTGCCGCTCCCGGGGGCTTTTCTCCCGGGGGCTTTTCTCCCGGGGGCTTTTCTCCTGGGGGCTTTTCTCCTGGGGGCTTTTCTACTGGAGGCTTTTCTACTTTCTCCTGGAGGCTTTTCCTTCAAGAGAAATGTTTCATGCAACATAATCAGAGTTCTTTAGTGATGAGACAATGAATGTGTTATTTTCATCTGAAAGGCTCCGAGGATTGACGCACAGACTGTCCTTGGGTCGCTGGTCTGTTTTCCCAACCTCTACCTGCAGATTCCTCTACTGCAGACTGTTCCTGGAACTGATAACATCGTCGTTGGGAACGAGGACATTAAGGTATTCAGAGTTCTTACATTTACTTTGTCCTTTCAGTAAACACTCAGACAGCAAACTAATAAAAAAATTGTGTAGGAGTTAGAGTTCAAGTATCTTGATGAATAAAATGGACATTTTGGATGGTAGATGAAGTGGATTGTTCATCATCATGTCTTCTCTGCCCTCTCCTTTCAGGACTATCTGGTCAACATCTTACTGAAGACGGCACGGAATGAACCCTGTGAGGCAGCCAGGTATGAACGGGATGGTTGTACAGAAGAAAGGTACAGTCGTGTGGAGGGAATGGGACTGATTGGATTCATGTTCAAATTTCTAAGAAATAGTATAATGAAATAAAATATTTATGATTTATTTGTGTAATGTAAGAAGAAAATGGAAAGGGGGTAATGCCACTTCAGAGATACAACATGAGTAAGAATGTAATTGTTCCCATAGCGTGCATCAGTATTCTCTCACTGGTCTCCTGTGTGTTCCAGGTGTATAGCTGTGTGTAGTCTGGGCCTGTGGGTATGTGAGGAACTGATGCAGAATAATATTCACCACCAGGTCAAGGATGCCATCAATGTACTGGGCGTAACACTAAAGGTGAGTGTGTTTATGTATCAGCGTCTATGTGAGTGACAAGGTGATCAGTTGCGTGACTCCTGTACAGTATGTTTTTGAAGACCTCTGCTCCCCTGTCTATCAGTGGATAGATGCAGAGAGAGTTTCCTGAGGGTTTTTGGGAAAAGAGCATGTGGTGTAATTTCCAGACCACTCGCTCTCAGTGGATGCAGGCCAATTTAAGCATTTAAGTTTCTTGCTAGTGCAATACCCCTCTAATGGAGCAGTATTCAATGCCCTGCCCAACCTGACGCACACATCCGGCTGGCCCAAAATAAAGGGGATGAGTGGGTGAATGGGGGGAGGGGTGCTTTTCTGAAAGCAGGTGCTGAAATCTCTGGATCTGTCTTTGTGTTGGGCCATTTTTGCAATCCTGCATTTTCTGCTCTTGTTACATGACAATAAGCATTCTGCTAGAAAACAGGGGAAATTCTATTTCTGTACCTTGAATTCCAGATCCCCTTTTTTAACAACACAACTGGGTCTGCCAATCGGTCCATAAACTTTAGTTTGAAAGAAAGTTTTTTGCAGAACCAAGACATTTTCATACCTTTTTCTGTTATGCCAGAGTCCCCATAATAGTTTTATACAATTACTCATCCTACTACGTTGTTGACTTCCCAGAACACCTTGAACCCTGATCTCTCGTGTACTGTCCGCTCTCTCTCGCACGCTCTCAATTCAATTCAACTCAAGGAGCTTTATTGGCATGGGAAACATAAATTCAGCAAAAAAAGAAACCTTTTTCAGGACCCTGTCTTTCAAAGATAATTCGTAAAAATCCAAATAACTTCACAGATCTTCATTGTAAAGAGTTTAAACACTGTTTCCCATGCTTGTTCAATGAACCATAAACAATTTATGAACATGCACCTGTGGAACGGTCGTTAAGACACTAACAGCTTACAGACGGTAGGCAATTAAGGTCACAGTTGTGAAAACTTAGGTCACTAAAGAGGTATTTCTACTGATTGAAAAACACCAAAAATAAAGATGCCCAGGGTCCCTGCTCATCTGTGTGAACGTGCCTTAGGCATGTTGCAAGGAGGCATGAGGACTGCAGATGTGGCCAGGGCAATAAATTGCAATGCTATGAGACACCTAAGACAGCGCTACAGGGAGACAGGACGGACAGCTGATCGTCCTCGCAGTGGTAGACCACGTGTAACAACACCTGCACAGGATCGGTACATCCGAACACCTGCAGAACAGGTACAAGATGGCAACAACAACTGCCTGAGTTACACCAGGAACTTACAATCCCTCCATCAGTGCTCAGACTGTCCGCAATAGGCTGAGAGAGGATGGACTGAGGGCTGTAGGCCTGTTGTAAGGCAGGTCCTCACCAGACATCACCGGCAACAACGTCGCCTATGGGCACAAACCCACTGTCGCTGGACCAGACAAGACTGGCAAAAAGTGCTCTTTGACGAGTCGTGGTTTTGTCTCACCAGGGGTGATGGTCGGATTCACGTTTACCGTTGAAGGAATGAGCGTTACACCGAGGCCTGTACTCTGGAGTGGGATCAATTTGGAGGTGGAGGGTCCGTCATGGTCTGGGGCGGTGTGTCACAGCATCATCGGACTGAGCTTGTTGGCATTGCAGGCAATCTTAACGTTGTGTGTTACAGGGAAGACATCCTCCTCCCTCATGTGGTACCCTTCCTGCAGGCTCATCCTGACATGACCCTCTAGCATGATAATGCCACCATCCATACTGCTCGTTCTGTGCGCGATTTCCTGCAAGACCGGAATGTCAGTGTTTTACCATGGCCATCGAAGAGCCCGGATCTCAATCCCATTGAGCACGTCTGGGACCTGTTGGATCGGTGGGTGAGGGCTAGGGCCATTCCCCCCAGAAATGTCTGGGAACTTGCAGGTGCCTTGGTGGACGAGTGGGGTAACATCTCACAGCAAGAACTGGTAAGTCTGGTGCAGTCCATGAGGAGGAGATGCACTGCAGTACTTAATGCAGCTGGTGGCCACACCAGACACTGACTGCTGCTTTTGATTTTGACCCCCCCCCCCCCCCCCCCCCCCTTTGTTCAGGGACACATTATTCAATTTCTGTTAGTCACGTGTGTGAACTTGTTCAGTTTATGTCTAAGTTGTTGAATCTTGTTATGTTCATATTTACACATGTTAAGTTTGCTGAAAATAAACGCAAAAAATTAACATTGCCAAAGCAAGTGAAGTAGATAATATACAAAAGTGAAATAAACAATAAAAATGAACAGTAATCATTTCACTCACAGAAGTTCCAAAAGAATAAAGACATTACAAATGTTGTGTAATGCATATATACAGTAATGTAACGATGTGCAAATGGTTAAAGCACAAAAGGGAAAATAAATCAACATAAATATGGGTTGTATTTACAATGGTTTTTGTTCTTCACTGGTTCCCTACTTGCTTGTGGCAACAGGTCACAAATCTTGCTGCTATGTTGGCACGCTGTGGTATTTCACCCAGTAGATATGGGAGTTTATCAAAATCCGGTTTGTTTTCAAATTCTTTGTGGACCTGTGTAATCTGAGGAAAATATGTATCTCATTTGGCAGGAGATTAGGAAGTGCAGCTCAGTTTCCTCGTCATTTTGTGGGCAGTGTGCACATAGACTGTCTTCTCTTGAGAGCCAGGTCTGCCTACCGTGGCCTTTCTCAATAGCAAGGCTATGCTTCGGAGTCTGTACATAGTCAAAGCTTTCCTTAAGTTTGGGTCAGTCACAGTGGTCAGGTATTCTGCCACTGTGTACTCTGGTTAGGGCTAAATAGCATTCTAGTTTGCTCTGTTTTTTGTTAATTACTTGACACATTGAAAATAATTATATTTTTGTTTTCTCATGATTTGGTTGGGTCTAATTGTGTTGCTGTCCTGGGGCTCTGTGGGGTGTGTTTGTGAACAGAGCCCCAGGACCTGCTTGCTTAGGGGACTCTTCTCCAGGTTCATCTCTCTGTATGTGAGAGATTTGTTATGGAACGGATGGATTTGCTTTGTTATGGAACGTTTGGGAATCGCTTCCTTTTAGGTTGTACAATTTAATGTTTCTTTTCTGGATTTTGATAATTAGCGGGTCTCTCTCTCTCGCTTGTCAGTTTGGGAACAAGGCTGTGGCTCATGTAGCCTGTGACCTGTTTCAGCTCCTCATCTCTCACTGGGAACACCTCCAGAGGCTAGAGCGCTCTCTCCCAAAGAAAATCATTGAGGTAGGATGACACGGCTCCCCCTCAGCTCACCTAACCATCTCCTTTTATCAGACATGCTATCTTCTTTAACTTGAGAAATATATAGAATCAACATGTCCCCTTATTTTTGTCCCATGCAGATCTTTGTGGCTACTATAGCATTTCTGTTGCCGAGCGCAGAGCACTCGGCAGTGGAGGCTGACAAAAAGGTACGGGGAAATTCTAAAGGACCCTTTTTTTCATAGGACACGAACACTTGCTACCTCTATCTGGGCCCGATTTGTGTCTTTTCTCCAGCTCTCGCTCTCTTTTTCTCCCTCCAGCCCTCCCTCTCTGTCCCTACCTCACTCGCACCCTCATCCCCCTCCCTAGCTGTTTTATTGATTATCTTTGCATACAGTAGGCTTCATTGTGTGTGGAGGGTTCTGGGCTAATGGATAAGGCCTCTCCTCTCTTTGTATGACTCAGCTAATGGTGTCTCTACTGCTGTGCCTGCTGGACTGGTGCATGGCCATGCCCCTGAGTATGCTGCTGGAGCCCATCACCATGCCCGTGCTGGAGGACTCCGCATCCCACAAGGCCCCTCTGCTCGACTACATCTACAGGGTGGGTAACAGAGAGAGAATACAGTGTCAAAGTACTTTGTCTTACTTCCACCACAGACCTATTCAGATGTCCTATTCAACATTTAAAGTTTGTTCTATGACGCCTTGGAAATTAATTTTCCAATTTTTGTTTCCAGTTTCTACTGTTATGTGAGAATGCCCACCTAACCACCCCACCTGTTTGCTAATACACATGTAATACTCAAAAACATTCATTTATAACAGGTTTAGTTTTTTCTCGTCTTTTTATTTTGACCCATTAGGGGTTTGAAACCTTATTTAGAGATTTAAATGCTGAGGAAGAGCCTGAGCGTCAGGCTAAATTAATGAGGTGTTATTCATTGAAGGTTTGACAGATGTAGCCAAACAAACACCATCCATTATATGGATGTCACCCCTGATAAGAAATGGTCAAATTATTTAGATGTTTCTTTGTCCTCGTAATAAGCCTGGAACTACAAGCCTGTCTAGATTTTAATTGAATATTTCTTAAAATGACAGACTGCAGCTGCTATCTAGGAATTCAATGTTATTTGTTGATCTATTGTGCACATAACAGTAAAGTTTATAAAGCTATTCAATACTCAGTCTTTTCAGCTAGGCACTAATTTACATAGCAGTAAACCTCACAAAATGAATAAAGCAATTTGTCTTGTTTATGCATACTTTGTTCTGCTTCACTTCTGGATTTGTATCATATGTTTCCCTTAACAAATCAATGAGCAGATTACACTCAAGTGAGCCATTCACACAATGCCGAAGAAAGATGGGACATTTCTGCATCTCTGCTGAGGATTTGAACTTTTTGGTGTTTGTGTCTAACAGCACGAGGCTGGTCTGTGTAAAAGGCATGATTGCTCTGGACCTTATTGGTTCACTGGAGCTCCACTCCGGCTCCTCCATCTGCTCTCTGCCTCAGCAGCTGCACCCTCCCCTCGCTGTGCGTACGCGTGCGTGAGTGGTCTATTTGCTTGTGTGTATGTTTTTGTGCGTCTGTGAGTGAGTGTGCCTCTGTGCACATCTGCACGTATCCATGTTTGTTCGGGTGTGTGTTACCTTCCTGGAACTGTTGCTATGTGAGGTGCAGCCACTTAGTTGTCAAGCAAGCCAAATATTTTTTTTCTCCTCCACAGAGGAACCACTTTGGGGCTTTGGTGTGGCAGCTGGTTGGTTCTGGCCTTTTCACCATAAACTCTAATCCCCCCCCCCCCCATGCCCAGAGGACTGTTAGGCATAATAATCCACATACTGTCTGCATTTCCCCACACAATACTGTTTCAGATGACAGAACCTGCGCCTCTCCTCTGAGCCTCAGCCAAGTGTGTATGTGTGTGTGTTGAATGGGATTAGCCATTCATTTACATGGACCAGCCTCCACAAAGGGTTTACCAAGTCCACCCACTCAGTGTAAGAGGCCCCACAGTTTGCTATTGTCTGATATGTCAGGCGTAGCTTCCAAGCACTTCTCTGCTTACAGCACACAGGTGTGTGTGTGTGTGTGTGTGTGTGTGTGTGTGTGGCAACATGAGCAGGGGGATAAAATCTTAATTAAATCAAACAGAGTAAACCTGTCCAATCAGTGTAATCAACTGACCCAGTGGGTCTTATCTAGTCCTGCCAACCCAACGGACTGATGCCGTACCATCTGTTATGCAGATCGATACACTCATCACAGGAGAAATGGATTAGTGGCAATAAAGAGCTTCTCTTCTCTTAGATGGCCGTCTCACCATGACAAACAGACCGTATATTCCTCCTCCGTATGTTCCTGAACCATTCGAAGTGCAATAAGCAATGCCTCGCTGATTATCTTCCATTCTTGCAACCTCTACATTCGAAATTACTGTATAATTTTCCTCTTACTTAGTAACTTACTTAGTCACTTCACCTGTGTTTCAGATACTATAAGATCAGTGTTCAGCTATTCACTGGCTCCTGCTGTTGGTCAATGCCTCCACTGTTGCGTGCTTTAATCTCAGGCAGACTGGGTAGAGTGTCTGTTTGAGTGTGTGATGTACCTCATTTATGAGTCCCATGTGCTCGTTGATGCTGTGCAGCCAGCCACGCAAAGGAACAGTAGCAGTGACTGTATCCAAGGTTACCGCCACATGCAAGATTACCACATTACCACTGTTTTTCTCTTGTAGTTGCTTTAACTCACTAGGTGTTGACTCCTATTTTCAATCCTGTTTGGTAGGTGCTTCACTGTTGTGTCTCTGGCTCCAACCTGCACACCCAGCAGAGTCACTACCTCCTGAGCCTGTCTGACCTCTCCACTGACTACGACCCCTTCCTCATGCTGGGCCAGGTCAAAAATTCTGAGCCCCCGCCTTCACACACTGCTGCAGACTTTGGCAACCTGCTCACCGTTGCCGAAGGTAAGGAGACCTGAGACCTGACAACTGTCACTGCCCTCACCACTGTCACCCAACACAGCAGGAGACAGGATGGGCAGATGAGATGCCACCCAATTTAGTACCTGCTGTGTAGGAGATTGTTCTAGGGCTGACAGAGAAATTAAAGGAGGGCTGTGTACGTTTGTGTGTTTGTGCGTTAGAGACGGTGCGTTTGTGCGTTAGAGACGGTGCGTTTGTGCATTAGAGACGGTGCGTTTGTGCGTTAGAGACGGTGCGTTTGTGCGTTAGAGACGGTGCGTTTGAGCGTTAGAGACGGTGCGTTTGAGCGTTAGAGACGGTGCGTTTGAGCGTTAGAGATGGTGCGTTTGAGCGTTAGAGACGGTGCGTTTGAGCGTTAGAGACGGTGCGTTTGAGCGTTGGAATGCTTTCGAGTACCCTGTCATCCAAGTATTATTTGCCCAGCTGCCCCTGCTTGTTTTACATATTACTCTTCCTCATCCAGACCACACTCTTCCTCTCCCAAACCACCTGGGAAATGGGCAGTAAAGGGGATTTACAGGGAGATGTAAGTTTTTAATAGGTAGCCTTCCATTTGGAGGTAGCTACTCTATTAAATGTTAATGTTTTGACCTAATATTGACTAGACTAACACATGGAATGGAATGTTTAAAGAGGTAGCCATTAGTGCTCTGCCCCAGGGAGAGGACCCATTATCAAAGAGACATCTAAAAATGTTATTTATTAGTGACCTTGTGGTGCCATTAGGTTATGTATTAGAGTATTTCTTTACAATGGCCGTTTCCTCCACTAATGTTTCAGAAGTCAGAAGTTTTTCTTTCAACCAAAAGAACATACCCATTGACGCAATGTTGGCTAAGCCCAGCTGAAATATCTAGCTTATGTCATTACTTTTCATACAGCGCTACAAAGTCTAGATAGAAACTACAGAAGAGCAGCCAAAGAGCACTATGCATTCCCCTTGAGATCATATTGATTAAGTCTCATCAAAGGGCTTGTGTATCTCTAATGCAGCCTCTCTAAAGAGCTTTCTCCACTTTGATGAGGGATGATGGTATTGATAGCACTGTCACAATGCGGAGCGCATCTTCTTGTTTTTTCCCCCCATCGTAACTCTTTCATTTTGGAATAGTTCTGAGCATTTAAATCAATCTGATTCAGGGAGCAGCACTCTATTCACCGTGCTGTAAAGACCTGCTCCTCATTAGCACTTTGCCAGTCTTTTCTCTCCGCCCATTGTAGCAGACTCAATGGCCTTTTCAAAGTTGTCTCCCATGATTAGATGCTACCTACTTATTTATGGCAGAGGTGTGTTGGCCGTAACCGTTGTGAGAAATGAAAAACAACGCTATTAGTTATTATGAAGGAAAAGCTAGCTTTGTGTGAAAAGGCCAGAGAATTGAGAACTGCTTCATAAATTTACTATAGTTTATAAGGATCCCCTTTAGCTGTTGCACATTAGCTCTTGCACATTATCTGTTGCACATTAGCTGTTGCACATTAGCTGTTGCACATTAGCTGTTGCACATTAACTGTTGCACATTAGCTGTTGCACATTATCTGTTGCACATTAGCTGTTGCACATTAGCTGTTGCACATTAGCTGTTGCACATTAGCTGTTGCACATTAGCTGTTGCACATTAGCTGTTGCACATTAGCTGTTGCACATTATCTGTTGCACATTAGCTGTTGCACAGTACGAAAAAAATTATGAAAATATACATGTAAAATGCACATGCAGCAGCTACTCTTCCTGGGGTCCACACAAAACATCAAAAACATGAGTGCATACAATACATGACAAAGTACATGTGCTGGGTCTTGACTTCCCTGTATAAAATACATGTAAATGGGGGGGTTATTTACAGGGTTAACTAAATGATTTGTCTCTCAGGATGTCTTTGGACCATCTTATTCCTGTTCTCCTCTTGCCTCCAGAGAAAAAAAGACGGAATATGGAGCTCATCCCTCTGACGGCGCGGATGATCATGACACACCTTGTGAACCACCTGGGCCACCATCCCCTCAGTGGTGGCCCCGCCCTCCTGCACAGCCTGGTCAGTGAGAACCACGACAACCCCTTTGTGGAGTCATCAGAACTCTCCTCTGAGGTGTTCAAGAGCCCCAATCTGCAGCTGTTTGTGTTCAACGACAGCACCCTGGTGTCCTACCTCCAGGTACCCTCGGAGCCCTCTGGTCCAGGGGAACCCTATGACAACTCCTCCCAGGTACGAGTCATCGTCAGGGACATCTCTGGAAAGTACTCCTGGGACGGAGGGGTCCTCTACCGCACGCAGGAGGGAGTCAACGGCATGCATCAGAGGACCTCAGACCCCTCCAACCACTCCACCACCAAGCCTACCTCACCAGGCACCTCAGACCCTTTCAACCACTCCACCACCAAGCCCACCTCACCAGGCACCTCAGACCCTTCCAACCACTCCACCACCAAGCCCACCTCACCAGGCACCTCAGACCCCTACAACCACTCCACCACCAAGCACACCTCACCAGGCACCTCAGACCCCTACAACCACTCCACCACCAAGCCCACCTCACCAGGCACCTCAGACCCCTACAACCACTCCACCACCAAGCCCACCTCACCAGGCACCTCCGAGCGCTCCAACCCCCCTGGCTGGGACTCCCAGTCAGGCTGTGATGAGGAGGAGGTAGATGGCCTGGACCAGCTCCTAGAAGACCTGGGATACAGCAGCCCTGAGTGCCTGCCCCAGCCCCGGCTGAGGCTCAACCAGCCAGCCCCCTCTCCCTGTGGAATGAACCTGGAGCAGGAGGGGGCCATCATGGAGGCCATCCTCAGGCAGATGCAGCAGGAGGAGGAGCAGATGAAGAGGTGGAACGCAGACGTGAGCGTCAAGGCCACCGGCCAGAGAGAACCCGCTCACCAGGAGCCCAAAGCTCTCTTCTACTTCTGCAGACTGCTACTCAACGACCTGGGTATGAACTCATGGGACCACAGGTACAGAGCAAAGCACAACACCACCACATCCACAGCTGTAGACTAGTTAGAAGAATACCTCACAGAGAGAGAGAAAGTGGGAGAGAAAAAGTACAAGGAACTCCTGGCAGGGTGTGTTGTGTTAATCTGCTCTCCACAGGGAAACCGTGCCCAACTGTAGATTAGTAATGGTCTCGGAGCTCAATTTAAACCTGTTTGCACCTGTTACTTGTCAGACCAAAAGTTAAACATGAAGCTTTCTTATCCTACTTTCAATCTGCTTTTTACCATTCAAAAAATAGCATGCACTGGTACACTGGTACATATGAAGTGCCATCTGGATGCTTTTCAAGTTCAAATTTGTTAATTACTTTTCAGGAAAAGCTTTCATCTCCTGAAGAAGAACTCAAAACTTTTGAGAGAACTGAAGAATTTGGATTCCAGGCAGTGGTATGTTCCTGTACACTGATTATTTAGGGCCTCTTCAGCACACACTGTATCCCTAGGTAACATTGCCATGTATGATTTGCTTCTTGTTCGGCATAAAAGGAACTTACTGAATCTCTAAGCAAGACCTTTTGAACAACCATCCTAGATTTCACCTAGGTATTCTAGCTAAGCCTGAAATATTGCGGCGTTCCATGTCCGTCATTACTCTGAACCTACGCCTGCTAATGAAGATTCTCTTCCTCTAAATCAGTAAAGATCACACTCTCAAGGCGACGCGTATTAAAACTGCTTCACTCTGCCCTCCCCTCCTCTCCTCCTAATCTACACCATCTCGAGCTGATCACAGCTAGGCAGTACTCACGCACAGCGATCAATAGGCACTTCACACTGCTAATGACTGGGGCTTATTAAAGAATGCCCCCAGGATTTTGCCAGACAAGGCAACCTGTGTCGAAGCATCCAAAATGCCCCCAATTTAACACAGCACCATGCTCCGCCATGACAACGGTAAAGCGCAGGGGTGGAACTCTGTGTCTGCTCTTGTTTTGTTTGTCACATGACGGGGGGGAGGGCAGTAAACACATATACTATTGTACACTAACTCTTAAGAATCTTCATTAGTGGGCTTAGGTTAGCCTAGTGGTTAGAACGTTGGGCCAGTAACTGAAAGGTTGCTTGATCAAATCCCTGAGCTGACAAGGTCAAAATCTGTCATTCTGCCCCTGAACAAGGGAGTTAACCCACTGTTCCCTGGTAGGTCGTCATGGTAAATAAGAATTTGTTCTTAACTGACTTGCCTAGTTAAATAAAGGTTACATTTTTTTTTTTATTAACCGTATTTGCTACAATTACTTTTTGGAATTTGCACAGTATTGTTTGGAGATGTATGTTTGACAGCCTGGTCTCAGAGCAAAGCATATGATATTTTACTAAAATCAGTGGCACTCAGATTTAGTATGATATGTTACGTTCGATAGGACAGTAGGTTACTTGAATGTCTAGCAACCCAAAGGTTATGTTCGAATCTCATCACAAACAACTTTAGCATTTTAGCTAATTAGCAACTTTGTAACTAGGAAAGGGAAAGGGGGATACCTAGTCAGTTAACTGCTTACTGCTTTTCCCTACTTTGCAACCTCTTAGCATGTTAGCTAACCTTTCCCTTAACTTTAACCTAAATCCTAACCCTGCAATTCATATTATATTGAATGACTGCTATTACATTTGTAGGCCAATGTAACCTAACGTAAAGTAATATTTCATACTAAATTAAGTGCCACAGATTTCAGCCAAATATAATTTGTTTTGCTTTTGAGACCAGGTTACGTTTGGTGGTGTGTAGTTCACATTTCAGAGCACGCCCATCTTAACTGGGATGAGTGTGGAGGTAGGCACTAAGAACAGTGTAGCTTCGCTAGGTCCATTGTTCTAACGACAGGTCTGTGTGTTTGTCTTAACAGCAGGGAGACACACAAGATCGCTGTGTTCTACATCGGGGAGGGTCAGGAGGACAAATGCTCCATCCTGTCCAACAGCGCAGGCAGTCAGACCTACGAGGATTTTGTGTCTGGCCTGGGATGGGAGGTACACACACACACACACACACACCCCTGCGGCAGGGTTTCCATTAGGAAATTGTGGCGCTGGACATTTGACTGGCAGCATTTTAATTTAACGGACATTTGAGAAATTTACCGGACCCATGTGCATTGGGTGCATAACTCTGATTAGTGCGTCCACCCATGGTGCTCATGATGACATAAATCATATTTAGATGATGGTCATTCATATTAACAGAACATGCAACAATGTGCAGGCCTTACTGAGTTATGATGGGCACTTTGAAGTTAAGAATAACTGTCCACATTTACTTTTCCTCGGCCAATAAGATGAGTAACAAACAGCAAAATCACTACCTATGTCAATCTACTATCACCCATAGTAGAAAAGTGTACCTATTCTATTGGTCAGCTTGTCGAGAAAGAAATGGCCTAATCCAAACAGACTCTGGGACAGTTTTGAGACGATAGATCCCAGATTCATACAACCAGTATGCCTTAAAATGTTGATAAACTTTTATTTCTTCAGATAATAAAAGGACAGCAATAATGCAATTAGTGGGAAAATACCATTGTCAATAGCACACTGCACATGCGAGTGGTTTCATGTAACAGATGAAAATATCCATTAGAAATTTAGAAAGAGGGGAGATGTAATATGCAACAACTAGCATGGGTTGCTAATATGACTACGATTGTGCCTTTGGCTCCTGGACAATGAAAGAAAGTTGATTAGAAAATAATTGCCTCCACGGATGTGGTCTGATTTTGGCTAGGCTACTTTGATGCAAGGTAAGACATGCCTCATAATATGTAGTAAAATGTATATGTTTTCCGAACGCGTACTGCCTCCAGCTCATTGTAAAGTGGTGTGCGACGAGCTGATTTTTTTCACCTTTATTTAACCAGGTAGGCAAGTTGAGAACAAGTTCTCATTTACAATTGCTACCTGCTCAAGATAAAGCAAAGCAGATTCGACACATACAACAACACAGAGTTACACATGGAGTAAATCAAACATACAGTCAATAATACAGTAGAAAAATAAGTCTATATACAATGTGAGCAAGTGAGGTGAGAAGGGAGGTAATGGCAAAAAAAGGCCATGGTGGCGAAGTAAATACAATATAGCAAGTAAAACACTGGAAAGGTTGATTTGCAGTGGAAGTATGTGCAAAGTAGAGATAGAAATAATGGGGTGCAAAGGAGCAAAATAAATAAATACAGTAGGGAAAGAGGTAGTTGTTTGAGCTAAATTATAGATGGGCTATGCACAGGGGAAGTAATCTGTGAGCTGCTCTGACAGCTGGTGCTTAAAGCTAGTGAGGAAGATAAGTGTTTCCAGTTTCAGAGGTTTTGTAGTTCGTTCCAGTCATTGGCAGCAGAGAACTGGAAGGATAGGCGGCCAAAGGAAGAATTCATTTTGGGGGTGACCAGAGAGAAATACCTGCTCGAGCACGTGTTACAGGTGGGTGCTGCTATGGTGACCAGCGAGCTGAGATAAGGCAGGGCTTTATGAGTATGAAGCGGGGGCCAGCCAACGAGAGCGTACAGGTCACAGTGGTGGGTAGTATATGGGGCTTTGGTGACAAAACGGATGGCACTGTGATAGACTGCATCCAATTTATTGAGTAGGGTATTGGAGACTATTTTGTAAATGACATCGCCGAAGTCGAGGATTGGTAGGATGGTCAGTTTTACAAGGGTATGTTTGGCAGCATGAGTGAAGGATGCTTTGTTGCGAAATAGGAAGCCAATTCTAGATTTATCTTTGGATTGGAGATGTTTGATGTGAGTCTGGAAGAAGTGTTTACAGTCTAACCAGACACCTAGGTATTTGTAGTTGTCCACATATTCTAAGTCGGAGCCGTCCAGAGTAGTGATGTTGGACAGGCGGGCAGGTGCATGCAGAGATCGGTTGAAGAGCATTTATTTAGTTTTACTTGTATTTAAGAGCAATTGGAGGCCACGGAAGGACAGTTGTATGGCATTGAAGCTCGCCTGGAGGGTTGTCAACACAGTGTCCAAAGAAGGGCAAGAAGTATACAGAATGGTGTCGTCTGCGTAGAGGTGGATCAGAGACTCACCAGCAGCAAGAGCGACATCATTGATGTATACAAAGAAGAGTCAGTCGAAGAATTTAACCATGTGGCACCCCCATACAGACTGCCAGAGGTCCGGACAACAGACCCTCCGATTTGACACACTGAACTCTATCAGAGAAGTAGTTGGTGAACCAGGCAATGCAATCATTTGAGAAACCAATGCTGTCGAGTCTGCCGATGGGGATGTGGTGATTGACAAAGTCGAAAGCCTTGGCCAGATCAATGAATATGGCTGCACAGTATTGTTTCTTATCGATGGCAGTTATGATATCGTTTAGGACCTTGATCGTGGCTGAGGTGCACCCATGACCAGCTCTGAAACCCGATTGCATACCAGAGATGGGTGGGATATGGAAATGGTCGGTAATCTGTTTGTTGACTTTGCTTTCGAAGGGTAGGATAGATTTAGGTCTGTAGCAGTTTGGGTCAAGAGTGTCCCCCCCTTTGAAGAGGGTGATGGCCGCAGCTGCTTTCCAATCTTTAGGAATCTCAGATAACACTAAAGCGAGGTTGAACAGGCTAGTAATAGGGGTGGCAACAATTTCGGCAGATCATTTTAGAAAGAAAGTGTCCAGATTGTCTAGCCCAGCTGATTTGTAGGGGTCCAGATTTTGCAGCTCTTTCAGAACATCAGCTGACTGGATTTGGGAGAAGGAGAATTGGGTAAGGCTTGGGCAAGTTGCTTTGGGGGGTGCCGTGCTGTTGACCGGGGTAGGGGTAGCCAGGTGGAAAGCATGGCCATCCGTAGAAAATGCTTGTTGAAATTCTCAATTATAGTGGTTTTGTTGGTGGTGACAGTGTTTCCTATCTTCAGTGCAGTGGGCAGCTGGGAGGAGGTGTTCTTATTCTCCATGGACTTTACAGTGTCCCAGAACTTTTTTGAGTTTGTGTTGCAGGAAGCAAATTTCTGCTTGAAAAAGCTAGCCTTGTCTTTTCTAACTGCCTGTGTATATTGGTTTCTAGCTTCCCTGAAAAGTTGCATATCACGGGGGCTGTTCGATGCAAATGCAGAACGCCATAGGATGTTTTTGTGTTGGTGAAGGGCAGTCAGGTCTGGAGAGAACCAAGGGCTATATCTGTTCCTGGTTCAAAATTTATTGAATGGGGCATGCTTATTTAAGGCATTTTTTTTTTTAAATAACAAGGCGTCCTCTACTGACGGGACGAGATCAATATCCTTCCAGGATACCCCGGCCAGGTCGATTAGAAAGGCCTGCTCGCTGAAGTGTTTCAGTGAGCGTTTGACAGTGATGAGTGGAGGTCATTTGACCGCTGACCCATTACGGATGCAGGCAATGAGGCAGTGATCGCTGAGATCTTGGTTGAAAACAGCAGAGGTGTATTTAGAGGGCAAGTTGGTTATGATGATATATATGAGGGTGCCCATGTTTACGGCTTTGGGGTAACCTGGTAGGTTCATTGATAATTTGTGTGAGATTGAGGGTAGCTGGGTTGTTAAGCATGTTCCCGTTTAGGTCGCCTAGCAGCACGAGCTCTAAAGATAGATGGGGGGCAATCAGTTCACATATGGTGTCCAGAGCACAGCTGGGGGCAGAGGTTGGTCTATAGCAGGCTGCAACGGTGAGAGACTTGTTTTTAGAGAGTTGGATTTTTAAAAGTAGAAGTTCAAATTGTTTGAGTACAGACCTGGATAGTAGAACAGAACACTGCAGGCTATCTTTGCAGTAGATTGCAACACCGCCCCCTTTGGCAGTTCTATCTTGTCTGAAAATGTTGTAGTTAGGGATGAAAATTTCAGAATTTTTGGTGGTTTTCCTAAGCCAGGATTCAGACACGGCTAGAACCTCCGGGTTGGCAGAGTGTGCTATAGCAGTGAATAAAACAAACTTAGGGAGGAGGCTTCTAATGTTAACATGCATGAAACCAAGGCTATTACTGTTACAGAAGTCATCAAAAGAGAGCGCCTGGGGAATAGGAGTGGAGCTAGGCACTGCAGGGCCTGGATTCACCTCTACTTCACCAGAGGAGGAGTAGGATAAGGGTACGGCTAAAAGCTTTCAGAATTGGTCGTCTAGAACGTCTGGAACAGAGAGTAAAAGGCGATAAAATAGCTTCAAGGTATAATGTACAGACAAAGGTATGGTAGGATATGAATACAGTGGAGGTAAACCTAGGCATTGAGTGATGATGAGAGAGATATTGTCTCTAGAAACATCATTGAAACCAGGTGATGTCATCGCATGTGTGGGTTGTGGAACTGAAAGGTTGGTTAAGGTTTAATGAGCAGGGCTAGAGGCTCTACAGTGAAATAAGCCAATAAACACTTACCAGAATAGCAATGGACAAGGCATATTGACATTGAGAGGCATGCTTAGTCGAGTGATCAAAAGGGTCCAGTGAGTAGTGAGGTTGGTTGGGGTCACGGCGATTCAGACAGCTAGTCGAGCCATGGGTAGCAAGCTAGCATAGGATGGAGGTCTGTTTTTAGCCACCTTGTGCATTTCCGTCGGTAGATTAGTGGGGTTCCGTGTGGTAGAGGGGATCAATCCAATTGGCAAAATAGATATAGTTATAGTGACCCAAGAAAAATTGATGATGAAACTGATGAAGCCTGCCTTTCATTGCCTATGCATTTGCTATTTGAGATGCTGAAGCAGCAGCTCTTGCGCTGTCTGACAGATTTTCTGCTAAAAGGCTCTGTATCTGTATGCTGTACACGTGCGATAAATAAGATATATAACAAATATACTGTACAGACTGCAATTTATTTTCACCATATTTGCAAATTAACCTGTAGATCTCTCAAACAAAACCACTGCATTTTTTAAATTGTTCCCCTGTAATCAGGGACTGATTTAGACATGGGACACAGGTGTCTGCAATTAATTAGCAGGTAGAACAGAAAACCAGCAGGCTCTAGACTTCGTAGGGTCAGAGTTGAGTACCCCTGCTATAGAACTATAAGTATGACTATTCAAATGCATTTACATCGACTAATATTTCCATCAATGAATAGGCTAAAAGTCATTATTATTATTATTATGCAATGGGATTATTTTCTTTTTCTCCTGGACCGTTGGCCAGCAGCAATTGTATTTATTGGCTTTTCTATTTATTTTTTGGGCCAAAAGCCGGCTATTACCGGCTAGCGGAAACCCTGCCCTGCATCTCGTCTCTCTCTCTGACACATGTACACTGACATCACGCTCTCCTAACCGTGTTGTGTCCTCCTCAGGTGGATCTAGCCACACACTGTGGCTTCATGGGAGGGCTTCAGAGGAACGGCAGCACAGGACACACTGCTCCCTACTACGCTACCTCCACAGTGGAAGTCATCTTGCATGTGTCCACACGCATGCCGTCCAACTCTGACGACTGCCTCACCAAAAAGGTACTTGTTAATATTACTCCTTCCAGATCAGTGGTTCCCAAACTTTATAGTCCCATACCCCTTCAAACATTCAACCTCCAGCTGTGTACCACCTTTAGCACCAGGGTCAGCACACTCTCAAATTTTGTTTTTTGACATCATTGTAAGCCTGCCACACACACTATACGATACATTTATTAAACATAAACATTAGTGAGTTTTTGTCACAACCCGGCTCGTGGGAACTTTATTTGTTCATCAAAAATTGTGAATAACTCACCTCAAATTAATGAGAAGGGTGTGCTTGAAAGGATGCACATAACTCTGCAATGTTTGGTTGTATTGGAAAGAGTCCCAGTCTTAAATAATTTTCCACATAGTCTGTGCCTGTATTTAGTTTTCATGCTAGTGAGGTCCGAGATTCCACTCTCACATAGGTACGTGGTTGCAAAGGGCATCAGTGTCGTAACAGCGTGATTTGCCAAGGCTGGATACTCTGAGTGCAGCCCAATCCAGAAATCTGGCAGTGGCTTCTGATTAAATTAAATTTTCACAGAACCGCTTGTTGCAATTTCGTTGAGGCTCTTTTGTTCAGATATCGGTAAGTGGACTGGAGGCAGGGCATGAAAGGGATAACAAATCCAGTTGTTTGTGTCATACTTTTCGGGAAAGTAACTGCGTAATTGCGCACCCAACTCACTCCGGTGCTTCGCTATATCACATTTGACATTGTCTGTAAGCTTGAGTTCATTTGCACACAAAAATCATACAATGATGGAAAGACCTGTGTGTTGTCCTTGTTAATGCAGACAGAGAAGAGCTCCATCTTCTTAATCATAGCCTCAATTTTGTCCCGCACATTGAATATAGTTGCAGAGAGTCCCTGTAATCCTAGATTCAGATCATTCAGGCAAGAAAAAACATCACCCAGATAGGCCAATCGTGTGAGAAACTCGTCATCATGCAAGCGGTCAGACATGTGAAAATGATGTCAGTAAAGAAAACTTTAAGCTTGTCTCTCAATTAAAAAAAACATGTCAATACATTGCTCCTTGATAACCAGCGCACTATGTTGTAAAAGCATTACATGGTCGCTGCCCATATCATTGCATAATGCAGAAAATACACGAGAGTTCAGGGGCCTTGCTTTAAATTAACTAAGTTACCCATTTTCCCTGTAGTGTCCAAAACATCTTTCAAGCTGATAGGCATTCCCTTGGCAGTAAGAGCCTCTCGTTGAATGCTGTAGTGTACCCAAGTGGCGTCAGGAGCAACTGCTTGCACGCGCGTTACCACTCCACTATGTCTCTCTGTAATGGCTTTTGCGCCATCAGAACAAATAGCAACACATCTTGACCACCAAAGTCCATTTGATGTCACAAAGCTGTCCAGTACTTTAAAAATATCCTCTCATGTTGTCCTGGTTTCCAGTGATTTGCAGAAGAGGATGTCTTCCTTAATTGACGCCTCATAAACATAACCAACATATACCAGGAGCTGTGCCAGGAGCTGTGGATGAGTCTGTTGACTCATCCACCTGTAACTCATAGAATTCACTGGCTTGTATGTAAAGCAGTAATTAATGGTATCTGTTGCTTTTATACATGTCTTACTACTCGAAAGTAGTCTTAATTCTCACTCCAAAAACTCACGTGGCTTAATTTTTAAATTGGCATGTTTTGTTTCTAAATGTCTGCACAAGAGTGAAGGTTTCATCGAGTTGTGAAATACTTATTTTGCACATATAACACACTGTGACTGAGGAAAGGCATTACTCTCAATATAAGTGAACCCCAAATCAATGTAGTTCTCATCATATATTTGCGTGTCTTCGATGGTCCATCGTCCCTGTCTGGTGTTCGGTGCTTTCCCGGGTAAGGGGGCAGTAGCTCTTCGGTTGCATCAGATTCACAACTGTCAGTGTCCATGCTAGCTGGGCTAGCAACAAATGAGGAATTACTGATGCTAACATTAGATGTGCTTGTGGAAGCAGAACAACTTGTGTCGTCGACAGGTGCAGGTGTAGTACTGCTGGTAGTAGCAAAGCTGGTATGTGTCTCTATGGACACCTTACTTTTTTTAACCATTTATCCATTTTCGAGCAAACAGAATGTGCAGCGGCTACATTCGGACCGTTAGTGGAATTCCCGCGAGAGAGTAATGGTTAATGTGATTGGATGTTAATTATTTGACTAGGCTACCTGTATTTGACATTGTGTTGTTATTTCTCTGAACACTAGGTGGTTTAATTTTATTTTTGGCAGTGAAACAAGGCTACTTGTAAAAAACTCACCCAAATGTATAGCCCTGTTGGAAAATATAAATGCACTGTTTGAAAATGTGGGGGGGGGGGATATGAATCACCTTTTTATTTGGCGTACCCCCGACGGCATTGCACGTACCCCTGGGGGTTTCTTGATGGTGGACGTAACAATGGGCCACATAGAAAATTCAATATGTCAGATTTTTTAATATGAATAAAGACTTGCTAAAGTGCTAGAATTCAGCATTTGTGTTATTATAATTATTTGTAAAAAAAAAAATCCTTTATTTCACCAGGTAGGCCAGTTGAGAACAAGTTCTGCGACGAGCAAAGCAGTGCGACAAAAACAACACAGAGTTACACATGGAATAAACAAACATACAGTCAATAACACAATAGAAAAATCTGTATACAGTGTGTGCAAATGTAGTAGGATTAGGGAGGTAAAGCAATAAATAGGCCATAGTGGCGAAATAATTACGGTTTAGCAATTAAACACTGGAGTGATGTGCAGAAGATGAATGTGCAAGTAGACATGTCCCTTTGTGCATCCTCTGTGACTCGAGTAAGATTTTAACCAACTGAACCCCAACATTTCTCACAGTTTTTACCATCTTTGTAAAGCCCTAGTTATTTTGTTGCTTTGATAGTCATTTCTAAAGATTATTATTTTTAAATTTTATTGGTGATTTGTTTTAAGATAAAAACATTTTTTTTAAAAAACAACAACAACCTGTCCCTCATTTATGGTCAACACTTATGTAAACTAAACTTTCATTTTAATATGGTGAAACTATTCATTTTTAAAGGGGCAATCTGCAGATTGCAGTTGATTCATCCATTTTGGAATTCATTCAATGTACCCATTAAATCTTGAAGAATATCTTATAAATGCCTCATGAGCTTAGTTCAACTGTCATACGCCATCTGAACCTAAAATATAAGCTTCTTTTACAAAAGAAAATTGTAAATGTAAAGAAACACTATGTAGCCTCAAAACATGGTTAAAACCATTATTTTGATATCATGCATGCTCTGTCCTTGCATCCATATTGCTGTCTGTTAATTTGAGTGGTTACATTTGTCCAGCCCTATCACACTGCTTTTTTTACTGAAACGGTTGGGGAGAAAGCTTTTAAATGCTGATTGCTGCTTTAAATAAAAAATTCAGAAAAGACATTGAGTCAAATCATAGCGTAGAACCAGCTCACATGCGTTTACACTATTTTGCCGCTTTGTGGTGAAAAAGTGAGTTTGTCGAGCATAACACGTCAACCCTGTTACCCATAGAAATGTTTTAAGAATGTTCATTTTTGGTGAATCTTTCATTCAATTGCCCCTCCCTGTTCCACACAACAAGCTTCCATTCCCCCTCTCTCAAGGGGATTTGGCTGATTTAAGATGTTGTCAACGCTGTTACGGTCAACTGTTACTTTATTAGGCACATAATATATTTTTTAATTCAACCTTTTGAGATGGGAAAAAGTGTTTTTCATTCAGTTGAACATGTGGTCTTTATGTCCGATTTGTAAAAATTAGGTGACATAAGTTTTTTTTCACCAAGTTACACTACTCAAAAGGCACTAATTGGTGGATCGACCCATACAAAAAAAGGCTTCAAACAGTGTACAGAGTGAAATGACTGCAGAACGCTACCCTGTCTACAGTGCCTTGCGAAAGTATTCGGCCCCCTTGAACTTTGCGACCTTTTGCCACATTTCAGGCTTCAAACATAAAGATATAAAACTGTATTTTTTTGTGAAGAATCAACAACAAGTGGGACACAATCATGAAGTGGAACGACATTTATTGGATATTTCAAACTTTTTTAACAAATCAAAAACTGAAAAATTGGGCGTGCAAAATTATTCAGCCCCCTTAAGTTAATACTTTGTAGCGCCACCTTTTGCTGCGATTACAGCTGTAAGTCGCTTGGGGTATGTCTATCAGTTTTGCACATTGAGAGACTGACATTTTTTCCCATTCCTCCTTGCAAAACAGCTCGAGCTCAGTGAGGTTGGATGGAGAGCATTTGTGAACAGCAGTTTTCAGTTCTTTCCACAGATTCTCGATTGGATTCAGGTCTGGACTTTGACTTGGCCATTCTAACACCTGGATATGTTTATTTTTTAACCATTCCATTGTAGATTTTTTGCTTTATGTTTTGGATCATTGTCTTGTTGGAAGACAAATCTCCGTCCCAGTCTCAGGTCTTTTGCAGACTCCATCAGGTTTTCTTACAGAATGGTCCTGTATTTGGCTCCATCCATCTTCCCATCAATTTTAACCATCTTCCCTGTCCCTGCTGAAGAAAAGCAGGTCCAAACCATGATGCTGCCACCACCATGTTTGACAGTGGGGATGGTGTGTTCAGGGTGATGAGCTGTGTTGCTTTTACGCCAAACATAACGTTTTGCATTGTTGCCAAAAAGTTCAATTTTGGTTTCATCTGACCAGAGCACCTTCTTCCACATGTTTGGTGTGTCTCCCAGGTGGCTTGTGGCAAACTTTAACCGACACTTTTTATGGATATCTTTAAGAAATGGCTTTCTTCTTGCCACTCTTCCATAAAGGCCAGATTTGTGCAATATACGACTGATTGTTGTCCTATGGACAGAGTCTCCCACCTCAGCTGTAGATCTCTGCAGTTCATCCAGAGTGATCATGGGCCTCTTGGCTGCATCTCTGATCAGTGTTCTCCTTGTATGAGCTGAAAGTTTAGAGGGACGGCCAGGTCTTGGTAGATTTGCAGTGGTCTGATACTCCTTCCATTTCAATATTATCGCTTGCACAGTGCTCCTTGGGATGTTTAAAGCTTGGGAAATCTTTTTGTATCCAAATCCGGCTTTAAACTTCTTCACAACAGTATCTCGGACCTGCCTGGTGTGTTCCTTGTTCTTCATGATGCTCTCTGCGCTTTTGACGGACCTCTGAGACTATCACAGTGCAGGTGCATTTATACGGAGACTTGATTACACACAGGTGGATTGTATTTATCATCATTAGTCATTTAGGTCAACATTGGATCATTCAGAGATCCTCACTGAACTTCTGGAGAGAGTTTGCTGCACTGAAAGTAAAGGGGCTGAATAATTTTGCACGCCCAATTTTTCAGTTTTTGATTTGTTAAAAAAGTTTGAAATATCCAATAAATGTCGTTCCACTTCATGATTGTGTCCCACTTGTTGTTGATTCTTCACAAAAAAATACAGTTTTATATCTTTATGTTTGAAGCCTGAAATGTGGCAAAAGGTCGCAAAGTTCAAGGGGGCCGAATACTTTCGCAAGGCACTGTATATGTGTGCTGTCTTGGCTCTTCACTCTGTGCTAAGCTGAGATCAGATGGTGTGACTCCTGTGTTCTGGCATTGATTAGTAAACCCTGGGCAGGCCTGAGGAGTAGAGAGAGGAGCAGGCGTGTGAGAAGAGGCATGTGTGGCTACGGTAATGACTGTGATTCCTGGACCTGTTCACCCTTCCTGCCCCCCTCCCTGGGTGCCAGTGACTGGGGCCCAAATTCAGCCATTAGCTGACCCTGGCAGGGCAGGGGCCAGGCGGATGCCGGCAGGACCTTTTTATCCCATTCCGGCCGTGACGACGGGAGCGATCGATGGGCGCTTCAGCTTTTTCCCTGGCTGTAGCACACCAGCAGCAGTTAGCATGGAGAAATGAGCTGCGAAGCCCCTGCCCATGCAGCCTATCTTCTCATGCGGTGTCCCACGAAGATAGGAAATTCATCAGGTCCTCGTCATATACCACCTCCGCACCACCAACACCTCCCTTCCCCCCTCGCCCCAAAAAACAGTCCTGCACCGACCCCATACTGAACCTGTGCTCGGTGGCTGCGGAAATTAGTTAGCATGCGCAAGATTCGATTTTGGCTAGCTGGTGTGAGGCACTGGTGTGTGCCGTTGGCCCTCTTCGATTCATTTGACTGGGAGCCCCTGTAATTGCACTCCTCTCCTCCCAGAACCCCGCGCTAGCCACAGGCGATACAGAAATTGGCAGCTCGGCAGCGGGTGTGGAGGCTTAAAGGGGGTGGGAGGGAGGGGGATGAGATTGGGATGAAAAAGAGGCTTTATCGGCATCCAGGCAGGAAGTTTCTCTGTCATTTTACAAATAAAACGTTCAGCCTCGCCCACCCGCCCGCTCTCAAGTGCGTACTGTGTGTAGTGGGGTGGGGGAGGCTTTCGCTGGCCAGATTGTCTGTCTGAGGGAAAGAAAGAAAGGGAAAAAACGGGCCCCATTTAAACCAGAAAGGAAAATGAGGAAAAATAATGAATTCCTCCAATCCAATTGTGGGCTTGAGGGCAGCAACTGGTTGTGGTAATATGGTTACAGGAGTGACCTGTGAGGTGGGGGTCAGGCCATGTAGGGTCCTAATGTCAGAGCTAGCGGCACCCGGCGGCCTCACGCTCACTACCAGCCTCAGGCAGCATGGCTTAACTGGGCTACTGCTCTGCTGTTTTTATAATGGACTCTACTGCTGAGAGGCCTGCTCTGCTGTTTTCATAATGAACTGTACTGCTGAGAGGCCTGCTCTGCTGTTTTCATAATGGACTGTACTGCTGAGAGGCCTGCTCTACTGTTTTTATAATGGACTGTACTGCTGAGAGGCCTGCTCTGCTGTTTTTATAATGGACTGTACTGCTGAGAGGCCTGCTCTGCTGTTTTTATAATGGACTGTACTGCTGAGAGGCCTGCTCTGCTGTTTTTATAATGGACTGTACTGCTGAGAGGCCTGCTCTGCTGTTTTTATAATGTACTGTACTGCTGAGAGGCCTGCTCTGTTGTTTTTATAAGGGACTGTACTGCTGAGAGGCCTGCTCTGTTGTTTTTATAAGGGACTGTACTGCTGAGAGGCCTGCTCTGCTGTTTTTATAAGGTACTGCTGAGAAGCCTGCTCTGTTGTTTTTATAATGGACTGTACTGCTGAGAGGCCTGCTCTGTTGTTTTTATAAGGGACTGTACTGCTGAGAGGCCTGCTCTGTTGTTTTTATAATGGACTGTACTGCTGAGAGGCATGCTCTGTTGTTTTTATAATGGACTGTACTGCTGAGAGGCCTGCTCTGTTGTTTTTATAATGGACTGTACTGCTGAGAGGCCTGCTCTGCTGTTTTTATAATGTACTGCTGAGAGGCCTGCTCTGTTGTTTTTATAATGGACTGTACTGCTGAGAGGCCTGATCTGCTGTTTTTATAAAGTACTGCTGAGAGGCCTGCTCTATTGTTTTTATAATGGACTTTACTGCTGAGAGGCCTGCTCTGCTGTTTTTATAATGGACTGTACTGCTGTGAGGCCTGCTCTGCTGTTTTTATAATGGACTGTACTGCTGTGAGGCCTGCTCTGCTGTTTTTATAATGGACTGTACTGCTGAGAGGCCTGCTTTGCTGTGTGTTAATGGGATGAGACCCATGGGCCTTGTGGGAGGACACTGAGATGGGGCTGGTTGGTATGGCCTACAAATCACATCTACATTTTCTAACTTATAGGCAATTCACAATATACATTTATATTTTTTTATGTTTTCTCTAAATAAGTCTTGTTGTACAATTTAAAGGTCAAATACACTGCAATTCAAACAGTCAGCATTCATCTAATGAATTCAGGGCTTGTGAAGTTATACCCAGGCTAAATATAAGCCTTCCACAACCATAAGACCCACTTGTAATTTAATTATATTATCAAAATAGTGTAACCTGATTATTTATTTTTTAATAATCACTGATCAAACTTTCATCTATCTATGAAAATGCACTTTTTTGTAAAAAAAATAAAAAATGATCAGAACCACGTATAATGCACATTCACTAATAATGACTAACTTATTGTAGCAGGCATTATAGAAAATTAACAAAGATCTCATAAACAATCTCTCAAGCACAAGGCCACATGCTAATGAATAGCCAGCTAATCTTTTTATTTCAAGTTTAGCCAACTTGGATGTGTTCCCAGCTAACACGGTTGAACAGTTGAATTGTTATGAACACACCCATGTGTCTGTCTCCAACTGTTTTAACAGCATGCTAGCCTGTCCACTTTGTTCAAATGTTGACATCAAGTAGCCTACCTTATTTCTCAGAATGAGAGTGAGTGGCCAATTCCTTATAGAATTGTGTTTTAAATGCATATTGCACACTTATAAATCCGACTAGCTACTATAGCAGTCTTTGGCTAAAATGCTGCTAGCAGTACCTGGTACCGCAATGCCGTGAGAGACAAACTGAGCATTCATTTTCCAGAAGCAATATTCATTGATACTCCTGTTTTAGTAGTGCCTGCTCTGCGTGCAATTTGAAGAGTTGAGACATAAAAAGGGTATGGTTAGAAAGTTGTGGTGTAAATTCTACCTTTAACTAATAATGAGGAGAGGCTAAATCAATTGAGCTTCACTGAGCCGAGGGCCCTCGCAAGACCACTCACGCTCCAGTCCAACACTCTGTGTTGTTGTCTGTTCACACTGCTATGCTTGAGCTTGGCCAGGTCGCAGTTGCAAATAAGAACTTGTCCTCAACTAGCCTACCTGGTTAAATAAAGGTGAAATAAAAAAATAAAACTCCACATTATAATTTGAACTTCACTAAGTCTAATGCCCTCACAAGGAGTCACCTGCACTCTGGTCCCTCGTTCAATGAGCTTCGCCAAGCCGAGTGCACTCGCGCTCTGGTCCCTCACTTTACATTAACCTCACCAGTCCTATGGTGATCAAATCAGTACCACGGATCTGGAGTTTTGGTTGCCCTCAACTGGCTAATTAAAAATCATGTCCAAGGATACCTCACTTAAAACACTCTTATCAACTCAACTCAGGCCTGCTGGTTGTCTCAGCTTTGACCCTCTTAAGGAAGACCTCGCTCTGAGCGTGACCTCACTCTGAGCGTGACCTCACTCTGAGCGTACCCTCAACAGGGGCTTCAAAAGTATCCACCCGCCCCGCCTTCCTTTTGGGTCCTTAGGCGGGTCTCAGTCTGCTCCTGTCAGAAGTGCGGTTTCCTGGGGTTTCAATTTGGAGCCCCCTGTGCACAGTTTAACCAGGTCCTCAGAAACGGTCTGCGGGTGGAGGTACACCTCCTGCCAAGCTCGCCAAGAATGTGGTGGAAATTCTACCGTTAACTAATAATGAGGAGAGGCACAATAAACAGTCAATCAAGGTTTTACTTTTATTAAAAACATATTATAATGAGGAGACTGGTCGCCCCGCCCACGCAGGTGAAATGGAGTGAGCGACTCCTGTACAAAGACTACAGGAGCATTTATATAGTCAACCTACCCCATGCAAGCATCTGCAAAACACGTGACCCTATGTATGTGTGTGTGAGGGGAGACAACTGGGTGAAAAGGTTGCCTCAGTCTGTCGCACCTGAGTGAGAACAATAGGGGCCAGAATGACAGGAAGTCACTCCAGACATACTTCCTCTAACAGTAGCTCAACGGTTCCCCCAAGTTGGGCAAGCAAGTGCCTTTGACTGTCGGCCCAGATGATGTATGGTCGTACTGGTCACACACACACACACACACAAAACATGAGTCTTTCACCCAGAAACAGGCTCCAAGCAGAACAATAGCTCTCACTGGTGTGCAGAATAACACTTTGCTCTGTCTCCAGTGAAGCTAAGAGGAACCAGTTAATTTGTGTCAAGTCTTTGGCTGAGTGCCTAGATATCATGGGGTCATTCTACACACACAGACAGTCAGGACAGGCCTCTATTAATGCGCACACACACTTTTCTATCCTATATGAGTTAGTTTATATGGCAATCTCAAACCCAATGCCTAGGCTTAAAAACAACAGATGTTTTAGTACACAAGCATTAGTAAGGTGAACTTCTCTCTCTATTAAAATAATGTTTGGGTGTCCATATGACTGATTCTGTTGGACCAAACCTCAAATTTACCACTGAACAAAAATATAAACGCAACATGTAAAGTGTTGGTCCCATATTTCATGAGCTGAAGTCAAAAGTCCCAGAAATGTTCCATACAAACAAAAAGTGTATTTTTCACAAATGTTGTGCACAAATTTGTTTACATCCCTGTTAGTGAGCATCTCTCTTTTGCCAAGATAATCCATCCACCTGACAGGTGTGGCATATCAAGAAGCTGATTAAACAGCATGATCATTGTACAGGTGCACCTTGTGCCAGGTACAATAAATGACCACATGAAATTGAGCAGTTTTGTCACACCACAATGCACAGATGTTTTGAGGGAGCGTGCAATTGGCATGCTTACTGCAAGAATGTCCACCAGAGCTGATGCCAGATAATTCAATGTTTGTTTCTCTACCATAAGCTGCCTCCAACATAGTTTTAGAGAATTTGGCAGTGTGTCCAACTGACCTCACAACCTTCAGACCACGTGTAACCACACCAGCCCAGGACCTCCACATCCAGCTGCTTCACCTGCGGTGGGTGCTGAGACGTATTTGTCTGTAATAAAGACCTTTTGTGGGGAAAAACTCATTCTGATTGCCTGGGCCTGGCTCCCAAGTGGGTGGGCCTGGCTCCCCAGTGGGTGGGCCTATGCCCTCCAAGGCCCACCCATGGCTGCACCCCTGCACAGTCATGTGAAATCCATAAATTAGGGCCGAATGAATTTATTTCAATTGACTGATTTCCTTATATGAACTGCAACTCAGTAAAATCTTTGAAATTGTTGCATATTGCGTTTATAATTTTTTTCAGTTTAAATAGTGAGTTGAAATTGCTTGTCAGAGAAGAAGAAGTGATCTCTCATCTTTGTTGTAGACAGTGTCAGGGGGAGAGGCTTGGTATGTGTGTGTAAACCGAGAGGAAGAGTACGAAGCGAGAGGTTTCACTCTCACCCAAGTCTGTCCAAAATAAGCCCAATGCTTTCCCGCCTTTGTCACTTGCCTTCCTGCCTTTGGGGCAACGACTCCCATTGTTGAGGTGGACATATGAGCATCTTGTCATTATATACAGATCTCTAGTGTAAATGAGAAGGTGCACAGAAGGAGCGAAGGAGACGAGGCCAAAAAGTTAACGTGAGAACAAGCGGACATAAAAGCTCAATAATAATAATAATTGGATTCTTGCATTTGTATTATCACGCAAAAACCTAAATTCAAATTAATGGAATGAATTTGATATATCGCCAAACCTTGAGGGCCAATTGGACAAGGGCCTTTAATTGAGGCCACACATAGGAGAGCTTCTAGTGCCACATATAGCTACAGTACTGTGTAGTAGGGACAGGGATGTGATTCTTCCCCTGATTTAATCAGCAATTCCTGCTTTTCTGACATCCTCCTCTATTCATATATCATTGAAATCGACCTTCCCACAAACCAATATCCTCCTTTACCGTGATGGTCCATATTGTCCTGACTCCTAATTACGCCGTGATGCCGCTCTCCGAGGGTGTCTCAGGGACAGTTGGTATATGCAAAAAACACATTTCCAATTCACGCATGCTTATAATACATACTTGTACATGTATGAAATAGGACAAATATTAGCAGCCACCAAACATTTGTATTGTTATTATTAAACATATTCCCTGGTGTTGGAGAGCTTGCTGAAGGAGAACACAAAGATGCATTAGCATTTACCCAGACAGTCCTGCCTCTTGGTTCAACTCATTCTATGTAAAATGTCTAATGTTAATTAACATCCCTAGGATTTTTGTGGGCAACTTCGACATGCATATTCAACATTCTTGGTTAATTTGTCCCTGTCTGTCTGGTCTGACCTGCGCCTGTACAGATGAGATCAACCAGTGAGCACGACGTGCAATCAGCGGGTTGTGGATTTGTTTAACATTAAACCATTAGCATAATTAAGGGGTTATAATAGAATGTGCTAATTGCATTTTTTGGGTAGCGAGGCCATGTTTTCTTAATGGCTCATTAGACCCAAGTACATTAGCACATGTTTTCTTCTTCTCTCAGCGAGTCAGTCAGCGAGGAGGCTCAGTCTTAGCAGTCATGGTGCCACATGATCAGGGACAGGAGTTCTTCCTAATCTCTTCACCTAGGCAGGAAATACTCTTTGGCCCAGTCTATCCTGGTAAGGTCATGTGGTCAGGGATCAACTCTGCCCCATTAATGAAGGGTAAAGACCGTTGGTTCGAACGGCAGGTCTTTTGCCCATCACTCAATGTCCATGTCAACCACAATACTGGGGCAAGAGTGTTCTTTCTCCTTTCTCGCTCCTATGTCTTGGTTCAAAAATAGAGTTAAAATAACAATCTGCCAATTTCCTGTAATTTCTGTCCTAACTGAAGTTGTATTTATGAATAGAACATGGCAATTGGATGCAATTTGGAGTAAAGTTCATTTCCATGATTGGTTTTAAAATGTTTTTTTGTTATTTGAATTTCCAATCAAAGTTGAAATTAGGAGATGTTTTACATTGTCACAACACCCAGAGCTGTGGTAATAGCTAACCTATCTATATATATATATATTTGTTTTTTATAGTAATGACAATATGTTTTTTTAAATGTGATCACCGTTGCTAGCCATGTCTAAAGCGTGTGATTTGTTCCGGTGCAGCTGCGTCACCTGGGAAACGATGAAGTTCACATAGTGTGGTCGGAGCACAGCAGGGACTACCGGCGCGGCATCATCCCCACTGACTTTGGAGACGTGCTGATCATCGTGTACCCCATGAAGAACCACACGTTCTTCATCCAGATCATGAAGAAACCACAGGTACTACAGATCAGCTGGTTGGCTGCTCTGAATACTCAATGCAAAACCAATATGGTAGTTTGTCACAATGAGTTTGCTTCTACACTTGGTTGATTATTTTCCATTAAATCCATGTCTGTAATGGGTGGTGTCATAGACTATTTTACTTACTGTCTTTTTTACATTAAAAAAAATATAATGGGTGCTATTTTCACAATTTCTCTACTAAAATTTATCAAACACATATTCCCGCACTGCTCCAATCTATCTGACTTTCTCAACAAACCCCTCTTAACTCTCTTTCCCAGTGTCCCACCAAACTAGCTTGTTGGTTTAGTGGGTTAACTGTCTGTCTGCCTGTCCAGCTGTGTGACTCTGAGATGGAAAGTAATGCCCTCCTCTTCCACTACAGTGCATCACCATCACTGTGGGTATGTGCTAGCGAACAACCAATATGGATTTATTAAGGCCAATGCCGATACCGTTTTTTTGGGGTCAAGGAGACCGATGGACAATATCATTAAATTTGAACATTTTGATGACAAAACCGGTGTCTTGTTATGGAAAGTGCTGCCGCCTGTATATGGACATTGTTTTGCCGAACAGTAAATTAATGGACACTTTCAATATGTCTACCTGCCTTGTGTCATTTTCAAGTGTGCTTAAGCTATGCAGCAGTAGTAGGTAGTTAAGAAGATGCTGTCCAGCCAGAGGTTCCTCAAGGACAGCTAGCAATGAACGAGTAAGTGGTGCCGGCTTGCAACAGTTTGACACGAGGCAAGTGCGCTTGCGCTCCATAGAAGACATCGGCTGCGCCAATCCTCAACGGCCGATAGACTAGCAATGGCTAATATTGTCCAAAAATATTGTCCCAACCAATTATCGCGCCACAAAAGTCAGAAATAGCGATATAATTAAAGCCTTACCTTTGAAGATCTTCTTCTGTTGGCACTCCAAAATGTCCCAGAAACATCACAAATGGTCCTTTTGTCCTTCCTTCTTTATGTCCCAAAAATGTCAATTTATTTGGCGCATTTGATTCATAAATACACCGGTTTCAACTCCTACAAAGTATCTAATAAGTTACCTGTAAACTTGGTCCAAACATTTCAAACAACTTTTCTTTTCTAAAGACATTTGACATCTAGTGGAAGCCAAATAAACTGCAACCAGGTTCCTCGTAAATAGTACCTCCCATAGAAAACAATTGGAAAACACAATGACCTCAACAACAAAAACATTCCCTTGATGGATTGTGCTCGGGGTTTTGCCTGCCAAATCAGTTCTGTTATACTCAGACATTATTCTAACAGTTTTAGAAACTTCAAAGTGTTTTCTATCCAAATCTACCAATTATATGCATATCCTAGCTTCTGGGCCTGAGTAACAGGCAGTTTACTTTGGGCACGCTTTTCATCCAGACGTCAAAATACTGCCCCCTAGCCCAAAGAGGTTAAAACCACCCAGTCTTCAGCCCAAACCTCCACCATACTCAGAACCCCCCTCTCATTCATATTCTATGGTGTTCTAGAGCTAGATGTCAGTTTGAAGTACGTTCCAATCATTGAAGTGGAGGGACTTTCTGTATAATGAGCTATTCCATGCAGAGTAGACAGCAGGGTTTATGAAGGGGCTCTGACATTCACGTCACATTCCAGGTCAACGATTATTCAACTCAGCAGATTTAAGATCTCCCCAAAAACCCATCAGCAGACGCGTGTGTCACACACACCAACCACACACACACATATGCGTGCTGCTCTCAAACACAGAGAACTGCCATTGTATTTGTTCAATAGAGGTTTTTTCTCTGGTATCGACAGTCATTTCTCTTACTCTACATTGATTTGCATTAGATGTGTGTGATTGTCATGTTAAATAACACAACTCAAACCTTAATCACTCAAACCTAACTCTAACCCTGTGCCCATTTGAGATGTCTCGCGCATTTCAAAGCACACTCATTTCATATGATTTTATGACTTAACCAGCATTTTTTTATAGCATTTTATCTGAATAATATAACATGTTAACTTTCTTCTTCTTTCTTCGTATTTGTTTCTTTCTCCCTCTATCCCTCTCTCTCCTTCCCCTTGTAGGTCCCTTTCTTTGGGCCTTTGTTCAACGGGGCCATCGTCACTGGAACGCTACTGCCCAGCCTGGTGCGCGCCACCTGCATCAACGCCAGCAGAGCTGTCAAGTCCCGCCTGACGCTCTACCAGAGCTTGTATCCTTTCTGTTTACTCTTTACTCTGTTGCCTCTACCTTTCCTACAGTCCTGTCTGATCGCAGAACTTCAGCAGATAGGTAGGCCGAGGAAGGGTATATTTTTATATTCAAAGATAGGTAATTGGTCAGGATCTATCCATCTATCTATCTATTTATCTAGCATTGTGAAGATTGTGAGAAATAAAAGAAATATAAATAAATGTTTATATACAGCTAGCTAGATGTATATAAAAGTTTATTTGTATTTCTGTTATTCCTCACAATCTTCTTCACAATGCTCATATGAAAGAATTTAAATAATAAACGGGTCGATTGTTGTGATAATGGCATTCGCACTGCCAGTGGTTTGCCCAGTCTATTTCACATGTGGATTGTGTTGGCTGATCTGCATGGTTGAGCGCTGACACTGATCTTGATGCACTGGCTGATTTGCATACAGCAATTAGCTGCGCACTGGTTTGAGTTGTGTTACACAGCCCTCAGTAACATGTGCAGATGCATGTGGCTGTCTAGGTCTGTAGTGGTGATCTTATGTGTAACCTGTCTGTCGTCATGTATCATCTACTGACTCTACTGAGTCGTCATGTATCATCTATTGAGTCGTCATGTATCATCTACTGTCCCTGTAACAGCCTGCCTGTTGTTAAG
Source organism: Oncorhynchus mykiss (assembly GCF_013265735.2). Lineage (NCBI taxonomy): Eukaryota > Metazoa > Chordata > Actinopteri > Salmoniformes > Salmonidae > Oncorhynchus > Oncorhynchus mykiss. The sequence goes on along the minus strand of NC_048583.1, from coordinate 47,031,945 downwards.
GGCCTGACTCCAGCTGTACATGTCAGTTGACAAGCGTAATCAGTGATGGAGATTAATTTGCACGTGAATGAGGGGAGGGTTGAGAGAGGGGAGGGACGTTGTTTTTTGGAGCGGGCTTCGGGGGGGGGTCTAATCTCCCATAAAGCCTTGCTGCTCTGCCCCTCGCCGGACAGGAACAGGGTATACAGACTAGCCTCACCATCACCACAGTATCTCTCTGCCGGTCACTTTGGAAACACCCAACCTCCAGCTTTTGAGGTTGGATCCAAGTTGTGCTCATTGGTTTGCGGTGTGTAAGAAAAGAGGGCAAGGGGAGTGGGCAGTAATGGCAGAGTTGTTTTTAAGGTGAAAACATGCACTGTTTTGGGGGGCTACAGGTGCGGTTATATGAGCCTCATATCAGCCCCTCTCAGGGTCCCTGGGGGCATCAGTGGGACAGCAGAGTGAAAGATGCCGGTTACCAGACGCCAAGTGAATTACTCCAGGGTGAGATGGTTTGAGCTGCCACAGGCCTGCCTGCTTGCACTGGAAGCCCAGAGGGGAGGGGAGCCAGCACTGGGCTGGGAAAGACCAGGCGTACCTGGCATTCCTTAGCAGGTGGAGAGCAACACGACAGCCGTATCTATGAGATGAGATAAGCGCTGACCTGGGCTGGCTAAGCTGACGCGTTGGCAGTGTGAAGCAGCCAGCCAGGCTGAGGCCCCACATACTGCAGGTCTGGAGGATGAGCTGACAAATGGAGCCTCCCAGCCAATGGACGCTGGTAGTGCCAACTGGTTTCTGTGTGTGTCTGGGCCTCCTGGCTGGAAGACTTGGTGATGAGAAAAGGATTATGTTTAAACAAAAGACTTGTCATGGGGGTGATGAGTCTGTTTTATCAAGGCAAGGAGCGCACACAAACACACACACACAAACTATGTTGTAAAGATATTTGTATTTTTTTAATCATACCAGCAAATTAAGTTCACTCTATTTTCTGAACAATGTTTGAAATTATACAATTTAGAATGCTATTTGAGATGTATTACCTCAACAAAGATCAGTAATACCTGCACTAAATGATTTATCTAGACTTGAGCCACAGGCAAGACCCATTCCTTCCTCTGATTATGTCACAGAAATGGCTGCTGTTGTAAATGTTTTTTGTACAAGTCAGAACAGTGACCTGTCTGTTTGTGTAGCAGAGATTAAATCCCTATCCAGCGTTTCCCCCTCACAATGCCCTGGCGCTCCTCAATCTGCTGTTTGTAGCCAGGCCACTCTTCAAGGTAATTCGTTTAATATTTCTTCAATGAGAAGCCACATGACCCCTGTGCATCCAAATAAAGGCTGGCCTGGCGCTGTGGGGCTCTGCTCTGTGGTGTCCTCTCTCCCGCTCCCTCCTCCACAGAACTGGAGAGGTCTCCAGCAGCCAGGCTCTCTGCTGCACCATCACTACGGCTAATTGGATTTTGTATTGAAAAATGACCACCAGCCACATCACCTGAGAACACACACAGACATCCTCCTTTCCGCTACAGCGGACTGTGCACCATTGCAAATTGAGAAGTGTGTGTGTTTGTCTGTGTGATACAAAACACTGACCAACGGACATACTTGAATGATGTCTGTAAAAGTGGATTTATGTGTGTCATTCTCCTCAAGCTCTGTACAGCATTCTGCTATTCAGTGACAACACAGTAATATTATTTCACAGCCCTCAGCGCTATTGAATGTGAAAGACAGTCCTGCCCCCACAGACATGTTACAGGGCTGTCAGAAATCATACATAATGTAATCTATTATTGATATGGCCTTGTTGGAAGAGGCAGCTGCCTTGGCTGTGTGAGTCCTAATAGTCACCCTGTATGAACCCTGAGCAGCAAGCTGGCTGGCTGGCTGTCTACTCCACTGTCAGTGGAGATGCATTATGTTTGGTGAGGACATTACATGAGGGAGGAAAATAATCCGATGGGAAAGCTCCCACTATCAAAGTAGCACTCCATATATCAATCATACATTAATAAGAGAGAGAATTTGATGAACTTCCCTGACATCTGATGTGTAATTTATTTCCAACCATGTGGAAGTGATGTGGCTATAGTAGAAGTGTCTCTGAGTGGACTTCCTCTGCTGGCACGTAGCCTGTTGGGTTTCTGGCTGGAGGCTTTATCCAACAGTCGGTAAGTGTTATTCTCTCTCAGGAACAGGCACTAGGGTTTGATGTGCCGTCACTCATAGTGTGTGTGTTTAGGTGGCAGGAGCCTTTAATAGGTGAGACGAAGTAGAGCTGACCTTCATTCTGAAACGCAGCCTCCCTGCCGGACAGAATCAATAGCTTTTGCGCGCTGCCCTTACTCCCCTCCCCTAAGACAGACACACACACACACACACACACACACACACACACACACACACTGAGTGATCCATCTCCAGGCAGCGATCAATAGCCATAATCTATGGCCCATGGCCAGTCATGTGAGCCGGTCTTTTCAAATCCAAATCAAATGTTATGTCACCAGCTTCGTAAACAACAGGAGTACACTAACAGTGAAATGCTTACTTACGGGTCCTTCCCAACAATACAGAGAGAAAGAAAATAGAGAAATAATAGAAACGTTTTAACGCATAATAATAAAAGTAATAATAAATACACAGTGAGTAATGATAACTCGGCTACAAACACGGGGTACCAGTACTGAGTCTATGTGCAGGGGTAAGAGGTAATGGAGGTAGATATGTAACTAGGAATAAAGTGACGGGATCATACACAGTGGCAGCAGCATATGGGACAAGTAAAAAAACAATGAAAGGGGCAATGCAGATAGTCCAGGTGTTTGGTTAACTATTCAGCAGTCTTATGGCTTGGGAGTAGAAGCTGTTCAGGGTCCTGTTGGTTCCAGACTTGGTGCAGCAGAGAACAGTCTAACAAATCAAATCAAGCTTTATTTATACAGCACATTTCAGACATGGAATGCAACGCAATGTGCTTTACAGCCAAAAAGGAATAAAAAACATGGAAAATAAAAGCTGAAATATTTACTTCACAGCAAACATAAGATAAAAACAAATGACACAAACTGAACAACAAAAAGCTCCCTAAAGAAAAGCAAAGCCAAATATATGGTTTTCAGCCCCCATCATGTGCTCTGGCAGGCTATTCCAGAGGCTGGGGACATAACTAAAGGCTGCCTCCATGCCTCTTGGTCCTAAGCTTTAGGATTGTTTTGGGAAGGCCAGTGCTAGAGGACATGAGGGACCTACTGGATACATAACTTGAAAACATGTCTGACATGTACTTGGGTGAACAATCGTGGATTGATTTAAAAACCAATAGAAGAATCTTAAAATTAATTCTAAAACTCGCAGGCAGCCAGTGCAGAGACCTTAAAACCGGTGTAATGTGTGTGTGCGCCGTTTAGTCTTGGTTAGCACCCCAATCTATGATTGGATGGCAGGGAGCTCAGCCCCAGGGATGTACTGGGCCATATGCACTACCCTCTGTAGCGCCTTGCTGTCAGGTTGCCAACCATTTGCCATATCAAATGGTGATGCAGCCAGTGAAGATGTGGCGGATGTGTTGTTACCTACCCTCACCACCTGGGGGTAGGCCGTCAGGAAGTCCAGCATGCAGTTGCACAGGAAGGTGTTCAGTCCCAGTGTCCTTAGCTTAGTGACGAACTATGGTGTTGAACGCTGAGCTGTAGTTGATGAACAGCATTCTCACATAGGTGTTCCTCTTGTCCAGGTAGGAAAGGGCCGTGTGGAGTGCAACATAAATTGTATCATCTGTGGATCGAGGTGAGGAAGAGGATATTTAAGATACTGTTTCAGATGTTTTCTGAAGATGGGCAGGGACTTTGCTGTGCTAGATTCAGGGGGAAGCTGATTTCACCATTGGGGTGCCAGGACAGAGAAGAGCTTGGACTGGGCTGATCAGGAGCTGGGAGGGCTTAGAGACCTGAGATGGCAGAACGGAGTGCTTGGTTTGGGGTGTAGGGTTTGAACATAGCCTGAAGGTAGGGAGGGGCAGTCCCTCTTGCTGTTCTGTAGGTAAGAACCAAGGTCTTGTAGTGGATGTAAGCTTCAACTGGAAGCCAGTGGAGTGTGCGGATGAGCAGGGTGACATGAGAGAAGGTTGAAAACCAGGCAGGCTGCTACATTCTGGATAAGTTGCAGGGGTATGATGGCGCAAGTCGGGAGCCCAGCCAACATCGAGTTGCAGTAGTCCAGACGGGAGAGTACCTGGATTAGAACCTCATGCTCAATCTACGGATGTTGTAGAGCATGAACCTGCAGGAGCGGGTCACTGCTTTGATGTTTGCAGTGAACGGCAGGGTGTTGTCCAGGGTTCCAGGGAGAGCAACACTCTACACTGTGGAGTTGTCAACCGTGATGGAGAGGTCTTTGAGTGGGCAGGTCTTCCCCGGGAGGTAGAGCAGTTCCATCTTATTGAGTTTGAGGTGATGGGCCTACATCCAAGTTGAGATATCTGCCAGGCACACAGAGATGCGTGTTGCCACCTGGGTGTCAGAAGGGGAGAAGGAGAAAAGTAGTTGAGTGTCATCCGCGTTGCAATAATAGGAGAGACCACGTGTGAGGATGTGACGGAGCCGAGTGACTTGGTGTATAGCAAGAAGAGTAGAGGGCCTAGAACCGAGCCCTGGGGGACACCAATAGTGAGAGTATGTGGCGCAGACATAGATCCTCTCCAAGTCACCTGGTAAGAGCGGCCTGCCATGTAGGATGCAATCCAATAGTGTGCATAGCCTGCGACGCCCAGCCCTGAGAAGGTGGACAGGATGATCTGATGGTTCACGGTGTCAAAGACAGGGATCGATCTAGTAGGACGAGAACAGAGGAGAGCGAGTCAGCTTTGGCAATGCGGAGAGCCTCCGTTACACAAAGAAGAGCAGTCTCGGTTGAGTGACCCGTCTTGAAGCCTGACTTGTTAGGGTCAAGAAGATTGTTCTGAGAGAGATAACGAGAAAGTTTATCGGAGACACCACGCTCAAGTGATTTGGAAAGAAAAGAAAGAAGGGATACCGGTCTATAGTTTTTGACGTCAGATGAGTCAATTGTTGGTTTCTTGGGGAGGGGAGCAACTCGGGCCATTTTGAACTCAGAGGGGACGCAGCCAGTGGCCAGGGATGAGTTGATGAGGAATTGGAGAAGGTCTCCAGAGATCGTCTGGAGGAGGGGATGGGTTCGAGCAGGCAGGTTGTCTTGTGGCCAGACCTCACTAGTCGCAGGATGTCATCTGGAGAGAGAGGGGAGAAAGAGGTCAAGGCGTAGGCTAGTTTTGTGTGAGTGAGACAAGTGGTCTCTAAATGCTGAGTGACTGAGTAGCGGATGTCGTCAACCTTTTTTTCCAAAGTGGTTGACAAAGTTGTCCACGGAGGGCGTGGGGGATTAAGGAGGGAGGAAAAGTTGGAAAGTAGTTTCCTAGGGTTAGAGGCAGAAGCTTGAAATTCAGAGTGATTCAGAATGTGGCTTTAACAGCGGATACATAGGTAGAGAAGGTAGAGAGGAGGGAGTGAAAGGATGATGATTCCAATTATTGGATAGTCTCGATGATAGTCTTGCGGTTTATGTACTCTCTTACGTAGTTTTGTCAGGGTACCTGCACGTCGCCCTCTCTTATGCTGCCTTTTTGGATTCTGGTCCATTAGGGTCTGGTCCTGGGTGAGCAGTATGTCCTGTGCCTCCGACTCGTTCAAGTAGAAATATTCATCCAAATCGCTGTTCTCATGTCCAGAAGCTTTTTATGGTCAAAGGAAATGATGACAGAAACATTATGCTAGGCCTGCTATCCACCTAACGGAGCCCAGTGGAAGCTAGGACTGCTACCCACCTAACGGAGCCCAGTGGAAGCTAGGCCTGCTATCCACCTAACGGAGCCCAGTGGAAGCTAGGACTGCTACCCACCTAACGGAGCCCAGTGGAAGCTAGAACTGCTGCCCACCTAATGGAGCCCAGTGGAAGCTAGGACTGCTGCCCACCTAATGGAGCCCAGTGGAAGCTAGGACTGCTACCCACCTAATGGAGCCCAGTGGAAGCTAGGACTGCTGCCCACCTAACGGTGCCCAGTGGAAGCTAGAACTACTGCCCACCTAACGGTGCCCAGTGGAAGCTAGGACTGCTGCCCACCTAACAGAGCCCAGTGGAAGCTAGGACTGCTGCCCACCTAACGGAGCACAGTGATACAGGCCCAGCCTCATATAGCATACCGCTCTACCAGCTCTGTAACTCAGCCTTTGCATGCTCATAAAAACATATATGTGAGACTCTTGCAGTTGATATTGGCCTACTGCTTTCTGTAGTTTTTCTACTCCCCGGTGGCCATGCATGTTTAATTAGGGTTTTAGTAGTATTGGGTGTTGTATTCTCACTCTCCTCTGAATAAGGCTTGGTTTCCCTTTGTCATTGTCCCTACATGGATAACAATGTCTTCTTTAGTACAAGAAGATTCTTTACCTAGTCAAGATGAAAGCATGCTTCAGTCTATGAAAGGAGGTTATGAATGGAAGCTGTCATGTTAGTGTAGCTGAACATGTATTATTTAGCATTGCTTGATAGGCCTTTATTTGCCAGCTGTTGTGCCATAACACTCACCAGTCTGCCTGTGAACTGAGTGCTTGGCTTGGCACAGTGTGAGCTCTATACTGGTCTGGCCCATTTAAGAGGGGTGAGCTGAGCTGTGGATAACTAGCCAACATCCCTCTTCCATAAGCCTATCAGTGAGAAGTGATGTGTACAGCTCTAACTCACCTCTGTCTTTGCCTTCGATTTAGAGGGGTTGTGATGTCGTGTAAAAGAGCCACTTGCTTCTATTAGTTTAGGGTATTGTTACTGTATGTGTCCAGTCCAGCTCTGTCACAGTCCGGCTCTCAGGGACCACTCTGACCCAATGGGACCCAAGAAATCTGTGGCAGGCTTTGGGCCTGCAGTGCTAGGCAGGTTGGAGGTAGGTTGGGGTAACTGAGGGAGGTGAGTTGGTTTGGAGACTGTTGTTGGGTGAAGCAGGTCTTGGGTGAAGTTACCTAGGCAATAGGCTGGGCTTGAGTTTGGTGGGGGCCGGGGACTGGATGGAAAGGGGCCTGTGGTTGGGCTTTATGCCATTTTACTGAATGTTTTAACCTAATCCCATTATCAGTGTAGCGCACTGCCTTTCCCTCCACTCCTCCGCTCTCCGACTGCTCCCACACCTCTCCAGCTGACCAGCTGTTCCTGGGGCTCATGACAATGTCCGATGTGTTCAGATCACTGAGTCCCTCCCACCCAGCACCCACACACCACCACTCCACGCCAACTCAGTCTCCGAACAGCAGACAGCTCTGCCACTGAGGCTAAGAAGGGCCTGGAGGGCTAGGGGGGAGAGGGGGGCACGCACAGGCCTGTCAAACCCAGCCCTGACTCAGGAGGCAGCCTGGCCGGATGGCATATGGCGTCTAGCTTCATGCAAAAGTATTATCTTCCCTCTCCACCCCCTCCCTTCCCTCCCTCCCCCACTGCTAATGCAGAATGACTCATAGCATAAAAATAAAAAATTCTCCCTCCCTCTTCCCTCTCCCCCCAATACTACCTCTAACAAAAGGGGTCTCTCACGCACCCTCAGTGAAAGCCCTCGAGCCGGTGGCTAAGCGGAGCGCAGAGCAGGGCCAGACTCTTAAACACAGGTAGAGCAGGCGTAGAAACAGACGGCTGACAGCAGGGTCTGAGGGGCTTGATGACAGTGCAGGGCCCTTAAATGCCATACACACACGGTTTGTGTTTGTGCACTGATCCTGGGCATGAGAAGAACACAGAGAGGACGAGGGGTAAGGGTGGTTTAGTCCCAAAAATAAAGTGCTGCTTGTTTGTCGAATGTTTTGTTGGAGTTTGTGTTATGGGTACTGAAGTTAAACTGTCCATAGCCTCTTAAATGGAAGAATTTATAAAGTGTCCATTCAAAATTGTGATTGTGTTGATCGAGCTAATATTGAATTGGTCTTTGAAGTTGTAAGCTAATAAAAAGTTACTAATAAAGATGCACCGTTCACAGTTGCTGCACAAACCAAATGTTGTTTCCAATACATATGCCAACCTGATAAGACACTGAATGTTTCAGATCCCTGTTTTTACACATTACAACACAGTGTAATGTTACTGAAAGAATGTCCATTCATGTCAATTTGGTATCTTTAAACTTGAACCCATGCCCCTCCCCTCCCTGCTCCGTCTGTTATGCATTCATGCCTGACATCTGTCTGTTTGTAAGAGTGCAGTGAAAGGCAGAGAGGTTGCCAGGTCTGCGTGGGATCCCCCTTACTCTCCCACCAGCCAGCCAGCCCCAGTTGGAAGGTGTGAGGTGTCAGGTAGCGTTACTGGGACCATCATTATGAACTTGTCAGGAGTAAACCCCGGAGGGGTTCGGTAGCCATTAGACACCCCTAGTTCTAATAACTGTGAAAGCTGTCTCTGTTGCACGCTATTAAACCCTGGGCCATTCTTCCATATGTCTTGTTGTTATGGAGTTAAATGATCTATTGATTTGTGGAGAACAACATGCGTTAAAGGAATCCCTGGTTGAAAAGTCTTTCTCTGAGAAGATTGGTGTTGATGGTTTATTCATGTTAAGTGTTTGGCTTTGTTAGCAGTCATAGCTGTGGACAGCAGTGGTCCTACTCTGTGTGTGTAGTCTACTGTTTTACTCTGTGCATGATCAAGCCCAAGCATTACGGTGTATCAATACTTTGAGTCCTTGCATATGGATGGCCGTCCTCTCTGCCTTTCACTGACTCGGTACCGGTACCACAGTACATTTCAGTGAAAAGGACATGTTAATAGTGATTGATGTGTGTGTGTGGATCTACGGAGGGTTTAAAACCTCTCTGCTTTAAGTGATTAGCATTTAGCTAGCCATTCCATCTGTTCCCCTAGCCCTGTTTAATTAATGAACTTTCTCCTCTCCTCCCCTCCCCAAGCCAGCCAGCCAACCAAACGCCACTAAAGGAAAGCTGTTAGCCCTCTCAGGTTATACAAATGGATGCTTGTTCTTGTTTCCCCTACAATGGCTGCGTTTTCATTGATTAGTTTGGTTTTGTTTCCCCTCTTTTGTCTCGGGGTTCTTGAGGGAGGGTTAATGAGCTTTCCTGGGAAGCCTCCGCACTTGGAATCTAGGCATAAATAGGATTTGTATTTTCTTTTGTTACGCTCTTGGCAGAAAAGCAAAACTGTGTGTGTGTGTGTGTGTCCATGTTGATGGGATATGTGTGAATGGATAGTGAAGGCCCTGACGCTGGAATGGTCCGGAGAGTTTTCTAGGGTTGCTGCTTGGTCCATTATTCCTCATCAGAATCAGTGGGCCTGGAGCACTCAAACACTGGGCTCTGTTACACTCCTGTCTCCTTAGGCTTGATATCTTGTAGAAGATGGAGGAAAGAATATATGTAAAAACCCCTCTTTCTGTCCTTCTCTCCATTTCTCTCTCCCCCTCTCTATCTCTTGTTTCAACGAGGCACTGGACAGCCTTTGTCAAGATAAAGCTGGCTTCTTTGTTTGCCAGCATTTTTTTTATCCTCTTGCTAATCGCTGTGGTCGTGTGCCTATGTTGGAGCCCATATTTCACTCTTCTTTGTCTGACGCCTGCCCTGATAAGGATCCCCGTTCTAGGTCTGCTCTGATATTGAAATCCTCCAGCGTCACGGAGAGAGCCTTCAATCATCCATTATCTCTGCTCCAGTGATTACCATTCAATATCTCAGTCTCTCGTCATCACCGTCCATAGCACTGAGAATGTCCCCTGAAAAGACCAGGGCTCGCTCTTCTCTGTCGCATTCAAGGATATCCACGATATCCCGTCTCGAGACGGCCCGTATTCAATGTAACCGGGAAATGTCAGCAAAATGTCACTCAGCCATTACCCCAGGAATCACTCGGTCTCTGTGATGTGACCCTGGGTTAGGGACTTCTTTTGTCAAGAAACCTTTGACCTCGCTAAATTTTGTCCTAAATTGGGCATTATGCTAGCTTTTCAATTCTCTTTTATCATAATGAGACTAGAACCACTGTCTGAAGATTTGCTCCATTGCCTTTAATGTCACTGCCTTAATTGGTTATTTTAAAGAGGAATTAGTTGATTATTTATAAGTTGCCTCTTTAAACAGTTCAAAGGGAGCGCATGCTCTTCTTCTGGCCTATCTCCATTGTTTCCCCGTGGAGGATGTCCTTGTCCTGAGCATTTGCATTTTTGCATTAAATGGAATTTTCCACATAGAGACCAACAAAAACAAAACATTAAAGTGTGTATAGTGCATTTTCCGCCCCTTCTTCCAGAAAGCGCCCTTTGATGTGGTAATGCAGAGAGTCTGTGTAGGTCGTGAAGTGCCAGCCATTGATTTGGCCACAGAGCAACGTCCTGTACAGTAGGCCTTCCTGTGATTGGCACTGTCATTTGGTGCTCTGCGTGTATTTGCTGTGCTACTGTTGTTGCATTGGACAAAGAGAGAGCTTGATTTGATTATCTGGTAATCAGCTATAGATGTATTTGTAGTGCAGCATTTCTTAAACCTTTTTAGACTTAAACTTACAACTTGCGATCGTTGTAGATGTTTTCCATTTTAAATGTTGACAGAAACCTGGTTTACCAGATCTGCACTCCTCCAAAAGGATTTGTCAGGAAAACAAAGACCCTGAGCTCTTCAGATTTATGCTGTCCACATCTTCATTAGTTATGTATAGCCACTAATTACTATTGATGAAATTCTAGCAGTTTGGGCTACAAATCTATAGGTATTGTCATTATAATGAGTGTTATTTACCCTCAGATCTCCGGGCCAGGGGGATATAGATGGAATGGCCTTTGTGCAGGCAGATAAGGCCCTGGCTGCTATAGCTGCACCCACTTGTTCTTGTATCTGCCGACTTTGACAAAATCCTGCTTCCCTCCCCCTACTTTGTTGTGGCCGTCTGCAGAGATGTATAGCACTTCCCGGCTTCTCCATCTGTTTTTGTGCATCTATGAAAAGGCCCATTATAATCCATCACTGTATATGGACGCACTGCGAGCCGCTAAACAGGATGGAGACCAGGAATCCAATATGCCTCAGTCCATCGGTTAATTATCTGGCCACCCTCACAGGGATCTTTGTTTTAGCAAGTTTTCTAACCAACATTGTCTCTGTACATCCACTTAAAAAGACACCCAGTCTGTGCTGGGGATGGGGTTGCGGCTACTGAATGGGCTCCATGCAGCCACACTGGGCTAAGACGGGCTCCTGATTAACCCTCGAGTGACTAGCTAATATCATTGAAGTAGGACCACCTGGCGCTGAGACTGTACAGTCAGCTGCTAGTGGAGGGCCAGAATGGGGAGGACCAGGTGTTATGCTCCGGACCCCTAATTGTTGCCATGTAATAGCCCGCTTGACTGCACAGTGTGGCCCTGGGGCTAGGATTAGAAAAGGCTGTTGCCAACACAGAAGTCCATTTTCTTTCTGCCCAGTTTTTTTCATACCTCTTTCTTGCCATCCCACCCCCACTAATCATTGCAGGTAGTAGGGAGCCCCCCCCCCCCCCCATCCCTCCCCCTGCTCATTCACTCCTACTTCACAACAAGCTGCTGTCAGCCCGGGGGAGGGGTGGGGTTGAGGAGGGCTGGGGAGAAAGACAATGAGAGAAAAGAGGGGGGAGAAAGGGGCGTCAGACAGAGCTGGGAGTTTTCTGCTATTCCAGGAGGAGGTAATCCCAGGTGAACAGCCGTGTCCGTCTCTGTACGGCAGCTGTACGGCAGAACTCCATCTGCTCCTGCTAACCATTCACACTGTAGAGGAGAGGCCCCCATAGTTCTGCCCTTCCCTCTGCGCTCCCCTCATGTGTCACATACATTTATCAAACTCTTCCTGTTCTCCAAACTGACACCCACTCGCAGCTGTATGATTACCGTAATCTTCACAGCCATATTATTACCGTAATCTTCAGGGAAAACAGCGTAGAAACTATCCTGAGAGAGGGAAGATTGGCATGCGACACTGTCTGGTACTGGTTGTCATTATTTCATAAAAGCCCCATCCTAATTATGATTCTAATGACATTGATTGGAATATGGCTGTAATGCAGAGATGAGGGCAAATGAATTCACTCTTGTCCCTGTAACTAACCTTGACTCTTCAGCACATTCATAATGGAATGATAACTGTGATCATCTGTAACCCTGTGCTAATCATTAGCATTCCCACTAAATGCCTGCTGTTTTGCACAAGGCCAGCCAATTCTATTTGCCCACAGAACCTTTCACTAAGAGGCTAATGTAGGGATGGGAGAATGCAATGCTGGACCATGAATCCAAACAGGTCTTGGAAGCAGACAGCGATACCACACGTTAACGCATCGCAATCATTTCCCCGCACATGCCACAAGCGTCATTAAAATTTCAGAGGCCTGGTCCGTGTGGTAAATATTTCATTAGCGTTCTGTGGAACATTGTGTGTTAACGTTGGGTTACACCAACGTTTCTAGTGTGGGATTGGAGCAGGATAGAGGTAGTATGACTCACATGTTGAATATACTCTACATGACCAAAAGTATGTGGACACCTACTTGTCGAATATCTCCTTCCAAAATCATGGGCATTAATATGGAGTTGGTTCCCCGTTTGCTGCTATAATAGTCTCCCCTCTTCTGGGAAGGCTTTTCACTAGATGTTGGAACATTGCTGCGGGGACTTGCTTCCATTCAGCCGCAAGAGCATTAGTGAGGTCGGGCCCTGATGTTAGGCGATTAGGCCTATCTCTCATCCCAAAGGTGTTCCATGGGGTTGAGGTCAGGGCTCTGTGCAGGCCAGTTGAGGTCTTCCGAACCGATCTCGACAAACCATTTCTGTATAGACCCCGCTTTGTGCATGGGGGCATTGTCATGCTGAAACAGGAAAGGACCTTCCCCAAACTGTTGCCACAAAGTTGGAAGCACAGAATCATCTAGAATGTCATTGTATGCTGTAACGTTAAGATTTCCCTTCACTGGCACCAAGGGGCATAGCCCAAACAATGAAAAACAGCCCCAGACCATTATTCCTCCTCCACCAAACTTTACAGTTGGCACTATGCATTTGGGCAGGTAACTTTCTCCTGGCATCCGCCAAACCCAGATTCGTCTTGACGGATTGCCAGATGGTGAAGCGTGATTCATCACTCCAGAGAACGGCTTTCCACTGCTACAGAGTACAATGGCAGCGAGCGTAAACACCACTCCGGCCGACGCTTGGCATTACACATGGTGATTTTAGGCTTGTGTGCGGCTTCTCGGCCATGGAAACCCATTTCATGAAGCTCCCGACGAACAGTTCTTGTGCTGATGTTGCTTCCAGAGGCAGTTTGGAACTCTGTAGTGAGTGTTGCAACCGAGGACAGACGATTTTTATGCTCTACACGCTTCAGCACTCGGCGGTCCTGTTCTGTGAGCTTGTGTGGCCTACCACTTCAATGCTGAGTTGTTATTGCCCCTAGACGTTTCCACTTCACAATTACAGCACTTACTAGCAGGGCAGAAATTTGACGAACTGACTTATTGTAAAGGTGGCATCCAATGACGTGCCACGTTGAAAGTCACTGAGCTCTTCAGTATGGGCCTTTCTACTGCCAATGTTTGTCTATGAAGATTACATGGCTGTGTGCGTGCTCAATTTTATACACCTGTGAGCAACGAGGGTGGCTGAAATAACCGAATTCACTTACCTTTGTGTATGTCTGAAAATATATATTTTGGTCCACGGTTTCAAATTGTATTTATAGATCATGGACACGGATTGTTCAAAGTCATGTCCATTCACCCTCACACTTGGTAGGCCTAGTGGTCATAGGAAAACAGTGGTCTGCTAATAATGCATATTCATGTCCCCCACTCTTTTGAGGCCTCCATTGTTTCAGCCAAACAAAGTGTTCAGGCCATTACACCCTCTACAACCACTGTGATTATTATTGTTTGACCCTACTGGTCATCTATGGACATTTGAATATCTTGACCATGTTCTGTTATAATCTCTACCTGGCACAGCCAGAAGATGACTGGCCACCCCTCAGAACCTGGTTCCTCTCTAGGTTTCTTCCTAGGTTCCTGCCTTTCCAGGGAGTTTTTCCTAGCCACTGTGCTTCTACATCTGCATTGCTTGCTGTTTGGGGTTTTAGGCTGGGTTTCTGTATAGCACTTTGTGACATCAGCTGATGTTTTAAAGTGCTTTATGAATACATTTGATTGCCTGATTGAGGCCATGGAGATTTTCATTCAAACTTGGGCATCTTCGCTCAGATTAGACGACAAAGGACAAGTTCAAAGGTTTATCTGACCACCCACCATCCACTTGAGCATGTCAGTCAGGCAGTTTTTTATAGCTCATCTTATTATAACTTTCTGTTAATGTGATGGAGCCCCGTGACGGGCTGTTTTAATTCTCTGCGTTTGATTACTCCATTGTGCTCCACATCTAAGGCTGATAGGTTTCTGGCGCTGATCAATGGACGGCTCTTTGAAAAGGAAATTTGTTACACATTTGAATACACAACCAACCTGCCCTTTGATAACAAACAGTCATGTTGGATAACCAAGTGACAATGTCATAATTTATTACGTTATCACTATGGCATAGTTTTTAGGCCAGTCGACCATAACTCGGGTATGCAGTTGAAGTCGGAAATGTACATACACTTAGGTTGGAGTCATTAAAACTCATTTTTCAACCACTCCACAAATGTCTTGTTAACAAACTATAGTTTTGGCAAGTCGGTTAGGACATCTACTTTGTGCATGACACAAGGAATTTTTCCAACAATTGTTTACAGACAGATTATTTCACTTATAATTCACTGTATCACAATTCCAGTGGGTCAGAAGTTTACGTACACTAAGTTGACTGTGCCTTTTAAACAGCTTGGAAATTGACATCATTTGAGTCAATTGGAGGTGTACCTGTGGATGTATTTCAAGGCCTACCTCCAAACTCAGTGCCTCTTTGCTTGACATCATGGGAAAATCTAAAGAAATCAGCCAAGACTTCAGGAAACATTTTTTTACCTCCACAAGTCTGGTTCATCCTTGGGAGCAATTTCCAAGTGCCTGAAGGTACCACGTACCATCTGTAGAAACAATAGTACGCAAGTATATATACCATGGGACCACACAGCTGTCATACCGCTCAGGAAGGAGACTTGTTCTGTCTCCTAGAGATGAATGTACTTTGGTGCGAAAAGTGCAAATAAATCCCAGAACAACAGCAAAGGACCTTGTGAAGATGCTGGAGGAAACAGGTACAAAATTATCTATAGCCACAGTAAAACGAGTCCTATATCGACATGACCTGAAAGGCCGCTCAGCAAGGAAGAAGCAACTGCTCCAAAATCGCCATGAAAAAGCCAGACTACGGTTTGCAACTACACATGCGGACAAAAATCGTACTTTTTGGAGAAATGTCCTCTGGTCTGATGAAACAAAAATAGAACTGTTGGCCATAATGAACATCGTTATGTTTGGAGGAAAAAGGGGGATGCTTGCAAGCCGAGAAGAACACCATCCCAACCATGAAGCACGGGGGTAGCAGCATCATGCTGTGGGGGTGCTTTGCTGCAGGAGGGACTGGTGCACTTCACAAAATAGATGGCATCATGAGGAGGAAAATTATGTGGATAATGGAGGAATGGGCCAAAATTCACCCAACTTATTGTGGGAAGCTTGTGGAAGCCTACCCGAAATGTTTGACCCAAGTTAAACAATTTAAAGGCAATGCTACCAAATACTAATTGAGTGTATGTAAACTTCTGACCACTGGGAATGTGATGAAAGAAGTAAAAGCTGAAATAAATCATTCTCTCTACTATTATTCTGACATTTCACATTCTTAAAATAAAGTGGTGATCCTAACTGACCTAAAACAGGGAATTTTTACTCGGATTAAATGTCAGGAATTGTGAAAAACTGAGTTTAAATGTATTTGACTAAGGTGTATGTAAACTTCCAACTTCAACTGTAGATGCTGTCCATTTGATTTGCTATGAAGTCCTAATGGATTATTAGTGCGCCTAAGGGAATTGTAAACTGCCAGCGACGTCGCATGCTTAAGAAAATGGGCCACTTCTGCATTGTGGTCCAGTCATAAATAAGAGCCCATGACAGCTAGCAGACACAGCCCCCTGTCTGGATTGGTGCTGCTGGCTACTGTAGCAGTGATGTCACGGGTAAGTAGTGATGTCACGGCCATTACGCCCTGTGCCCCGTCTCACTCTCAGATGGACGGTGGTGAGGTGTGGTTGGCTTGTGAGAGGCTGACTGAGGGAGACTCAGCCCCCTGAAGGTGTTGTTAACCTGGCCTTAATGCCAGTGTAACCCCCTGGGGCATTGGTCCTTATTAGGCCACTTCTTAAAGCTCCTGTAATTTGCCATTTTATTACAGACTTCAGTACAGCTCATATTGGATCTTAGCCAGGTCATTATTGGAAATGAGAACAGCTTCTCAATTCACTTCCCAGGTGAAAGAATAGAGAAATATCTCTATCTTTCTCGCTCACCCACTACTTCCTGATTCTCACAGGAACAATCTGTCTAATGAGACACTAGGGCTTGGATATATTCCTATGCATTATGGGTACTTTCAGACATACTGAGTAGTTTCTGTCATATGCTCTCTTTAGCCCCTCTTTCAACAGTATTCCCCTTTCTGTCGCTCTCTACCTGAAATCAAATTAATCTCTGAAGCCATCTCTCTCAGACTAAACATAACATACTAAACCAACTTCTTAGCATATTAGCTTCCCCTAACCCTAACCTTAAATAACAATACTTTAAAGTACTACTTAAGTATTTTTTTGCAGTATCTGTACAATACTATTTATATTTTTGACAACTTTTACTCCACTACATTCCTAAAGAAAAAAAATCTACTTTTAGGTGTCAGGGAAAATGTATGGAGTAAAAAATAATCATTACATTTAGAATGCTCAAGCAAGACAGAATTATGGCAACTATCAATGTAACACGTTGTCATCCCTACTACCTCTGATCTGGCGGACTCACAAAACACAAATACTGTGTTTGTAAATAATGTCTGAGTGTTGGAGCGTGCCCGTCTGGTATCTTTACTTTTAATCAAGTATGACATTTGATACTTTTTCCACCACTGCTTTTATGTGGTACACGCTTCAGCATTTGGAGGTTCCGTTCTGTGAGCTTGTGTGGCCTACCACTTCACGGCTGAGTCGTTGTTGCTCCTCGACGTTTCTACTTCACAGCTCTAACAGGGCAGAAACATGACGAACCTACTTGTTGGAAAGGTGGCGTCCTATGATGTTGCCATGTTGAATTCACTGAGCTCTTCCGTAAGGCCATTCTACTGCCAATGTTTGTTTATGGAGATTGCATAGCTGTGTGCTCCATTTTAAACACCTATCAGCAATTTGTGTGGCTGAAATAGCCAAATCCACTCATTTGAAGGGGTGTCCACATACAGTACCAGTCAAAAGTTTGGACACGCCTACTCATTCCTGGGTTTGTCTTTATTTTTACTATTTTCTACATTGTAGAATACTGGTGAAGACATCAAAACTATGAAATAACACATATGGAATCATGTAGAAACCATAAGTGTTAAATCAAAATATATTTGAGATTCTTCAAAGTAGCCACCCTTTACCTTGACAGCTTTGCACACCCTTGGCATTCTCTCATCCAGCTTCATGAGGTAGTCACCTGGAAGGCATTCCAATTAACAGGTGTGCCTTGTTAAACATTAATTTGTGGATTTGCTTTCCTTCTTAATGCGTTTGAGCCAATCAGTTGTGTTGTGACAAGGTAGGGTTCGTATACAGAAGATAGCCATATTTGGCAAAAGACCAAGTCCATATTATAGCAAGAACAGCTCAAATAAGCAAAGAGAAATGACAGTCCATCATTACTTTAAGACATGAAGGTCAGTCAATTGGTAAAATTTCAAGAACTTAGAAAGTTTCTTCAAGTGCAGTCGCACAAACCATCAAGCACTATGAAACTGGCTCTCATGAGGACTGCCACAGGAAAGGAAGACCCAGAGTTACCTCTGCTGCAGAGGATAAGTCCATTAGTTACCAGCCTCAGATTGCAGCCCAAATAAATGATTCAGAGTTCAAGTAACAGACATCTCAAAATCAACTGTTCAGAGGCGACTACGTGAATCAGGTCTTCGTGGTCGAATTGCTGCAAAGAAACCACTACTAAAGGACACCAATAAGAAGAAGACACTTGCTTGTGCCAAGAAACATGCGCAATGGACATGATCTGATGAGTCCAAATTTGCGATTTGTTTTCTTTTTTTTTTGGTTCCATCCACCGTGAGATGCAGAGTAGGTGAACTGATGATCTCCGCATGTGTGGTTCCCACCGTGAAGCATGGAGGTGGTGTGATGGTGCTTTGCTGGTGACACTGTCAGGGATTTATTTAGAATTCAAGGCACACTTTACTAGCATGGCTACCATAGAATTTTGCAGCGATAAACCATCCCATCTGGTGTGCGCTTAGTCCCTCTAAGCGCACACCAAGCGCACACCATCATTTGTTTTTCAACAGGACAATGACCCAACACCTCCAGGCTGTGTAAGGGCTATTTGACCAAGAAGGAGAGTGATGGAGTGCTACATCAAATTATCTGGCCTCCACAATCACCCGACCTCGAACCAATTGAGATGATTTGGGATGAGTTGGACCGCAGAGTAAAGAAAAAGCAGCCAACAAGTGCTCAGCATATGTGGGAACTCCTTCAAAACCGTTGGAAAAGCATTACACGTGACTACCTCATGAAGCTGATTGAGAGAATGCAAGCGTGTGCTAAGCTGTCATCAAGGCAAAGGGTGGCTACTTTGAAGAATCTATTTGGATTTTTTTTAACACTTTTTTGGTTACTAAATGATTCCTGGTGTGTTATTTCGTAGTTTTGATGTCTTCCCTATTATTCTACAATGTAGAAAATAGTAAAAAATAAAGAGTAGGTGTGTCCAAACGTTTGACTGGTACTGTACTTTTGTATATACAGTGTGTGTCACGAATTGTAATATGTAATATGTTAAGAATTTGCAACACGTATGATATGTTACTAATTCCAGTTTGCTGTTGCAATATTAGCTAGGTGGCTAACACTGTTAGCTAGGCTAAGGATTAGGCTTAAGGTTAGGAGTTATGTTAAAGGGTTACTTCACACAATTGCGTAAAAGCCATGAAGTGCTTTGAAAGGTTGGTCATGGCTCACATCAACACCATCATCCCAGAAACCCTAGACCCACTGCAATTCATATACCGCCCCAACAGATCCACATATTATGCAATCTCAATCGCACTCCACACAATGCCCTCTCCCACCTGGACAAAAACACCTATGTGAAAATACTGTTCATTCACTACAGATCAGCGTTCAACACCATAGTGCCCACAAAGCTTATAACTAATCTAAGGACCCTGGGACTGAACACCTCCCTATGCAACTGGATCCTGGACTTCCTGACGGGCCACCCCCAAGTGGTAAGGGTAGGCCTCAACACATATGCCATGCTGATGCCTAAACACGGGGGCCCCTCAGAGGTGCGTGCTTAGTCCCCTCCTATAATCCCTGTTCACCCATGACTGCGTGGCCAAGCACGACTCCAACACCACCATTAAGTTTGCTGACGACACAACGGTGGTAGGCTTGATCACCGACAATGATGAGACAGCCTATAGGGAGGAGGTCAGAGAACTAGCAGTGTGGTGCCACAACAACAACCTCTCCCTCAACCTGAGCAAGACAAAGGAGCTGATTTTGGACTGCAGGAAAAGGAGGGCCGAACATTCACCCATTCACATTAACGGGGCAGTAGTAGAGTGGATCGAGAGCCTGGTGTCCGCACCACCAACAAACTATCATGGTCCAAACACACCAACACATTCGTGAAGAGGGCATGACAATGCCTATTCCCCCTCAGGAGACTGAAAAGATTTGGCATGGTTCCCCAGATCCTCAAAGTTCTACAGCTGCACCATCAAGAGCATCCTGATCGGTTGCATCACCACCTGGTATAGCATCTGCTCAGCACCGACCGTAGGGCGCTATAGAGGGTAGTGCGTACGGCCCAGTACATCACTGGGGCCAAGCTTCCTGACATCTAGGACCTCTGTACTAGGCAGTGTCATGGGAAGGCCCCAAAAATTGTCAAAGGCTCCAGCCACCCAAACTGTTCTCTCTGCTTCCGAACGGCAAGCGATACCGGAGCGCCAAATGTAGGTCCGAAAGGCTCCTTAGCAGTTTTACTTTAGTGCCTTATTGGAAACAGGATTCATGTTTTGGAATATTTTTATTCTCTACAGGCTTCATTATTTTCACTCTGACATTTAGGTTAGTATTGTGGAGTAAGTACAATGCTGTTGATCCATCCTCAGTTTTCTCCTATCACAACCATTACAACTCTTTTACTGTTTTAAAGTCACCATTGGACTAATGGTGAAATCCCTGAGTGGTTTCCTTTCTCTCCAGCAACTGAGTTAGGAAGGACGCATGTATCTTTGTAGTGACTGGGTGTATTAATAAACCATCCAAAGTGTACTTATTAGAGGTTGACCGATTAATCGGAATGGCTGATTTAATTAGGGCCGATTTCAAGTTTTCATAACAATCGGAAATCTGTATTTTTGGACACCTTTTATTTAACTAGGCAAGTCAGTTAAGAACACATTCTTATTTTCAATGATGGCCTAGGAATGGTGGGTTAACTGCCTTGTTCAGGGGCAGAATGACAGATTTTTACCTTGTCAGCTCAGGGATTCAATCTTGCAACCTTAGTTACCTAGTCCAACGCTCTAACCACCTGATTACATTGCACTCCACGAGGAGACTGCCTGTTCCGTGAATGCAGTAAGAAGCCAAGGTAAGTTGCTAGCTAGCATTAAACTTAACTTATAAAAAACAAGCAATCAATCATAATCACTAGTTAACTACACATGGTTGATGATATTACTAGTTTATCTAGCGTGTTCCCCAAAAAGGACTGTCGTTGCTCCAACGTGTACCTAACCATAAACATCAATGCCTATCTTAAAATCACCACACAAGTATATATTTTTAAACCTGCATATTTAGTTAATATTGCCTGCTAACATGACTCATTGCGAACTGTGAAGACTATTTAACAAAGACAGCCAACTTTGCCAAACTGGGGATGATTTAACAAAAGCACAATCATTTCACGACTTTACCTAACCATAAACATCAATGCATTTCTTAAAATTAATACACAGAAGTATATATTTTTAAACCTGCATATTTAGCTAAAAGAAATCCAGGTTAGCAGGCAATATTAACCAGATGAAATTGTGTCACTTCTCTTGCGTTCATTGCACGCAGAGTCGTTGCGAACTAATTTGCCAAAATTTTACGTAATTATGACGTAACATTGAAGGTTGTGTAATGTAAACAGGAATATTTAGACTTAGGGATGCCACCCATTAGATAAGATTCGGAACGGTTCTGTATTTCACTGAAAGAATAAACGTCTTGTTTTCGAGATGATAGTTTCCGGATTCGACCATATTAATGACCTATGGCTCGTGTTTCTGTGTGTTATTATGTTATAATTAAGTCTATGATTTGATAGAGCAGTCTGACTGAGCGGTTGTAGGCAGCAGCAGGCTCGTAAGCATTCATTCAAACAGCACTTTCGTGCGTTTTGCTGGCAGCTCTTTGCTGTGCTTCAAGCATTGCGCTGTTTATGACTTCAAGCCTATCAACTCCTGAGATTAGGCCTGTGTAACCGATGTGAAATGGCTAGCTAGTTAGCGGGGTGTGCGCTAATAGCGTTTCAAACGTCACTCGCTCTGAGACTTGGAGTGGTTGTTCCCCTTGCTCTGCATGGGTAACACTGCTTCAAGGGTGGCTGTTGTCGATGTGTTCCTGGTTCGAGCCCAGGCAGGGGCGAGGAGAGGGACTGAAGCTATACTGTTACACTGGCAATACTAAAGTGTCTATAAGAACATCCAATAGTCAAAGGTATGTGAAATACAAATGGTATAGAGGGAAATAGTCCTATAATTCCTATAACAACCTCAACCTAAAACTTCTTAACTGGGAATATTGAAGACTCATGTTAAAAGGAACCACCAGCTTTCATATGTTCTCATGTTCTGAGCAAGGAACTTAAACGTTAGCTTTTTTACATGGCACATATTGCACTTTTACTTTCTTCTCCAACACTTTGTTTTTGCATTATTTAAACCAAATTGAACATGTTTCATTATTTATTTGAGGCTAAATTGATTTTATTTTTGCATTATATTAAGTTAAAATAAGTGTTCATTCAGTATTGTTGTAATTGTCATTATTACAAAAAACTAAAAAAATTAAATTAGCCGATTAATCGGTATCGGCTTTTTTTGGTCCTCCAATAATTGGTATCGGCGTTGAAAAATGATAGTGCTAGTCATAATCATAATCATAGTCCTCTAGTGCTTATTAACTTATTAGCTTATTAACTTCACCATGCTCAAAGGGATATTCAATGGCTTTTTACATTTTTACCCATCTACCAGTAGGTTCCCTTTTTTGCAAGGCATTGGAAAACCTCCCTGGTCTTTTTGTATTTGAATCTGTTTGAAATTCACTGCTCGACTGAGGGACCTTACAATTATCTGTATGTGTGGGGCACAGAGATGATGTAGTCATTCAAAAATCATGTTAAACACTATTATTTCACACAGTTGTAGGCAATACAACTTACACCACATGACCAAAAGTATGTAGACACCTGCTCATTGTTAATATGGAGTTGGTCATCCCTTTGCTGCTATAACAACCTCCACTCTTCTGGGAAGGCTTTCCACTAGATGTTGGAACATTGCTGCAGGGTCTTGCTTCCATTCAGCCACGAGTATTGGTGAGGTTGTGCACTGATGTTGGGCAATTAGGCCTGGCTCGCAGTCAGCATTCCAATTCATCCCAAATGTGTTTGATGGGGTTGAGTTCAGGGCTCTGTGGAGGCCAGTCAAGGTCTTCCTCACCGATCTCGACAAACCATTTCTGTATGGACCTCGCTTTGTGCTGAAACAGGAAAGGGCCTTCCCCAAACTGTTGCCGCAATGTTGGAAGCACTGAATTGGCTAGAATGCCATTGTATGCTGTAGCATAAAGATTTCTCTTCAATGGAACTAAGAGGCCTAGCACGAACTATGAAGAATTGCCCCAGACCATTATTCCTCCTCCACTGAACTTCACAGTTGGCGCTATGCATTGGGGCAGGTAGCATTCTCCTAGCATCCGCCAAACCCAGACTCATCCGTCGAACTGCCAGATGGTGAAGCATGATTCATCACTTCAGAGAACGTGTTTCCATTGCTCTAGAGTCCAATGGCGGCGAGCTTTACACCACTCAAGCCGACGCTTGGCAATGCACATGATGTTCTTAGGCTTGCGTGCAACTGCTCGGCCATTTCATGAAGCTCCCGACGATCAGTTATTGTGCTGACGTTGCTTCCAGAGGCAGTTTGGAACTCAGTAATGAGTGTTGCACCCGAAGACTGACCATTTTTACGTGCTACGTGCTTCAGCACTCGGCGGTCCCGTTCTGTGAGCAGTGTGGCCTACCACTTCAGAGCTGAGCCGTTGTTGCTCCTAGACATTTCCACTTCACAATAACAGCACTTACAGTTGACCGGGTCAGCTCTAGCAGGGAAGAAATTTGACAAACTAACTTGTTTGAAAGGTGGCTTCCTATGACCGTGCCACGTTGAATGTCACTGAGCTCTTCAGTAAGGCCATTCTACTGCCAATGTTTGTCTTTGGAGATTGCATGACTGGGTGCTCGATTTTATACACCTGTCAGCAAAGGGTGTGGCTGAAATAGCCAAATTCACTCATTTGAAGGGGTGTCCACATACTTTTGTATATGTTAGTGTAAGTGGTTTGTTGAGCAATTTTTTTTTTTCCTGAACATTTTTAGGATTGCCATAACAAAGGGTTTGAATAATTATTGACTAAAGACATTTCAGCTGTACATTTTTTATTAATTTGTAAATATTTCTAAAAACATAATTCCACTTTGACGCGTGTAGGCCAGTGACACGAAATCTAAGCGTAATCCATTTGAAATTCAAATGTGGAAAAATCAAGGGGTGTGAATATTTTCAAAATGCTCTGTATGCCCCTCTCTTCCTAAAGCCAAATTCATCTCTGCAGCCATCTCTCTCTCTGTCCCTCTCCCCTTGTCTTCCCTATAATCACTTCACACATCTGGAGCTTTCCGCTGGGATGAGCTTCACACTTTGGCACACACTGTGACAACAGGTACCGCTGGCCTGCCTGGCACACACCGCCCAGCCCTTCTCCAATCAACACCTGCTCTCTCCCTCTCCCTTTCTCACTCACTGTCTCCTTCTCTCCTTCTCTTTCTCTCCCTCCCACCCTCTCAATCATCTCTCTACTACACTCTCTACCTGTGTAATGGCTGGTGGCGCCTCTCCTCTTCTCCACTGCTTCATTTCTCTACACCATTTATTCCAGGATTTGACACTTTGACACTTGATTCATTTGAATGTGTTCATGCAACGTCACACAAACCATCCTGGACCAAATTAATGAGATGTACTGCATCCATATTGACTGATGGATAGTGTGTGTGCAGGATGACTGGGAGTAGGGGGGATAGGGTGGTGCTGGTGCCTTTTATTTAGGAGGAAGGACTCTTCTGTGGTATGTCTGTTCCTGCTCACTAACATCCCTGAAGCCTACGGCTCTGGGAGTCAATACAGTAGCTTCCTCCACACTCATACCCTCTCATCGCTTCTCCTCCGGAAGGTCAAGCTGATTGGCAGAGGTTATAGGTAGATCTGGGTGAGAGAGCGGGTCAAGCACCCACAGGCACTCTACCACTTCGCCTCCAAACTCTGAGAGGCCATTTAGAAATATGACTTTTCTACCAGCAGTATTGACCTCGGCTCTTCATCCTAGGGTAGTTACTTACTCCCTATTGTTGTAGAAGAGACAGAATTATCTGTGTTTTTGTGATCGCCTTGTGTTGGTGTACTGTAATAAATTAGTTAAAATAATGAGGAGACACTGCAGAGAGTTGCAGACTGAATAAGAGATATATGTATGATGAAAAGGTACAAAACTACTGGCTAGAGACTGCTTAAATGGAGGCTATTTGAGGATCCTTTGGGCCACTCCTTCGCATGTATCATAGCATCTCAGTGGGGAAGCTGCTCAGAGTTGAGTGTGATGTGCGTACTTCCACTTAGAGCAAAGACAGCGTCTCCTCCCCATAGAGAGAGACTAGAGCCTAGGCTAAGGCAAAATTTCTGGCCACCAAGATCTTGACCTCCCCTCAGGCTGCTGCCCTGGAACCCTGTTGTCTAATATCTCTCTCTTGGCTCCGAGTCAGTTAGGGTGAGGGGGGCTCTGGCCACTGCTTAGGCTCCCCACCACAGGCTCTGAGTGGAGCTAATTGACCTATATGGCTCGTCTCCAGGCTGTGAGGGGGAGACCTCAGGATGGAGATTTAAAGCCCTTCTCTCCTCTAGACTCTAATCAGGTGGTGTGGAGACCCCTGCTGTGAGGCCCTCTCAACAGATTAACACTCCCAGCTCCCGTCCCACAGCCTAAAGTGATGGTTTCAATTCTCAGAGGATGAGCAGACTACTTTCCAGTCCACTGAAAGTTGTGGTTGACAGAAGATGAGGAAATACTTGTTTTCACTTAGAGTTAATCTAATGGAGAGACACTGTCTTTGTATTGTTCTGGTGGATTAATAATCCTAGTCCTTTGGTTAGTATGTCCCTGCTCTGAGTGTGTGGAGCTGTATGTGTGAGTGATGTTGTGCAAGGGTCAGGGGGCAGTGAGGCCTTTTGTCAGCAGGGTACAGGGGGAGACAGAGGCAGGCAGGCCTGCTCAGAATGCCTCTCTGGAGCGATAGGGGGGGTAAATGGGTCCCTATGGATAGAAAGAGGACAGGGGCAGGGGGGGGGGGGGGGGGCACTGGGGTTCAATATAGGTCCCACTGGACCTAGAGTGCAGAGAGAGAGATACATAGTTTCGGAATGGGTCCCTCTGGAGAGCGAATGAGTGAGAAATGGTGGTGGTAGGGGTGATCAGGGGTTTAGGATGGGTCCCTCTGGACAGAGAGAATGGGTGTAGGGGTCCTGAGTCAGAGCAGTCTGCTAATGAAGAGCCATCTGAGGGCCTATTCACCTTGAACATGATTCACTGCTGCTACTACTGCTGCTGTTCACTGTGCTGCTGCTACTACTGCTGCTGCTACTGCTCCTGCTGCTACTACTACTGCTACTACTGCTGCTACTGCTCCTGCTGCTACTACTACTGCTGCTACTGCTCCTGCTGCTACTACTACTGCTGCTACTGCTCCTGCTGCTACTACTACTGCTGCTACTGCTCCTGCTGCTACTACTGCTGCTGTTCACTGTGCTGCTGCTACTACTACTGCTGCTACTGCTCCTGCTGCTACTACTACTGCTACTACTGCTGCTACTGCTCCTGCTGCTACTACTACTGCTGCTACTGCTCCTGCTGCTACTACTACTGCTGTTCACTGTGCTCCTACTACTGCTGCTGTTCACTGTGCTGCTGCTACTGCTGCTGTTCACTGTGCTGCTGCTACTGCTGCTGTTCACTGTGCTGCTGCTACTGCTGCTGTTCACTGTGCTGCTGCTGCTACTACTGCTACTACTGCTGCTGTTCACTGTGCTACTACTACTGCTGCTGTTCACTGTGCTGCTGCTGCTACTACTGCTGCTGTTCACTGTGCTACTACTACTGCTGCTGTTCACTGTGCTGCTGCTGCTGCTACTACTACTACTACTGCTGCTGTTCACTGTGCTGCTGCTGCTACTACTGCTACTACTGCTGCTGTTCACTGTGCTACTACTACTGCTGCTGTTCACTGTGCTGCTGCTGCTACTACTGCTACTACTGCTGCTGTTCACTGTGCTGCTACTACTGCTGCTGTTCACTGTGCTGCTGCTGCTACTACTACTGCTGCTGTTCACTGTGCTGCTGCTACTACTACTGCTACTACTGCTGCTGTTCACTGTGCTGCTGCTACTACTACTACTGCTACTACTGCTGCTGTTCACTGTGCTGCTACTACTGCTGCTGTTCACTGTGCTGCTTCTACTACTACTACTGCTGCTGTTCACTGTGCTGCTTCTACTACTACTACTGCTGCTGTTCACTGTGCTGCTACTACTGTTGCTGTTCACTGTGCTGCTTCTACTACTACTACTGCTGCTGTTCACTGTGCTGCTACTACTGCTGCTGTTCACTGTGCTGCTTCTACTACTACTACTGCTGCTGTTCACTGTGCTGCTACTACTGTTGCTGTTCACTGTGCTGCTGCTACTTCTACTGCTACTACTGCTGCTGTTCACTGTGCTGCTACTGCTCCTGCTGCTACTGCTGCTACTACTACTGCTACTACTGCTGCTGTTCACTGTGCTGCTACTACTGTTGCTGTTCACTGTGCTGCTGCTACTATTACTGCTACTACTGCTGCTACTGCTCCTGCTGCTACTGCTGCTACTACTACTGCTACTACTGCTGCTGTTCACTGTGCTGCTACTACTGTTGCTGTTCACTGTGCTGCTGCTACTACTACTGCTACTACTGCTGCTACTGCTCCTGCTGCTACTGCTGCTGTTCACTGTGCTGCTACTACTGCTGCTGTTCACTGTGCTGCTGCTACTACTGCTGCTGCTACTGCTGCTGTTCACTGTGCTGCTACTGCTACTACTGCTGCTGTTCACTGTGCTGCAACTACTGCTGCTATTCACTGTGCTGCTGCTACTACTACAACTGCTATTACTGCTGCTACTGCTCCTGCTGCTCATTGTGCTGCTACTACTGCTGCTAATGCTCCTGCTGCTCACTGTGCTGTTGCTACTGCTCACTGCTACAGCTGCTACTGGTTCTACTGCTGCTACTGCTGCTCATTGTACTGCTACTTCTGCTACTGCTGCTCACTGTCCTGCTACTGCTGCTGCTACTGCCGCTGCCTGAGTTTGGCTTTGATCCACAATGACGCTTGTCCCCTGATTCCCTCTTGACCACCCTTCCATCTAGACAGTACGCACACACACACACACACATGCATCATGCATACACACATAGCATGCACATGTGCAGACACACACAGGAATTGTTTGCTGTTTCATGGAACACACATGGATTTGTTAATAAGAGTGGCAGTGTTCTTAATGTGCGGAGGCTCTGTGTTGCATATACACACTCACACCTCACCCAACAGCCACACGCCAGATTTATCTGAACCATCACTCACTGTTTTTTGTCCCAGAGCACCATGGATTCAGAGGGAGGGGAGGGGCTGGAGGAGGACTATTATCTACTTAAATATGTGTTTTTTTGTGTGTTTGTCATAACCAAGAATTCTTTGTGATTACTTCTCTCTCAGTTTATTTTTTTAAAGCTGACCTGTTGTTGATTGAGGTCAGAGCATTATTTTACATTGCAGGTTGTTTCCAATCTCGTCTGACTGAAGAGGTTTTTCAGTTGCTCACACAGCGTTCTGACACTTCATGGAAATGACATTCCCACTCCTCTCCTCTCTCTAATGGGAGGGAATGTGCAGCCATTGGAACTTGGGGGAATATTGTGAGATTTCTAAAGTGGTGGAACATGCTTCACTGGAAGCCCCCCCCCCCCACACTTTTTACTTTACAGTTCAAATGTAGAAGGACAGTTATTCTACGGATTACTTATATTGCGTTGATACAGAGGAAACATACCAGTGTTTTCATCCTGCCAAGCTTCTTGTAATTTTGCCTAATTGTTAGCCAGAGACACATAACCAGAGTCATACATAAGGAAGGCTCTAAATAAAAATAATAAGAATTGGTAACAAAAATAACAAAACAAAAAATTCTTATTGAGTGAGATATGGCCTACGTTGGGCCTATGTGAATCCTATAATTACTTTTGAAGCACATCTCCTAATCAAGATATCACTTTTCCTTCCTTTCTGTGCTGCCAAATGTTTGCATATACTGGTAAAGTTACCAGATTATTAGTAGAGCTGTACAATATGCGCAAAACATCTAATTGCTATTTTTCTACCAAATATTGCAATTTGACTTGCGATATAGAACAAAATGCTTGGGTGAACTGTTGGAATCATATCAATGGAATAGTGTTGTTTGGCATGAAAACAAATTAAAAAGCCAGGTAGGAGTTTTGACAGGGTAGAAACCGAAGTGTTAGTCAGTGTTTTCCAGGGCAGCATAATCACATTTGATTAATGTACAGAACATGCCGTTGCACAAACAACATGCTGATCTACACCACCACTGGTAGCAATGAGCTAATGCTTGCATTAGAGCTATGTCATTTAGCTAGCAAGTTAGCATTAGCAATAGCGTTATTTTATTGGGAAGTCCAGTACGGAATGTGAATACATTTCTTTGTTAATGTCAAGATCACAACTTATTTATCTCAATATCACGACATAACAAAAGTTGTTTTGTCAACATCACAAGATAAACTCTACAAATAGGAGTGTGGATATATTGATGACAGATTGATAGTATGGCTGAGGCAGCAGAGCCCATGATGGATCAGCGCATACGTTTTTATTCATTGCTACACTAAGGGATGATACATTTCATGCTAACATCATGCTTTAATTTGTGTTTGGAGCTCATTACCAGTTTATAAATTAGAATGTTAGCAAGCTAAATGTCCCTTACCTTGAGCTAAAAGCTCATGGGGCATAAAAGTCCTCATTAGGCATTTAAACCCTGAACGATGCCTGATAGGCAGCACTGTCTCCCCGGCTGTGTGCCACCATTAAAACCACAGCCAATCGCATGCAAGAAACAATACAGCTAGTCGAGAGAGTGAGCTAGCCATACTAGGTAGTCTTGTTAGCTAGCTAGCTTGTTATCTGTGCTGGTTGTTAGCTTGCATAGCTAATATGTGTATAATTGTAAGGGACACTTCATGTTTTATGCATAATGTTTAGATTTACAGAGTGGGTGAGCTCCATTCCAGACATGTTGATCATTCAATTCCAGCCTCAGAGTTTGATCACATTTATAGCAACCTCAGATACTGACAAGTCAGGATGCTGCCTGTAGGCTGTCTGCAAGGTGCCTTACATATGAAACATCCTGATTCATCAGCCTCTTGAATCTGATCAGCCTGTCAGGAATGGAGCTTACCCACTGTAAATTGTAATATTATCCACAAAACATGACGTGTCCCTCATAATTACATATCAGTTATGGAAGCTAACAACCAGCATAGATAACATGCTAGATATCTAGCTAACAAGACTACCTAGCTAACTAGCTAGCTCACAAGACTAGCCAAATTAGCTGTGTTGTTCCCTGCATGCGATTGGCTGTGGTCTTGGGGGCGGCATGCAGCCTGGGAGACCACTGCAGCCTGGGAGACTACTGCAGCCTGGGAGACCACGGCTGCCTGTCAGGCATCGTTCAGGGCTTAAATGGCCCCGCATTGCAATCAACTCAGCCACAGGGCTCCTTGATGAAGTGGTTATCAGGTATCTGAACAAATTAATGGATGATGCGTGATACTTTTGATTATCTCGTGATCTCGACAAAACAACTTTTGTTATGTAGTGATCATGAGATAAATAAGTTGTGATCTTGCCATAAAGAGGGAACTATTTTTTAAAATTCATATGTCCTCTCTAGAGTTCCGTACTGTGGACCTCCTTATGAATTGACTGCATGCTGAGGGAATAAACAACGTGGAGGAACTGTGTGCTGCCTGCTTGAGTGAAAGGGTCTGGGCTTGGTGTGCGTTGCCAGGGAACTGGAAACAAGCAGTGTGTCGCGGCGAAATATTGTTACTCTGTACATTTGATCTTGAATTTTCTTTTAGTCGCACTGGTGCACTCTAAATAAAACTCCAGGTTGCATATAATATTTTGTTGCATATGCAAGAGAGCAAGAGAGCTTAATTCCCAAACGGATATGTGGAGGGAGAGAGTTTTGCCACCCAGTAAGAAGTCCGTGGGTTTGGCGAACTTGACATGGATATTCTTTTTGCATCATTGTCCTGGAAATGTCCCTTGATTGAATTACTTGGTGCCAGGCAGGCAGGAGCAGCCTTGATGTATATGCAGCAGGGGAACATTCTGTAACTAGCTTAGTCATTAGAGACAAACCCGAAGATAGAGGGAGGGGACAACCATAAATAGAATCACTAATTTCATTTCTATGGGGACAACGTTACTACTCACATTGTATATGAGCTGTGCTAGGGAATACTCTGCTGCAATTTTAAAATCAACAGAAGCCACGCATTTACTGATTGCAGTCAATCGGTTCTTCCTCCATCTCTCTCCTGATCTCTTTCCCTTGCTCCCTCTCTCCGTTGGATGGCGTGGGTAGAGGAAGCGTCAGTGTCCAAGGTGGAGGAGAGGCGTGTGTCAGAGGAGAGTGGACGGCCACCCCAGCTGGAGTCAATATTTGCTTTAGGAATCTCAATAACAGGCCACAGTCATCTGCATCTCTGATAATGGACAACCATATGTCTCTGTTGACCCAGTGGACTAGGGTTCTCTCTCGCTCTCTCTTTCCTTTTCTCTCGCCTCTCTTCTGTCTCTTTCTCTCTCCTCTCTCTCTCTCTCTCTCTCTCTCGTTGTCCTCCCCCATCTCTCTCTCTCTCTCTCTCTACTATAAACGCAACATGCAACAATTCCATTGATTTTACTTAGTTACAGTTCATATGAGGGAATCGGTTAATTAAAATAAATTCATTAGGCCCTAATCTATGGATTTCACATGACTGGGAATACAGATATGTATCTGTTGGTCAAATATATATTTTTAAAAGGACTCGCATTGGGCCTCAGGATCTCATGGTATTTTTGTGCATTCAAGGAGGCAGTTTATGGTAGAGAAATGAACATAAGATTCTCTGGCAACAGCTCTGGTGGACATTCCTGCAGTCAGCATGCAATTGAACGCTCCCTCAACGCTCCCTCAACGCTCCCTCAACGCTCCCTCAACGCTCCCTCAAAACTTGAGACAT
Source organism: Oncorhynchus mykiss (assembly GCF_013265735.2). Taxonomy (NCBI): domain Eukaryota; kingdom Metazoa; phylum Chordata; class Actinopteri; order Salmoniformes; family Salmonidae; genus Oncorhynchus; species Oncorhynchus mykiss. The sequence continues at coordinate 46,999,927 of NC_048583.1, read as the reverse complement.
CTGTAGCATTGTGTTGTGTCAAAATTGCACATTTTAGAGTGGCCAAGGTGCACCTGTGTAATTATCATGCTGTTTAGTCAGCTTCTTGATATGTCTCACCTCCCAGGTGGATGGATTATCTTGGCTCACTAACAGGGATGTAAACAAATTTGTGCACAGCATTTGAGAGAAATAAGGTTTTTGTGCTTATGGAACATTTCTGTGATATTTCAGCTCATGAAACATGGGATAAACACTTTACATGTTGCGTTTATATTTTTGTTCAATGTACATTCATAAAACCCGTTATATGACCTGCATGTTGTGCTGTGACCTCAGTTGCCATGGCAACCCAGCCTGTGATGTCCTCTCCTGGTTGAGTCAGCTGCATCTGGGGGCAGGGAGAAGATGACAGTGCAGCCTCACTGGCATCCTCACCCACAGCTCAGGTGATCTTAACCCATGTTTTTGTGTTGCCTGTATTCCATGGGTTTAAGCTTCATGGTTTCAGCCAGACTGTTCTCTCTCCCGCTCTTTCTGTCTTCCTCCCTCCCTCCCTCTGTGTGGTGAGCAGCTTGCCTGTCCTCAGGCTGCCCTAGGCCCTAGGCTCAGGTGCCTGTCAGCCTCAGTTTGAAACGGCTCCCTTTCAGCTATTCGTCATGCCTGCCTCAACCCCTGCTGTGCCAGCATGTGCCCAGTCCGTTCCATCTTCGCGCATCCAGTCCATTTTAGCCAACCAAACTTAGTCCAGCACAGCGCATACACATTCCCAGTAAAGCCCACTTCCAGTCCCAACCCATCTTCTCTCCACTGTTCTACCAGAGGGGCCTTAGCAACAACCTCACCACAGGCAGCAGTCCCTTAATGAGAGGGGAATGGCCCAGTGGGTTCCTAGAGTGGGGCTAGAGCGGGGGCTATAGTAAAGGCCTGTTTGGGTCCATTCTTGACTGGCAATTTGTTAGGTGCAGTCATCAAGAAGGCAGAAAGAGACAGCTAGCATAGTTAGTGTGGCAGGCATTTTGATCCCTTTCTGTTATTCCCAATGCTCTAACCTGACTGACTGACTATCCATCCAGCACCAGGCTCCCAGATTGCTCTACCTGCTTGGCACTCTGAATTTCAAATGTCTCCAATTTTCCCCCTGTCGAGTAGGATGGAGGGAGGGATGTCTGAGAGCGTATGAATGCCTCCAGCAGGGGTTCTGTTCTAGCACCCAGGAATGGGGGCCGGCAAGGGGAGCGTCATGCCTGTAGTGTGTGTTTATTTGTTGACTGCTTTCCCATTTGTGGCTGTGTGGCCAGTCTGATTGTCCTCTGCCTGCTACAGTGGTCTGGTTATTACTACTCCTCTGTCCACTGATGCTGCCTTTGTCTCTGTCTTTCTTACGTAGCTTCTTAATGTGTTGTGTTGATGTTTTGTCTCAATTTACTTTTTCCATTGAGTTTTTATTCGTTTCATTGGGCTGTAAGTCAGCCTTTTTCTATGTCTCTTCCTCTGTGGTTTTCCTTAACCCTGGCCCCAGCTATGAGGAGCGTGCGCTTTACCTGGAGGCCATCGTGCAGAACCACCGGGAGGTCATGACCTTTGAGGACTTTGCCTCGCAGGTCTTCTCCCCTTCAACCAGCTACTACCCAATGAGTGGGACAGGTCAGAATCCTACTCTGCTCCTCCACTTCCTCCTCTACTTCACAGCAGCACACCTGTTAGCCCTCCTCTTCAGACCCCTCCATCTCTATGTCCTGGTCCTTGTCTCCTCACACCCACACTCTGATGAATATCAAAGGCAGCAGGGCCAAGCTCTCTCCACACTGTCTGAGCAGCAGCATCAAAGACTTTACCGTGGCTCAATAACTTAGTCAGGCCCTGCTCCTTGTCTCTCCGTGTTCTGTTTCATCTCACCCCCTCCTCTGTTTTTATCTTCCCCTCTCATTTAATTAGCCCGACAGAAATATACATGATGTGACATGATTGAATGTGGGTTAAACCCGGTGTATGTGATCAGTCCTCTTATCAGAGCGTTCATACCTGTACCAAAGATATGCAGTCTGCTAAACACTGGGTTCACACTGCTGTCTCCCAGAGGTCAGGAAGAGGGGAGACTGAGGGGGACTTCATTAAACAATGTCTCCTCTTCCTGCCCTGGCTTGGCCTAGATCTGATGGGTCTATAACAACAACAACACCGCTAACATCCAATCAGTACAGCAATGCTCTCATGCACTGATACAACTGGAAACCTGTGTTCTTTTATTGTCATGACTGGAAACTTAATCTGTTATTGTGTGTGTGTCTTGGCTACGTGCGTACGAACATGTCTCTGTGTGTGTATACGTGTGTGTATGTTGTGTCTGTATGTGTGTGTGTTGTCCAGATTTCAGCGAGCAGCCCCAGAAGGCAGGGTTGATAAGCAGACTGGCAGAGGCAGGAGGTAGTCTGATAAGCAGACTGGCAGACGCAGGAGGTAGTCTGATAGGCAGACTGGCAGAGGCAGGAGGTAGTCTGATAGGCAGACTGGCAGAGGCAGGAGGTAGTCTGATAGGCAGACTGGCAGAGGCAGGAGGTAGTCTGATAGGCAGACTGGCAGAGGCAGGAGGTAGTCTGATAGGCAGACTGGCAGAGGCAGGAGGTAGTCTGATAGGCAGACTGGCAGAGGCAGGAGGTAGTCTGATAGGCAGACTGGCAGAGGCAGGAGGTAGTCTGATAGGCAGACTGGCAGAGGCAGGAGGTAGTCTGATAGGCAGACCGGCAGAGGCAGGAGGTAGTCTGATAGGCAGACCGGCAGAGGCAGGAGGTAGTCTGATAGGCAGACTGGCAGAGGCAGGAGGTAGTCTGATAGGCAGACTGGCAGAGGCAGGAGGTAGTCTGATAGGCAGACTGGCAGAGGCAGGAGGTAGTCTGATAGGCAGACTGGCAGAGGCAGGAGGTAGTCTGATAGGCAGACTGGCAGAGGCAGGAGGTAGTCTGATAGGCAGACTGGCAGAGGCAGGAGGTAGTCTGATAGGCAGACTGGCAGAGGCAGGAGGTAGTCTGATAGGCAGACTGGCAGAGGCAGGAGGTAGTCTGATAGGCAGACTGGCAGAGGCAGGAGGTAGTCTGATAGGCAGACTGGCAGAGGCAGGAGGTAGTCTGATAGGCAGACTGGCAGAGGCAGGAGGTAGTCTGATAGGCAGACTGGCAGAGGCAGGAGGTAGTCTGATAGGCAGACTGGCAGGATGAGAGAAAGGGGAGAGCGAGAGGAAATGGGAGAGAGAATCTTGTGTGTGGGGCATTAATCTGTTCTCTGCTGGTGTGTGTTATTTGTAGTGGAGCAGGAGAAGGATAGCTGGTTGGGCTGATTGAGTCCTCTTTGTGATTATGGGATCATAGGTTAGTCTGACCAGACAATAAATTATTATTTTCTCTTATTGTTAAATGAGGATTGGTTTCACAGCGTGGTGCATCAGCTGTGTCTGATGAGAGCAGACATAACAACAAGACTTACTTTAATCACCCTCTTTAATCCTGTGGAAATTAATTTGGAACATCTATACAAATTGATGATTATACATTATTTTTGGGCTCTTTTGGGCTCTCTGTCTGTCGTGACCGAGTGACCGAGAAACCGAGGACGTGTTATTTTGTCCACCGTGGGTTTGGAATCAGCTGGTCCTGTACATCAACTGTTTCTACCAACAGCACCACACCACAGAGATGCAGGGCAATTTCAGGAATCACTCTAGGTCTGCATGCAGACTTCACCTGGCAATCTTCTAAACAAGGGGGAGGTTAAATCCTAGTACACACAGATACAGGTGCTCACAGCTTCTTCCAGTGATAAACCAGGCATTTTTCTGAGAAGTGGTTCTTTATATTTTTTGAAATGTATTTTTTGTCAACATGTTTTCCTGTATTTACAGCGGCCGAGTGGATAGTGTACAATACATTTATGTTCATGTACATTCTCTAATATATAGTCTGTTTATGTCCTGTGTATGGTTCTATGCATCAACACATGGCCACTGATATATAATCACAGAAGGCTGCTTAGTTTTGTCCCTTTGTTGTGTCTGTGACCTCAGACTTAAAAAGCTGCTCTCATTGTCACCCTTCTCAGATGTGCTGGTGTCTAGTAATACAGTGATTGGCTGTTGCCCTCTCATGTGTCTTTGTCGTGCCTGTGTCTCATGTTTCATATGCTGCTGCAGTGTGAGTGTGTGTGCTTGTCAATACCCCCTGCTTAGGTTCATTGCTCCACTAATATGTCATCCATGACGTGCAGCGTGCCGGCGTTGGCCGGGGATGGTTTGGGACATGGAGTACCCTTGGGCCAAGCTGGACTGTAAGACTTCTGCCTGTTTCCTCTACTAGGCATGATGCCCATTGCCCACCCTCCACCTTAACCTGACCTTCACCTTTAACACCACAGCTACACCATCTCAGAGACCAATCATACTAACCTGCACCCCGACCCCGGACAGTTCTAATATCCCACTCTCACTTCCTCCTGCATGAGTCATCTCTAACCTACAGTAGATTACCCTCATCCTCCCCGCTGTGGCCCTGCAGTGTGACTGTGTGTCTACTGTCTGAGTTGTTTATGTGGTTTGAGTGTTTGTTCACACTGACATGTTGAAGTTTTTTTGGGGGGGGCCAGGGGGTTGGACTCAGTCAGGGTCTCAAATTACTGTAGAGAGTAAGAATAGCAGAATACACAAGGTGCAATTTGGAAATGTGGTTATGCATCAGCAGTTTGTCAGTCACTCAATTAGCCCATGTCAGTAAAAAATGTTTAGATTTGTAAGTTATTATAGTGGCTTAGTAAACTTAGGGCCCCCATTTTCAATTTTGTTGGTCGGTCTCACTCAGATATCATATTAAAACCTGCAAATATTTCTCTCCACCCTATGGAAAAATGTGTAGAATTGCAGGAAATTAGCTGTAAAACTGCAAATTGTCCTGTCCGCCCCATGGAATGAGTAGAATTGCATGAAATGAGTTCTAATATTGTAACATTTTCTCTACTCACCATGGGAAAATGTGTAGAATTGCACGATTTAACTGTAAAAGGTAGAAATGTTCTTTCCACTGTCAAGAGGAGGGCTGCTTAAATATTTTGCTTGTAATTTGGTGGAGGGGGTGTACCCAATTGTCATACTTGAGTAAAAGTAAGGATACCAGAAAATGACAAGTGAAAGTCAGTCAGTAAAATACTACTTGAGTAAAAGTATACTTTTTTTTTATGTATATATTTTACCAATTAAAATGTATTTTTGATACTTAAGTATCAAAAGTATAAATCATATCAAATTCCTTATATTAAGCCAATCACACAGAAAGATCTTATTTTCTTAATTTACGGATAGCCAGGGGCACACTCCAACACTCAGACATCATTTACAAACAAAGCATTTGTGTTTAGTAATAAGTCCACCATATCAGAGGAAGTAGGGATGACCTTGATAAGTGCATGAATGGGACCATCTTGATAAGTGCGTGAATGGGACCATTTTCTTGTCCTACTTAGCATTCAAAATGTGATGAGTACTTTTGGGTGTCAGGGAAAATGTATGGAGTAAAAAGTACATTTTCTTTAGGAATATAGTTTAGTAAATGTAAAAGTTGTCAAAAATATAAATTGTAAAGTACAGATGCCTAAAAACACTACTTAAGTAGTACTTTAAAGTATTTTTACCTAAGTACTTTACACCACTGCACACATTGGTAAACAGACCCGCGAGCAACTGTGGCCCCTCCATGAGTTCAGTTTTTTTTTGTGGCCCCCACCCCATCAAAGATGCCCATCCCTGGGTTAAATGAACATAGCTACAAGAGTCAACAATGAGGGAGATACTCGCTCTTCAAATCTTTCAATGGATCCAGACAGTCCGTGGGACTGAAGAGCTCCCCCAGACAGGCCGCCTTCTCTGACCCTAAACCACTCTGTCTAGAGACAACAGCTCTTCACCTTCTCATACCGCTACAGCTTCATCTGGTGGCAACAGAAGACCCTCTAACTTTTACTATGTGTCAGAGAGTGTCAACTAGTCAAGGAGCTGCCAGGCACACTGGTTTAAATGACTGTTGATGTCTACTCTACTGTGGAGCAGACTGTTGCCACAACTCTGGAGAAACCTGTGTCTGTATTGGTGTTGCACACAATTTTGTCTATAATGTTTTGTTACATTTTACTGGTCTCTTTATCTCATGGTGTTGAACTGGTTGAGAAGCGTTTCTGATAATCCAGTCTGTTCCTGCTCTATGATCTGTCCAACATATACACATTTTATAATAAGCAGTCATACCAACCTATGTGATGTCAAGTTACAGAAATCATTTACCCCTTTGAATATTGTCTGGACAGATTTTTAACGACATGGAACAAACTCAAACCAACTTTCAAGAGGCCCTCTATATTTCTGAAAACTGTCCCTGTCTCTTAACATATTAAATGCTTTATGTCTTGTATGACTTTGATCGTCACAGTGATAATAACCAACAACATACCACCACACAGGCTTTCTGAATGTCGCCGTCATCTCCCTTCCCTAGTACCCTCCCTGACTGACTGTCTACAGCAGGGCTGTGTTGTGTGACTTTGTCTTAATGTGACGCTCTACTGTCTGTTTTTCTTTTAGATGAAACAATGTTAAAGGTGTCATTGCGGTAATTGAAGAAGGTAAGCCCCGAGCGCCGACCAGAAGCTCGTGTATCACCCAAAGGCCTCGCTCTCCCGTTTACTCATCCTCTCTGGTTTCTCCTTTATTTGGTACTAACACACTTTTTTTACCCACCTACCTACCGCTTTATGAAGGATGGTTGATTTGACGCTGTATGGGGTGGTGGTATAATGCTGTATGGGGTGGTGGTATAATGCTGTATGGGGTGGTGATATAACGCTGTATGGGGTGGTGGTATAACACTGTATGGGGTGGTGATATAACGCTGTATGGGGTGGTGATATAACGCTGTATGGGGTGGTGGTATAATGCTGTATGGGGTGGTGATATAACGCTGTATGGGGTGGTGGTATAACACTGTATGGGGTGGTGGTATAACGCTGTATGGGGTGGTGATATAACGCTGTATGGGGTGGTGATATAACGCTGTATGGGGTGGTGGTATAATGCTGTATGGGGTGGTGGTATAACGCTGTATGGGGTGGTGATGTAACGCTGTATGGGGTGGTGGTATAACGCTGTATGGGGTGGTGGTATAACGCTGTATGGGGTGGTGGTATAACGCTGTATGGGGTGGTGGTATAACGCTGTATGGGGTGGTGGTATAACGCTGTATGGGGTGGTGATATAACGCTGTATGGGGTGGTGGTATAACGCTGTATGGGGTGGTGATATAACGCTGTATGGGCTGGTGATATAACGCTGTATGGGGTGGTGATATAACGCTGTATGGGGTGGTGATATAACGCTGTATGGGGTGGTGATATAACGCTGTATGGGGTGGTGATATAACGCTGTATGGGGTGGTGATATAACGCTGTATGGGGTGGTGATATAACGCTATATGGGCTGGTGATATAACGCTGTATGGGGTGGTGATATAACGCTGTATGGGGTGGTGATATAACGCTGTATGGGGTGGTGATATAACGCTGTATGGAGTGGTGATATAACGCTGTACTGGGGTGGTTGTATAACGCTGTATGGAGTGGTGATATAACACTGTATGGGGTGGTGATATAACGCTATATGGGGTGGTGATATAACGCTGTATGGGGTGGTGATATAACGCTGTACTGGGGTGGTTGTATAACGCTGTATGGAGTGGTAATATAACGCTGTACGGGGTGGTGATATAACGCTATATGGGGTGGTGATATAACGCTGTATGGGGTGGTGATATAACGCTGTATGGGGTGGTGATATAACGCTGTATGGGGTGGTGATATAACGCTGTATGGGGTGGTGATATAACGCTGTATGGGGTGGTGATATAACGCTGTATGGGGTGGTGATATAACGCTGTATGGGGTGGTGATATAACGCTGTATGGGGTGGTGATATAACGCTGTATGGGGTGGTTATATAACGCTGTATGGGGTGGTGATATAACGCTGTATGGGGTGGTGATATAACGCTGTATGGGGTGGTGATATAACGCTGTACGGGGTGGTGATATAACGCTGTACGGGGTGGTGATATAACGCTGTATGGAGTGGTGATATAACGCTGTATGGGGTGGTGATATAACGCTGTATGGGGTGGTGATATAACGCTGTATGGGGTGGTGATATAACGCTGTATGGGGTGGTGATATAACACTGTATGGGGTGGTGATATAACGCTGTATGGGGTGGTGATATAACGCTGTATGGAGTGGTAATATAACGCTGTACGGGGTGGTGATATAACGCTGTATGGGGTGGTGATATAACGCTGTATGGGGTGGTGATATGACGCTGTATGGGGTGGTGGTATGACGCTGTATGGAGTGGTGATATAACGCTGTATGGGGTGGTGATATAACGCTGTATGGGGTGGTGATATAACGCTGTATGGGGTGGTGGTATAACGCTGTATGGAGTGGTGATATAACGCTGTATGGGGTGGTGATATAACGCTGTATGGAGTGGTAATATAACGCTGTACGGGGTGGTGATATAACGCTGTATGGGGTGGTGATATAACGCTGTATGGGGTGGTGATATAACGCTGTATGGGGTGGTGGTATAACGCTGTATGGGGTGGTTGTATAACGCTGTATGGGGTGGTGATATAACGCTGTATGGGGTGGTGATATAACGCTGTATGGGGTGGTGATATAACGCTGTATGGGGTGGTGATATAACGCTGTATGGAGTGGTGATATAACGCTGTACTGGGGTGGTTGTATAACGCTGTATGGAGTGGTGATATAACACTGTATGGGGTGGTGATATAACGCTATATGGGGTGGTGATATAACGCTGTATGGGGTGGTGATATAACGCTGTACTGGGGTGGTTGTATAACGCTGTATGGAGTGGTAATATAACGCTGTACGGGGTGGTGATATAACGCTATATGGGGTGGTGATATAACGCTGTATGGGGTGGTGATATAACGCTGTATGGGGTGGTGATATAACGCTGTATGGGGTGGTGATATAACGCTGTATGGGGTGGTGATATAACGCTGTATGGGGTGGTGATATAACGCTGTATGGGGTGGTGATATAACGCTGTATGGGGTGGTGATATAACGCTGTATGGGGTGGTGATATAACGCTGTATGGGGTGGTGAAATAACGCTGTATGGGGTGGTGATATAACGCTGTATGGGGTGGTGATATAACGCTGTATGGGGTGGTGATATAACGCTGTATGGGGTGGTGATATAACGCTGTATGGGGTGGTGATATAACGCTGTATGGGGTGGTGATATAACGCTGTATGGGGTGGTGATATAACGCTGTATGGGGTGGTGATATAACGCTGTATGGGGTGGTGATATAACGCTGTACTGGGGTGGTTGTATAACGCTGTATGGAGTGGTAATATAACGCTGTACGGGGTGGTGATATAACGCTATATGGGGTGGTGATATAACGCTGTATGGGGTGGTGATATAACGCTGTATGGGGTGGTGATATAACGCTGTATGGGGTGGTGATATAACGCTGTATGGGGTGGTGATATAACGCTGTATGGGGTGGTGATATAACGCTGTATGGGGTGGTGATATAACGCTGTATGGGGTGGTGATATAACGCTGTATGGGGTGGTGATATAACGCTGTATGGGGTGGTGATATAACGCTGTATGGGGTGGTGATATAACGCTGTATGGGGTGGTGATATAACGCTGTATGGGGTGGTGATATAACGCTGTACGGGGTGGTGATATAACGCTGTACGGGGTGGTGATATAACGCTGTACGGAGTGGTGATATAACGCTGTATGGGGTGGTGATATAACGCTGTATGGGGTGGTGATATAACGCTGTATGGGGTGGTGATATAACGCTGTATGGGGTGGTGATATAACACTGTATGGGGTGGTGATATAACGCTGTATGGGGTGGTGATATAACGCTGTATGGAGTGGTAATATAACGCTGTACGGGGTGGTGATATAACGCTGTATGGGGTGGTGATATAACGCTGTATGGGGTGGTGATATGACGCTGTATGGGGTGGTGGTATGACGCTGTATGGAGTGGTGATATAACGCTGTATGGGGTGGTGATATAACGCTGTATGGGGTGGTGATATAACGCTGTATGGGGTGGTGGTATAACGCTGTATGGGGTGGTGGTATAACGCTGTATGGAGTGGTGATATAACGCTGTATGGGGTGGTGATATAACGCTGTATGGGGTGGTGATATAACGCTGTATGGGGTGGTGGTATAACGCTGTATGGGGTGGTGATATAACGCTGTATGGGGTGGTGATATAACGCTGTATGGAGTGGTAATATAACGCTGTACGGGGTGGTGATATAACGCTGTATGGGGTGGTGATATAACGCTGTATGGGGTGGTGATATAACGCTGTATGGGGTGGTGGTATAACGCTGTATGGGGTGGTTGTATAACGCTGTATGGGGTGGTGATATAACGCTGTATGGGGTGGTGATATAACGCTGTATGGGGTGGTGATATAACGCTGTATGGGGTGGTGATATAACGCTGTATGGAGTGGTGATATAACGCTGTACTGGGGTGGTTGTATAACGCTGTATGGAGTGGTGATATAACACTGTATGGGGTGGTGATATAACGCTATATGGGGTGGTGATATAACGCTGTATGGGGTGGTGATATAACGCTGTACTGGGGTGGTTGTATAACGCTGTATGGAGTGGTAATATAACGCTGTACGGGGTGGTGATATAACGCTATATGGGGTGGTGATATAACGCTGTATGGGGTGGTGATATAACGCTGTATGGGGTGGTGATATAACGCTGTATGGGGTGGTGATATAACGCTGTATGGGGTGGTGATATAACGCTGTATGGGGTGGTGATATAACGCTGTATGGGGTGGTGATATAACGCTGTATGGGGTGGTGATATAACGCTGTATGGGGTGGTGATATAACGCTGTATGGGGTGGTGATATAACGCTGTATGGGGTGGTGATATAACGCTGTATGGGGTGGTGATATAACGCTGTACGGGGTGGTGATATAACGCTGTATGGAGTGGTGATATAACGCTGTATGGGGTGGTGATATAACGCTGTATGGGGTGGTGATATAACGCTGTATGGGGTGGTGATATAACGCTGTATGGGGTGGTGATATAACGCTGTATGGGGTGGTGATATAACGCTGTATGGGGTGGTGATATAACGCTGTATGGAGTGGTAATATAACGCTGTACGGGGTGGTGATATAACGCTGTATGGGGTGGTGATATAACGCTGTATGGGGTGGTGATATGACGCTGTATGGGGTGGTGGTATGACGCTGTATGGAGTGGTGATATAACGCTGTATGGGGTGGTGATATAACGCTGTATGGGGTGGTGATATAACGCTGTATGGGGTGGTGGTATAACGCTGTATGGAGTGGTGATATAACGCTGTATGGGGTGGTGATATAACGCTGTATGGGGTGGTGATATAACGCTGTATGGGGTGGTGGTATAACGCTGTATGGGGTGGTGATATAACGCTGTATGGGGTGGTGATATAACGCTGTATGGGGTGGTGATATAACGCTGTATGGAGTGGTGATATAACGCTGTACTGGGGTGGTGATATAACGCTGTATGGGGTGGTGATATAACGCTGTATGGGGTGGTGATATAACGCTGTATGGGGTGGTGATATAACGCTGTATGGGGTGGTGGTATGACGCTGTATGGAGTGGTGATATAACGCTGTATGGGGTGGTGATATAACGCTGTATGGGGTGGTGATATAACGCTGTATGGGGTGGTGATATAACGCTGTATGGAGTGGTAATATAACGCTGTATGGGCTGGTGATATAACGCTGTATGGGGTGGTGATATAACGCTGTATGGGGTGGTGATATAACGCTGTATGGGGTGGTGATATAACGCTGTATGGGGTGGTGGTATAACGCTGTATGGGGTGGTGGTATAATGCTGTATGGGGTGGTGGTATAACGCTGTATGGGGTGGTGATATAACGCTGTACGGGGGTTGTATTCTCTGTTTAGCCAGGCTGGTAATTGCGAGTGATGCTGCACCCGACTAAGTAGCAGCATGAGCAATATAGACACACTTCTTTCTGCTTGTGCTTCTGCATGTCACGCCACACGCCTTTGTCTTTATCTCCCCAGCGGTATCTTCCTTTATCTTTGTCCTTTTTTCTCCTCTTCACTCCTGTCCGAGTGTGGCTGTTGGCCTGGGGCAGAGTGTGACATTAACACCTGCCGTACTGGAAGAAAACGGCTTTGTCATTGAAGCTTTGTTTGAATTGCTGCAGGGGACCAATGGGGATGAGGCCCATTTACTCCCTTTTGTTTTTTTTCACCTTCTAGATCTCTCTCTCTATCCCCTCTGTCTCCCCTCCCCTCTGTCTCCTCTCCCTTCTCTCTCTCTTTCTCCCCTCTCTCGCCCTTCTCTTTCTCTCTCTCATTCTCTCACCTCACACTCGGAGTATGAAAGGATCTCAAATGAGAGGCAGGGTGTGCAGGTCTCTTGACACACCATGGCCTCTGTCAGTCTAGCTGTTTAGGGGGAGCTCAGAGTGGAATTAACTTGCGTTATGATTTACCAGCCAGGCACCGCCAACTCAAGTTTTGGGAGATTTTGTTTCACCCTAGTAACTAATTGTGAATGTTTACTTTTAATATTCAACTTAAATTTGTGTCATTTCCACATATGATATCGTATATGCAACCCAAAGTGTTGCAATTTAAAACACGTTTATTGCCGTTGTTTAGTGGGTATTGTACCGAGCCCTCTGTCGATAGATGTGTCTGCTGCATGGGTGGGTGCTAGGCAGCATACTGGGGGAGTTTGTAAATATAAGGTCTGTATAGGCCTTTATCTGAGGCCCAGCGGCCCACTCCCCAGCTACCCTGCCCCTCTCCATCACGCCACTACTATAGGAGAGGGTGGGGCTTGTCAGGGCCAGTGGGAAAGTTGTTTGTTCTAGTGGTGGAATAGTCGAAGTGCAAAGTAGTGGAATTATGGAGTTATACTGTGCTTGTAGGGTTGGACTTGGGTTAGGCCTGCCCACACGTTTACTCACAGCCCTCCTCTGTTCTATTCATATGCATAATGAAGATAAACAAACACACACACAGCCTTAACCCTACCCCTCCCCCTCTGAATGAGTGGAAGTCAGTGATGCTTGTGTCCACTGGGCTGGGTGTGTGTTACTGCAGCCATCTGCTGTCCCTTTTAGCTATAGGAACTTGAGATGCTTCAGAGAAAGAAAATAAGCAACCAGGTGCCATCTTGAAAATAAGCAACCAGGTGCCATCTTGAAAATAAGCAACCAGGTGCCATCTTGAAAATAAGTAACCAGGTGCCATCTTGAAAATATGCAACCAGGTGCCATCTTGAAAATAAGCAACCAGGTGCCATCTTGAAAATAAGCAACTAGGTGCCATCTTGAAAATAAGCAACCAGGTGCCATCTTGAAAATAAGCAACCAGGTGCCATCTTGAAAATAAGCAACCAGGTGCCATCTTGAAAATAAGCAACCAGGGGCCATCTTAACATAGTAGGAAAAAATTGTTTAACTCGATGCATCGCAAAGATGGGATGGGGAGTTGGAGGAGAGAGGAGGGGGTGTACACAAAATGCTGCTAGCAACCTCTTTGATTGTTTCTTTGGGATCCACAAGGTTTAACAAAGGACGCCCTCCACATGATCATGACATGCCTGTCCAGGTTAACATGATATTGTTTTTTTCTGTTACAGTACATTTCAAGTGTTGAAAAATCTATCCTCTTTATGTTGAACAACAAAGACAAGTTTATTCTTAGAACCACATGGCTTAAAATAGATGTTCTCTTTTTCCTACTCATGCAAGCATGTGCCCTCCCAAATACATATTCAGCATCTCTCACTTAGCAGCCTCTATAGTCAGCCAAGGCATGTGATGAAGACATGTTCACATTGAATCTGAATGTGTATGCTGCTTGATCTAGTCCCAAACGTGTCACTTTTAAAACTGTGATGAACTCAAGGGTCAAGTGGATCAATCTGTACACCGATTCTGTTTTTGGTATTATAAATTCGACCCTAGAGTGAGTAAGCGGTTTGGGGTGCCGGGGGTGCGTTCACCACGTGCATGGCAGTCAGAGCATGTTGGAGTATGCCATGTCTTAACATCCCCATGTATGCCTGCCACGTCTCACCACTTCTCTCTATCTCTCCCCCCTATCTCTCCCCCTCTATCCCCTCTTTATCCCACCCTCGCTTTCATTCTCTCTCCCTCTTGCTCTCTCTCTCTCTCTCTCTCTCCAGGCTCCCTCAGTGGCAGCACGAGTGCTGAGCTCAGTGTTTCCGTAGGAACGGACCATGTGGACCAGGTCTCTCCCACGATGCCCCGTGCCACAAAAAACAGAGTTTCTGGAAAACTCCGCCGATCAGCCAGCGCCATAAGCAAATCCTCCAACTGAGCTCTCTCGCCCAACCCACCCGCAAAACCTCCCGTTTGGCCTTCACTACCGGTCCTGTTTTAAACCGTCATACCGACCCCTAATGACTACAGTTTGGGGGTGTGCTTTGTTTTGTTTTGTTTTGTGTGTGTTGTTTAAACATTTAAATGGAGCATATTGCACATTTTAATTTGTGGCATTTGTTGATTCTTTGATACACTTCCAGTTGTTTTGCTGTTGAACTGCATATTTGAGATGAAGCTATTGATGTTTTTTCCAATGTGGCTGCACTTTGTTTTGGAAGAATCAAAGCTTCTTTTTAATTTATAACTGATAAATAGCACTACTCAGTACAGTGATAAAACGAGGCATGTATAGCCAGGGACTGGAGTGAAAGATCATGTTAGGAGACTTGAAGTCCACCTATCATGAACATTTCAATTTAGTTTTTTCATGCCATAGCTGTTGAGCTGGTAGTTGACACTGCTGTAGAGGAAAACTCGAAGAGGCTGAAATGCTAGAGAAATGGGAGACTGTCTTAGATTGTATTCTTGTGAAGAGAAGCAGCTGCGCATATATAGTTAATATATACTGTAATAAAACATTTCTCATCGTCCATATGTATTTTGATATGTCTGCCTTTTTGATTTTCTCATTGACCCCCCCCCCCCCCCCCACCCCCCCCTTGTGATCCTGCTGTGTGAAACACTGATGATAGTCTTGCAATGCTGTTGACAGGATAGGATGATTTTTAAGGGTGATGTTGTTTGGTTTGTTGTTTTGTCCTGGGTCTTGAGCCATGGAAGCCTGTCTGTCTGTCTGGGTCATACTCATCCTCTTGTTGTGGAGAGGAGGAAGGACTGCGTCATAGGAGGTGCTGCTCTAGCATAATGCTGTACCGTACCACACTTCCTGTTTACGGAGTGCTGTGAGTGGGTGCAGTAGGAGTCTGTTTTTAATAGTTATGAGCCTGGAGTGGACAATCAATGATGTCTTTCCAACCTGAGGTGAATCGAAGCTTGTTTTTGTTTTTCTATCTTTCTAATGTCCTTTTTAAATGGATTCTGATGGATTTTGTCATGCTTTGATTTATGCAACTCTGCTGGAAATGAGAAAATACTGCATTTGTAATTGTTTAGTGATGTTGCCCTGTGTAGGATTGTTTAACTTGGGTTCATAATCTGTAATCCAATAAATTCCATCTGTCTCTTCCTCTGCTTTAATTTTCTTGATGTCTTGTAAAGCTACAAATATGACATTCCAATGTCCCTACAGATGATCTTTTGCACTCACTGTCATTGACAACTAGCATTGAATGTTTTTTCTCTCTTTATTCTTGGATGTAACTTGCTTTACATTTTATTTGATGTGTTTCAGTGTGTGAGAGCATGCAAAGTCATATTTGAAGACTTATTTTGCTGTTGTGTTGTATAATGTATACATGTGCTGTTTAGAGGAAGAAGTAGCCGGAGCCTCAGGTGAATCTTAACCCCATGCACTGTGTGTGTGTGTGTGTGTGTGTGTGTGTGTGTGTGTGTGTGTGTGTGTGTGTGTGTGTGTATTTCTGAAGGAGCTTATTGCAGTGCCTGTGTAATATGTCCACCAATATCCATCCCTAGACCCTACCACTGTTAGACATAATTTGATTTATTTGGGGGTTTTTTTCATTCCAAGAAGCAAAACGTGGACAGCTAGCTTTGCCTTCCTGTCTCACATCTCTGTTAACTAGAGGGAGAGTGTTTCCCCCCCCCCCCCCCATTTGACTGTAAAGGTCAGTGTCTTGTCCTAATCCTCACAAGTGTTTTATATGAACAGATTGACTGGGTTTGGCCCACTTTGTTTATTTGAGGAGGTGCTCTTTTCTCTCGGAATTGGAAACAAATGCCACCTCCTCTTTCCCATGATGCACCATGAGTAACCTCATGAGGCCGGTGGGGGTTGGGGAGTTAGAAGGCATACCAGCGCTGAGCTCTGGCGACCCTCCTAGCAATAGGCAGGTTGACTCTGTGCTACCCAAGCCCCCTCCTCCTACCACCCAAACCTGCCGCTTTAGGTTGCCATGGAAGCCAGGTGTTACATACACATGATGGAGGGCTCTACCCGAGCTGCAACACTGTCCGTCTGTTGCACTACTTTACCTTACCTGTACATCTCCATTTTCTTTCATTTTGTTCTCTCGTTTTTTTGTGTCTTTCTTTCCCAAGCACTGATTAATAACATAGGAGGCATGAATGTCGAGTTTGTTCAGAGAGAATGAAGTCTGTTTTGTGCATTTGAAGAATGTATGCAAATACTGACCTGAGTCAGATCAATGCTCTCACTTTCCCAATAGCCACTCTAAAGAACTACCCAGATAATTTTACTGATCTTCTTATGGAGTTTAGATTGTAGATTTGATGTTGTGAATGGGATCCCTGTTATATATGGGAGAATATGGGCCTAAGGTGTTGTTTGGACCAGGGTAAGGATTGTGTCTTACTCAAACTGGTTCAACTCATGTAAAGCAACAGATTTAGTGTCAATTCTAGATTTTGGTTTAGGAATCCTGTACATTGTGTCAAATTGAGGGCTCCAGTCCTTATGAATATACATATATTAATGCCTGTAATATAATCTTTGTATAAGAGGAAGAGGACGATTTCATCATTACTTGTTAACATATCAAACTGTTTTTAATGGCAGAAGTCATGCTATCTTTATTAGAAATGTGAAAATCAAAAATATTTCATTAAATCAATTTGAAATTCTCCATATTCTTTGTGTGTTGTTTGTTTGGGTCTATTGATTTGAATAGCAGTGGAGCAGAAGTAGCTTTCCTTTAAAACTGTCGTTACAGAGATGGGCACTTACCTAACCATGTTATAGTAACGCTAGCCTAATATAGCAGGCCTAGAAAGACACCTAAGCGGAGTTCTCACTTCCGTTTTTCAGGGGTTTTGATGGGGTGGGGGGATGACATAATGGTGCTGTTGTTTTTTTACCCTGGCCCAGCAGCAGAAGGGGTAACCTGACCCCTTCCCATCTGCCCCCCCCCTGCTGCTCCAGGAGGGGAGGAGGCTAGGATAATGGGAACTCACCGGAAGGTACAAGTGCAAAATCTACAGCTCCTACATTACTTCTGCCCTGGCTGGTAGGATGACTAAAGACTTAAGACGAGCACTTGACGATAATTGGAGCCGCATGCGTGCACCTGCCTATCTGGCCTGAAACTGTTCCTTTGGGTCACATAAAACTTCTGCATTTGTCTACATTATGTGATTGAATATTCGCAAGTTATGAAAGCAGAATAATTATGATATGGGTATGTGTTATGTGAGAAGAGTCTATTTTGACAATGTCAAATGTCAAAAGTTCCACACACTGTATATCCTGTCTGTTTCTTCTCATTAGCAGGAAGTGTGTTTTACACCATAGTCAAGTAGAGTAGACTGACTGCTCCCTAGAAGCCTGTCCTTATCAGTGAACTACATGACAGCATCCACAGACATGACCCAACAATGATCATTAACCCCTCGTGGGCTGGCTGAAGCCACACAAATGATTCTGGAAGTTCTTTCTCTCTTGTCATGGGGAGTGAATGTGGACCTGGCTGTTCAGAGGCTTAGCCTACACTGTCAGACAGACATTTAAAAGGGAAAATCGAACTCTTGGGAGTCTCCTTTAGAGAAGACAAATGTCCTTCTGATCTATGGGTGAGTTGGGTGGCCATCACCTCTGTCCTGCTGCCATGTTCTGACCAGGCATTATGGCAATATACTGTATGACTGGAAGCTAAATGCTCTCTGTCTCTTCTTCATGGTAACCAAACCAGGTCTTCTGAGACACTAGTTTATGATCATGTGTGGCAGGAATCATCATAGCAAATCATAGCAAGGATAAATCAACAATAAATAAGGCATATTTTCAGTTTCCTACAGGACATTGCAGGCATCAGGATTGTTGTCTATAGTTCAATGAAACCTCAAAAGGGTAGATGAGGAATTAGATCGTAATGTTCAGAGCAGACCAACTTGGAATGTCTCTGTACTTGATGTCAGTGTGTACCCGTTTTAGTCCCTCATCCAGACACTCATTGTAGAAATGATGCATCCACAGGGAGTAGGCCTGCATCCTGGCTTGAGTGTCCATGGTAATTATGCTATTACTCATCCTTTACTAATTAGCCACTTGTGTAGGCCACACCTAAGTTTGATTTTGAGTTTTAACCTCACGATTTGATTAAATAGGCTAGTGAATGAGGGAAAGCTGAGGGAAATAATGTGTAATATTTTGTTGTGTAAGTCGAGGGGGGAAATGGAAAGAATAGGAATGATTTTCAAGACAACTTTTCCCTTTTCCCCTGAAGTGTATCCAGAATAATTCAGATTAACATTGTGTCTTGAGTTTTTACCCAGATGGATATCCATTATATTTCATTTACATATTTAAAAATGTCATTGTTTTCTCTTGTAAAGATCAGAAAATTCTTTCAGACAATTTGAATTGATACTTCCCTATAGCCTGGTACTTTATTTTCTTATTGTAGGTATATCACTGGAAGTCAGGGCTGGCAAACATGGGTGATGTAGGCTTGGTATCTTTCAGACAGTCAATGTCAAACTAGAGCTAAATAAATGGTTTCATTTTTAAAATATCGTTTTTATTTCGATGTATAATTGGAGACAACAGTGTACACATACAATCAAAGCCAACATTTAAGAAAATAACCTGTTCATAGAAAAAGATTGCATCTAAGGTAAGAGCTTTACGTTTTACAAGAGCTGTGGAGATTGAAGATTTAGACCGGTCCACGACAATTATCACAACTCATAATTTTGACATAACATTTGGCTACAACATGTGAACTGCCAGAACAACCACAGAATAATCACACAACACAACAATACATTACATAAGATAATTGCAAATAGAATAAATAAATAAATAAATAAATACAACTATTATGATTAAACAATATTGCAACAATTAATAATAAAATATGTGCCCGCATTCTAAACGAAAACAACCATTATTATGTTGAGTTTTTTAAGGCAGTTATACAGCAGAGTTTTGATGTGCTTATATTCTAAAGGCATTTGTGGTTCTACTAAAGGGAAAGGTTTCGATAGTTTTAGGTTTTTAAGACAAAGTTGATCAGTCTGTCCTGTAATTCATAAGTTAACAAAGTTTAATGATATACAGAAATTCACAGTCGGTGAATTAAAAGTATTTTATGAGAGAAAATACCCATATCAAATTAAACAGTTCTTAGGTCTAGAAGCTATTACTTGAGCACGTCTGCAGCTGTCCTAGAAAAATACATTTAACAGTCAAACTAACGTTTTGTTTTCTTTCGATAAACTAATTTGAGAAAAATCGCAAAATATATGCCTATTTTTATATTCAAGGAATGGATAAGCATTCAACAACCAGCTGATTGGCATTGATAGAATACCTCTCATCAAACACACAAATCTAAACATCAAGTTGCCCTGTCTTTCTGTAATCTAGGTAAATAACTTTTTTTCAACGCTCCGGTCCAAGGCACGCGTTTTCTTGTGTTCAGCAAGCCGGGCGCACGGGCATTTGAAGCAGGATCACCTGCCTATTTTCCGACGGATGGCATTTGTTGATGTGCCTCGTGAGTCCGGGTGAGCTGTAGAAAGTGGCAGGGCAATACTTGCAGGGATACACCTGGGAGCAGTGCATGAGACGCAGGTGTCTCTCCTGGCTGGCCCTGTTAGGGAAATTCTCCCCGCAAACGGGGCAGAGAAGGCAGTCCACCGGGCTCAGATTCAGGGGACTTTGGTTTGGGTTTTCCTCTGAGGATGAGGTGGACACTGGCACCTGCTCTTCCACTCTGTCGCTGTTTTGAAACGCGTGGTCCTTGAACATTTTATTCTGCAAGGCTTGGTGTCCCAGAATATGTTTTCTTAGGTATGCTTGACGCTTAAATCTTTTCCCACAATATTGGCAGTCGTATAAACCATCTTCCGAGCCCGATTCAGACACACCTGGGCTTGGGGTGTCTCTGTCACTCAGTAGCTCGGCTCTTGAGTCTTTGGCTTCCTCCGGGATGGTTTTGACAGCGGGGTGCATTTTGGCCATTTCAGATTTGATTCTCTGGGTAGATGGTATCCCTGCTGCGCTTTGCGCTCTCGGTTTGTGCCAGCGCCGGTGAGAGGCGAGGTTAGCCGGGCAACTGAACATCTTATCACACTCAGGACACCTGTACTCAACTCTCACGATCCTAGAGCACTTGTGCTGGGCTAAAGAAAATGTGTCCGCGTAAGCTTCCTTACACAATTGGCAGACAAACTCTCCTAACGGCTTCCCGCCTGCCGATGTCTGCGTTCTGGGTTTAAAGTCGACAGGAGCCTCTTTGATTTTAAGACCAAGTACCGGAGACGTTGTCATTTCGTCTTCAAAATGCAGTTTTCTGATGGCTTTGGGTTTCTTGGATGCAGGTTTGCTCTTGCGCTCAGTGTCGGATGCGGGCCTCTTGGTACCGCCCCTGATGACTGTAGCCGGGATGCTGCTGGTGATGCCGCTGCGGTTGCTGTTGCTGGTGCCTATTTTCAAATCCACGGGGGCGAACAGGAGATTATCAAAGCTGCTGATGGAGGAAGATGTCGGGAATGACTCGGCAGATATTGGCGAGCCTAGATTGAAACTTCTCCCGTAATATGTTCTCTCATGGTCCTTGCTGATGGGCCGGGTGGGGCTGTAGAGGGCTTGGTACATCGCCTCGGGGTTGCCAAACTGAACCGCTTCAGCATCCAGCCTGGTGATCGGGGCGTCTGCTGCGATGTCCGGCGATGGGGCTGCACGGTCCAAACAGGACGGAACAGAGACAGGCGGAGATGAGTCCACCTGACTCTGAAAGTTTGGGATGTGATGCTCCTGCTCATACTCATCGGTACGAGTCCTATAGGAAACATGCGCTGATTTCTTGTTTCTTTTTACCAGGAATCCTTTGGGCATCTTTGCGAATGGCTGAAAAGCACTTTGGAGAGGTGGGCGAAGTCTCGGATGATATCCAGGTTTGTGGAATTACAGTCACACCGGGAGCCTCGGTTGCTATTTTATATTTTCGCTAAGCTATTGATCTCTGTGTTGCTGAAATGTTTTCGTCTCTAAGGCATAGCTGCACTCTTTTTATGCCGGAATAATGCTATTGTTCTCGCCCCTTGTTGCCGCATCTTCAACCAATCAGACGAAACGAAGATCCCAGTGGATTTGGATGTGGGAGTGGGAGGGTTCAAAGCTTGGGTTTGATGGATTTCGTTGGAGGATGTGCAGATAGCTTAGCAGATGTAGTTGCGGTTTATTACGTTAATGTGGGCGCTCGGTCCCTCCCCAAGAGAGGCACACGCCGGGCCCTCCTCTTTTTAAGGTCTGATGGTTCTCTATACAAATGCACACGTGCCACGGCTTTGTGGTTCTCCTTTGGGGGCCACTGAGCTGCCAAAAGGAAATGTCCTTCACTAACACAATCATCAGAGTTTACAATTAGGATGGGGACTGAAGAGGGGTGGGGGTGGGGGTCTGGTTGAGAAGACAATAAATAAGTTGCAAGGTGTTATTTGCATTTATAGAATAAAAGGCAAAAACATGAACATCTAAAACTTGGGCAAGTGATGTCAGTGTCAATAGTAAAGCAATGGGACACACATATTGTTGTATTGTGGCTTAAGGGGACCAAGGGACAACATATGTGCCAACTGTGTGTGACATTGGCATTGCCTATGGATATTTGATAAGAGAGTTACACAAATAAGGTAGGACTTCTTAAATAAACATTACTTGGTACGAATGTATTTATTTGGGCACGCGTCTGTCTCGGCAGTTTAACTGGAGTTATAAATCAGGAAATCAGACATCTCACTGCATACATAAGTAATAAGAAGGGCCTCTGGTCTTGGTACATAATAGCCACGTCTGCCCACGCTGCATATGCAGTTTTTGTTTGAAAAGCAATTTGACCTGTGAAATAGGACTCACGGCCAATCTGGCCCAGGGATAGGCGCGTGCTGTGTGTAATCAGCGCTCCAAACAAAGAGGGCCGCAGCCCGAATGTCAGCCCGCGCGCACCCAGCGCTTCTCGGGTTATTAAATCTGCACCCCTTTTCTAGAACACCTCTCCTGTCCATGTATGGCATGTGATATGGACGTCATGTGCAACGATATATAAACATAAAACAATTCTCTAACAATCACTGTTTGCAAACTGTTTTTGCTTGATATTGTCCCATTCTTGTTGAAATCATTTGAAACATAATTTTCCTAGTATTCTTCATTTTTGAAATATCAGTTGGCTTTAAAACGTTTATTCTAAACTTTAGGCTACATTTGGAATACATGATTGTCTCTTGTCTCCTGTCTTTAAATCAAGATTGGTTAAATCGATTCAATGAAGTCGCTTTTAGTTTCATGTAGGAGGCTATGATAAAATACTTTTTCAGCGAATCAGAATACGTCTTGCATGTTTCAATTCTTTGAGCATTGATTTCAAAAGGCAATGTAAATTAAGCAAACGTTGTGTTGTGTTTGTAGCCTACAAAGTCAAATTCTGTTTTTTTCAGATAACTTATTGTCAGTTTTGTGTATACATTAAATGTAAATGTAGGCCTATAGAATTTTACAGCCATCAGGTTTAGAGAGTATGCTTACAAGGCCGATAATCCACAGTAGCCTACTATAGGCCGCCTATGTGAATATTTTTTGTCTAATATGCTTGCCTGGGTTTCATCATAATATCTTCAAATGAATGAGCATGCGCCACTTGGCAGAGCGTGCGTTCTTTTTCTTTGCAGGGAAGAATGAATCTCCATCATCGGGTATTGGTCTCCTCATTTGCATAAAGCTGCCGTATGACCAAATCAAATAATTACACAATCCTTAGCTGAGACATACGCCTTTTGAATGGTTGGCTCTGGTCTGATGCGTTTTCACTTGCTTGAATACAAACCGTTAGCTTTGTGCAATTCACAATTTGTCTCTCTGAAATTATACACTTGGCAATGTTTTTGTACATTGAACATTAACGAGTTTAAAGAGAGTTTTTCTCCCCTTATCAGGCCGTATTGCTATAAACACTACAAATAACACTACAAAATATATGTTAGGTCTATGCTACAGGACAGTCACAATCACATTATAGGCCCGTTAACAGGTCATGTCTTTTGGCTATAGTCCGTGTTTTTTCGAGAACGTTTCAACTGGCAGTTATATTAGTCGTGGTTTGTGGGGCTAGACGCTTTGATGGCATTTTTAACAAGTTCCTTTTCCCCGTGATCATTTCTGGAGCGCGTGGGCCGGTGTGGTGGCCTTGGTTTCGGCGGACGCATGTGCTTGTTTGCTCAGTGGCGCGCCCTGCCCTGCGCGAGGGAAAACACTGAAGGATCGGAGCATCATTAGCATACAGCTGCCATTCCATCCTTCCTTCCATAATGTAAACTTCATCCGCCCCTAAATAGACCATCGTTAGAACCCGGTGCCCTACGCCCTACAGCACCCAGACTGATTTAAAGTTGGACAGGTGATCTTCTCTCTTAAATGTAAAATGAGGTTCAGTGTTGTGGGGAATCATTCATGTCCAGAGTTTCTGCAATGTTATTGCTATTCTTATGAGTAGCTGGTGTAGGCCTATTTAACAAAACATCATTCCTTAATGTGCTGCAAGTGGCAACTTTGAATAAATCACAGACAGAAATAAAATGTCAGACATTGTCATTTTTTTACAGCATGATGATATGGGCCTAAAGCATTTACTCAGAAGTAACCTCTTTCTGATTTCATTCATCTCAGACTCAGCTCACAGTCTGCCTATTTTATTGCACCACCTACAGGTGAAGTAAGGTTTCAGATCTTGAAGAAAGGGGGCTCACCCTGAATAACTGTTGGCTCCCTTTCTGGTCAAATCATTTTGGGTTGCCAGATACGAAACAGACTATAAAAAGGTCTCAAAATCTCTATCAAACCATATTTCTCTTCAGATTATCCCGCAGATATCCATTTCAAATTTGTCCATTAGCCCAGTGTCTGAATCTTACACAAACCCATCTTGCTCGAATGCTCCAATGATGTGACTTTAATTTGCACTCATCATGACATGGGCTTCATGAATGGCATTGTCAATCAATGATTGTAATGGATGAGCTGTTGGGCGCTGGTGCCTGTGTGTAATCTGATAAGAGGGAGGTTCCATTCAGCACCATGGACAGGGCTATTGAGGAATCTAGATTTAATCAGAGGCTGGGGTTTCTAAGAACCAATGCAGCAAGGCTTCTAGCTTTTGTCTCCTTGCAGATGGACAACATGTCTGCCAACATTTGACCTATTATATCCTGGAACAATAATTCTAAAGTATTTTCAACAATATATTACAATACCATCGATCTGAATGGTATGTCACTCACAGAATGCAACCGTCTGTATGGCCAACATTTTTGTGTTGGCACTCCTTACAGCACAATAGTAGCTACCATATAAAAATGGTTCCCTGAAACATGTGTCTCCAAGCCCTGGGGCATATTACATTCACTGATCTAAAGCATCAGAGAGCTGCTCAGAAATCACTCCAGTCTATTGGTTGTATTTCCCGCCAGAGCCTTGTCACCAAGCATGCCCTGGAATGTTAAATGCTAATTCACCTCTGAGCCACAGAGGTGGAAAAAGTGATTGTTCTATCTGGGCTGATTAAAATGTGCTGCCCTGTCTCTCCCCTCAGTGTTCACCTCTGTCATTCCCCACATTCATTTCTCTATTCATGAGTCAAACAACAAAGAGCAGGCAGGGCAGCTGTTGTATTACAGATAATAAGGACAGCAAGCGCCAAGATTCCCACTGCAGCTTTCCCCCTGCTCATTCAATTACCTGACAAGAGTTTGAGACACAGCTGCACTATGGAGGTGCAGAGAGGGAAATTGAGGTACACACGCGGAGGCGCACATACGTTGACATGCACACAGACATAGAGACACACACAGATGCTCTCCCTTTACCCATGACTGTGGATGTTCTTGTGTAAGAACATGATGACCTACATGGGGAACTACTGGATGTTGTTTTTTAAAGACTGGATTTATTTTTTGAAGACTGGATTTTGTTTTTTAAAGACTGGATTTTGTTTTTTAAAGACTGGATTTATTTTTTAAAGACTGGATTTATTTTCCGCTAAGAACAGAATGTAAGGTGATTTACATTCCATGTCATAAACAACCAACCATAATGACATTAGTGACTCAACGTACAGAAATTAAACCAGAAACATTGCTCAAATTGATTATTTTATGAGGTTACCCTTATTTTGGTGTAACTGTTGAATAAAAACAAGATGGCCGCTCAGAAACCTAATGGGCCACATCCTCCCTCGATTGACAAATGGAGCCTCAGAATCCACTCAGCTCTTCATCCTATTTCTCTTTTGTCCAGTGATCCAGGTGTCCATATAAAAAAACATCCACCATCATCCCATTTTATAGCATGCAAGAGAATCAGCTCACAGCTTGATACAATATACATTTACATAAACATTTTAGTAATTTAGCAGACACTCTTATCCAGAGCGACTTAGAGGAGCAATTAGGGTCAAGTGCCTTGCTCAAGGGCACACGGTTAGAGGATTCACGGAATCAGGAGGGAATAAGCAGGAAATCCGGAATCCTCCAATCAGGATTTCTGGAAAACTTTATGCAAAATTCCCCAGAACTTTGCAACCCTAGTAGGATAGCCTGAGGTCAGTCAGTCCCATCCATGTAATTTACCCTGAGATGGTTACTATACTTACCTTTCTTCTCATCTGAATACTTAGCATTCATTTCTCATTATGATTTACAGGGGAAAACCCACTATCATATGAGCCTAAATTACTTTTGTAGCTGAGAAAAGTATGAATGTTTTATGTTATTTAAAGTTTGTACTATTGTATTCATGTGACTGTTTATTTAGCGGTTTTGTTATGAATAATTTGTAAATCTGTTCCAAACTTGTAATACTTTTTTAATTAATTGATTTTCCCAGTAAGATGTTCTTGAATTAATGAGAAATGCAACAATAGATTAAATAATTTGAGAGGGAGACATGTAAGCCAATCCTCACACATGCACACAAAAACAAATGACTATGTGTGAAGAGTTTGCAATGTCACAGTTCCCTAACAAAGCTTTTCCAAAATTGAAACACTCCTCATTGAATGGCATAATTAGCATTCTGTCATAATTGTGCTGCTTCCTTGGTTATTAAACGATCCCCCTAATTAGTCACTATAATAGGGTTAATCAGACTCTGCTCATCACACTTATTATTTTCTCTCAGAAAAAAAGGGGGGGGAAAATGGTTAATTAATTATATCAGTCTTTTCATCAGCGAGGGTACCATACCTCCCTTCCAAATGATTATCATGTTGTAAATGGAAGTAAGGAGCAGGCCGGACCCAGACAAATTAATTAAGTCTTAATTATGCAGTGGGAGTTGGGAGTCGTTTGCATAATAAGCTAGATCAAATGAGATCAGTCATGGAGCGGCTGGTGGAGTTGCCACGCAGACTCACCCTCCGGATGCTCCGAGGCCCCCTCTACCCTTCTACCCCTACAGTCTCCACCACTAGATTTCTCTGTATGTACTCTGTGACCCTGTAGAGACCCTGTAGAGACTCAGTAGAGACCCCGTAGAGACTCTGTAGAGACCCTGTAGAGACCCTGTTGAGACTCTGTAGAGACCCCGTAGAGACTCTGTAGAGACCCTGTAGAGACCCCGTAGAGACTCTATAGAGACTCTGTAGAGACCCTGTAGAGACCCTGTTGAGACCCCGTAGAGACCCTGTAGAGACCCTGTTGAGACTCTGTAGAGTCCCCAAAGAGACTCTATAGAGACCCTTGAGACTCTGTTGAGACTCTGTAGAGACCCCGTGGAGACTCTGTAGAGACCCTGTTGAGACTCTATAGAGACCCTGTTGAGACCCCGTAGAGACTCTATAGAGACCCCGTAGAGACTCTGTAGAGACTAGGGTAGAGACTCTGTAGAGACCCTGTAGAGACTCTGTAGAGACCCCGTAGAGACTCTGTAGAGACTCTGTAGAGACCCTATAGAGACCCTGTAGAGACTCTGTAGAGACCCTGTAGAGACTCTGTAGAGACCCCGTAGAGACTCTGTAGAGACTCTGTAGAGACCCTATAGAGACCCTGTAGAGACTCTGTAGAGACCTTGTAGAGACCTTGTAGAGAGACCTGTCAGGGAGTTGGAACTGGTGTTGTGTGCTTACTCTGGTATTACCAGGGAGCTTACCAGTTCAGCTAGTTGGGATTCTGCTAGTATTAGATAGTGATTGTGTCCTCTGACCCTAACTCAATGGTAAAATAAAACCTAGTTTACTAGAAAGCCACTCTTCAAATGTATGTGATGACAATAATAGTGTCATTCTAGAAACATAGAATAGAATAGAGTGAAAGACAGAGACAATAGTCCAGAACAGTACTCAGCTAAGGAAAATCCTGTTAAGGCTGTTGTATTGGTGTGTTCCCCTGGTGTTCAGGACAGCCTGTGGTTTCCAGGAGGACAGATAGCTATCCCAACAGAGAAGTTGGGTTCCGTGCAGTGCCTTCTGATACTTCCTTCCAGGGCCAGCCAACTTGACCTGAGCACCATGCCTGGGACCACCTCTATTATCTACCAATGACAGAAGCCCATTGTTAGAGTGACATTACCAAGAAAATGCAGGGTCGAGGATGCCCCCCATCCATCTCTGTCTGGGGGCCGATTGATTTTGACTTGGGGTAGGAGGGATTCCATTCTTATGACTGATGGAGCGGACCCCTTTGACTGTCAGCACATGATGAGCATAGGCAGCGGTATGATGAGGGGTCAGGGCAGCTGGTGGGGGTAACAGGGGTTGGATGGGGGGGTTGCCAGTATCACAAGATTGAGGGGTGCCTGGACAAAGCGCCCCAACCGACCCCCTGAGTCTATCAGCTACCCTATCCATCACCCGCTTGCCTTGTGATTAGCCTAGCGTCCGCTAATCATTTCATCATCAGAGGGATATAATGGTTGTGACAATAGATGCAGGCTGACTGTGAGGTCCTGCTAGGAGTGTCAGCCCACGGGGCTAAGTGCCAGCAGTGAGCCGTATGCCAGCTGTATAGCGTATGTGCCCCTGTGTGCTTTCTGCCTGGGGTTTCTGACTCCTGAGACGGTGCATGCATGGCCAGATGCTAGGTAATATTTGTGTTTGAACAGTGGTTAACGGTCACACAAGGAAGAGGTCTATTGAGTTTGGGTATTCTGAAACGAACAGCTGCCTTGCTCAGTCCATGTAATCACTGCATTGCAATGGTGTTTTTGTGTTTCACAAAAATAAATTTTTCATTGAACATCTATTGCCATACACAACTTTAGAGGATTTTAAGAAAATGATATAAAGAAGATCTCTAAATCTCATTACACATGGCAGTGTTTCAGTTTGTCTCCTCGTCCTCCAGTGCTCTAAGAGTATGCCAGTGAGAGTATGACATTAGTGTTAACCGGAGGAGAGAGGCTGCCCCTGAAAAGTTGTTAAACCCACCGGCCTGCTCCAGCAGCTTAGCACCCTATTCAGCCTGAGAGGCCTCATTATAACCAGCTCTGGAGCTCCACACGGTATATGGTGTTGCTGTTCGGAATATGGTGTGACTGTTCGGAATATGGTGTGGCTGGTTGGAATATAGTGTGGCTGGTCGGAACATGGTGTGGCTGGTCAGAACATGGTGTGGCTGGTCGGAACATGGTGTGCCTGGTCGGAACATGGTGTGCCTGGTCGGAACATGGTGTGCCTGGTCGGAACATGGTGTGCCTGGTCGGAACATGGTGTGCCTGGTCGGAACATGGTGTGCCTGGTCGGAACATGGTGTGCCTGGTCGGAACATGGTGTGGCTGGTCGGAACATGGTGTGGCTGGTCAGAACATGGTGTGGCTGGTCGGAACATGGTGTGGCTGGTCGGAACATGGTGTGCCTGGTCGGAACATGGTGTGCCTGGTCGGAACATGGTGTGCCTGGTCGGAACATGGTGTGGCTGGTCGGAACATGGTGTGGCTGTTCGGAATATGGTATGGCTGTTCGGAATATGGTATGGCTGGTCGATACATGGTGTGGCTGGTTGGAATATGGTATGGCTGTTCGGAATATGGTATGGCTGTTCGGAATATGGTATGGCTGTTCGGAATATGGTGTGGCTGGTCGGAACATGGTGTGGCTGTTCGGAATATGGTATGGCTGTTCGGAATATGGTATGGCTGTTCGGAATATGGTATGGCTGCTCGGAACATGGTGTGGCTGGTCGGAACATGGTGTGGCTGTTCGGAATATGGTATGGCTGTTCGGAATATGGTATGGCTGTTCGATACATGGTGTGGCTGTTCGGAATATGGTATGGCTGTTCGGAATATGGTATGGCTGGTCGATACATGGTGTGGCTGGTTGGAATATGGTGTTGCTGGTCGGGAATATGGTGTTGCTGGAAGGATGTAGTGAGATGACCTTTGGGCTAGGAGTTTTTCGGTATAACATGACTTACCTGACCAGATTAAACTCTGGACTCTAGTCACAAATCAAGTGTGATTAATCTGTCTATAGTTGTGATATTATTATTATATAATAAACACACAAGTTAATATCTTTCAGTATATGTAAATATATCACAGTCAATGATGTATTAAATTGATGCTAGTACAGGTAAACAATTAGTCAGTAAACGCAATTCTGGTATGAAGGCACTACCAAACAGGGACAGTCTATTGCAGTGCTTGACTTGGGCAGGAGCTCACCGGAACTGAGTACCGGCACCACCAATTTTCTACGGCTTTAATTCCTACACCTCTTATAGAATATTAGCTAAAACGTATTGCAGCTAAATATAAATAGTACCATCACTCAAAATGAGTACTGGCACCTATTTCAGTCCAAGTCAAGCACGGGTCTATTGTAATAACAGGAAATGGTGTAACCTTTTCAGAGGCTACCCAGCCAACCAGGTGAGAGAAGGGTGAGTTTAGGAGTTCCAAGATCAGGATGCAGCAGGTAACCTGATCTGATGTTGACACAGAGTGGACAGGTGCTCTGAGTCTGACTGAACCCAATTCATATGTGCTGCTAGTAGACACAGGTCAGCCATTAGGCAACTAATTCAGACCTCTCCCCTCTGCCCTCCCTTACGAGTCTGGTTGCCATGATACCACATTACAGTAATGCAAGATGGCCTGGCTTAAAAAGGAAAACTCCATGTTTATTTACCTTATGTTCACAGTGGAGAGTTCTCTGAAACATGAATAAGCAGAAAGACTGGACTAGACGGTAACAACAACATAGGTTGAAACTGAAAATGGCTTGTTAGTCTCTTGTTTCTAATAACTATTGAATTAACTTGATTCACTTATTTTGGGACAGTTAAAGGGAAAACCTCCCAGCATTTTAATATGTTTTGTTTGCAGCTCAATAGGCCTACAAATAATTTATCATCATCATCCAATCATATTCAGAGCCATCAAAAAAGCAACCTGGTCTCAGAGAATTTCGTATTATTCTGTACATAAAACCTAGATACGCCATTTACTATATGATATGTTACGTTTGGTATGGTTACATTAGACAGATGGTTACTTAAGGCAAAAACAGAAGTAGGATGGTTGGTCGGGGTCGATGGATATACGTATATATCATCCATAGACACCCAAAGGTTGTGAGTTTGAATCTCATCACGGACAACTTTAGCATTTTAGCTAATTATCAACTTTTTAACTACTTACTACGTTTAGTTACTTTGCAACTACTTAGAATGTTAACTCTTCCCCTAACCCTTTTAGCTAACCCTTCCTCTAGCCCTTTAACCTAACTTGTAAACTTAACCCGAACCCTAACCCCTAGCCTAGCTAACACTAGCGTGCTGGATAACATTAGCCACTTAACTAGAATTCGTAGCATACCATATGGTTTGCAAATTCATAGCATATTGTACGTTTTGAAAATTTGGAACATATAATACAAATTGTAATTCGTAAAACATATCATACAAAATGGCCGATGGACATCCAGAAATTATAACATGCTATGCGAAACGGAACATATCATATTAAATAGAGTGTCTCGGATTTACGTAAAGAATAGTCCGAAATGCTCTGAGACCAGGTTGCAAAAAAGATTTAGTCTTGATGGCATAAATAGTTGATGGGATAAACCTTGACAATTGTCCTGATCAAATGTGCTTCCCTCTCCTTCCATGAACAGCCCCATGCCAAATAAAGGTTAACAGGCGGAGAGACGTGACATCTGCTGAGTCCTGATTGGCTGATGGGGATGCGATATGCTCACCTGTTATCCACACACCAGTGCATGGTAAACACTCCCAGTCCGACCTGTAGGAGAGCCCATCTGTTGCAGCGCATTAAAACCACCTTTTTAACAATGGCATCTGGGAAGGGAAAAGGGCAGATTGTGCCACAACGCCCAATAAAAACAGGCTATGCATGACATTTCGCTCCTAATACAGGACTATAGCTCCTCCCTGTACACTGCCCTTTACCAATAAAAGACTGGCAATTTCAAAGACTGTGGATTACTTTGTGTAAAACAGTCTGTTTTAGGCATGGATATCATATTTGTCTTTGTGGGGATGGGGGAAGATTATATCATTAAAGGCTTTGAAGGGGATGATTCTCATGTTGCTGTCAAATAAACTTCATGTGAACTAATAGCCAATAGCCTTTGTTACAAGAAGGAGAATATCATCCTATTCTTCATTTAGAGTTGACCCATTCAGAAAATCTTACGGTACAATAAAGTCAAACATTACTTTTAAGGGTGTAAGGACGGGCATTTACCCAGGTGCACAGTGTGTGTTTTGTTGACAACTGAATTGTAATTAATGTGGTCCTATAGGCTGAATGTGGGCTCTATTTTACCAAATCCAATGCAAATCTAAGTGCTGGCGGCAGCGCTTTTGGGACAGGGGTGTGCTATTTTCACAGCGGTTATTATGACCGCAATTACTGGCGGAGGTGTGAAAATGACAAGTTTTGATGAATAAACAATTTGTAGGTGTGAGGAGGGCTTGGCCACGCACTGACCAATCAAGGCATTCCATGGCTTAGTGCCACTTTCAAAATAACTGGGAAGTCGGAAAGACTTCAGTATGTTCAAGACAACTGGGAACTCGTGGAAAAAAACATGCTCGGACTGGGAAAATCGCTTTGAATGGTCATCCAAATCGGAATTCCAAGTCAGAAACCAACTTTCCGACCTGAAGATCACTGCCGTCATAATTTGAGTACCATACTACCGCCTGCAAGCGTTTGTCCCAAGTTCTGTAGGTTATTGACAGTCTTTGCGTTGCCATCAACTCCAATTCAGCTGGGGGCACTGGGGGCAGGAATATTGCAACCTGGACTCAGAGGTAGACATAACATAGTAAATGTAAATCCGGGACACTCCAATTAGTATGATATGTTACATTTCATATGATATGTATTAATCAGGACCTCAGACTAGGGTGAAGGTTAACCTTCCTACAGGACAACGACCCTAAGCACACAGCCAAGGCAACACAGTAGTGTCTTTGGGACAAGTCTCTGAATGTCCTTGAGTGGCCCAGCCAGAAACCTTACTTGAACCCAATTGAACATCTCTGGAGAGACCTGAAAATAGCTGTGCAACGACACTCCCCATCCAACCTGACAGAGCTTGTGAGGATCTGCAGAGAAGAATGGGAGAAACTCCCCAAATACAGGTGTAATCGCTGCTAAAGGTGCTTCAACAAAGTACTGAGTAAAGGGTCTGAATAATTATGTAAATGTGATATCAGTTTTTGAATACATTTGCAAACATTTATTTTTGCTTTGTCATTATGGGATATTGTGTGTAGATTGATGAGGGAAAAAAACAATTTAATCCATTTTAGAATAAGGCTGTAATGTAACAAAATGTGGGAAAAGTCAAGGGTTCTGAATACTTTCCGAATGCACTGTAGTTGCAAAGGAGCTAATTAGTAAAAATGCTAAAGTTATTTGAGATGAGATTCGAATCATTCAACTTTTGGGTTACTAGACGTTTGTGTTATATTCTTGGTTGTTAATCAAATTAAAAGAAGTGGGAAAACACATTTGTTTTATATGTTTCTAAATACGAGGTTTACGGGCACAAAAACCACATCTCTCTTGTTGCATGTGCCAATCAAACCAAATCAAATTTTATTTGTCACATACACATGGTTAGCAGATGTTAATGTGAGTGTAGCGAAATGCTTGTGCTTCTAGTTCCGACAATGCAGTAATAACCAACGAGTAATCTAACCTAACAATTTCACAACAACTACCTTATACACACACAAGTGTAAAGGGATGAAGAATATGTACATAAAGATATATGAATGAGTGATGGTACAGAACGGCATAGGCAAGATGCAGTAGATGGTATAGAGTATGGTATATACATATGAGATGAGTAATGTAAGGTATGTAAACATTATATAAAGTGGCATTGTTTAAAGTGGCTAGTGATGCATTTTTTTACATCCGTTTTTCCATTATTAAAGTGGCTGGAGTTGAGTCAGTATGTTGGCAGCAGCCACTCAATGTTAGTGTTGGCTGTTTTACAGTCTGATGGCCTCGAGATAGAAGCTGTTTTTCAGCCTCTCGGTCCCTGCTTTGATGCACCTGTACTGACCTCACCTTTTGGATGATAGCGGGGTGAACAGGCAGTGGCTCGGGTGGTTGTTGTCCTTGATGATCTTAATGGCCTTCCTGTGACATCGGGTGGTGTAGGTGTCCT
Organism: Oncorhynchus mykiss; assembly: GCF_013265735.2. NCBI lineage: Eukaryota > Metazoa > Chordata > Actinopteri > Salmoniformes > Salmonidae > Oncorhynchus > Oncorhynchus mykiss. The sequence goes on along the minus strand of NC_048583.1, from coordinate 46,965,666 downwards.
GGAGGGCAGGTAGTTTGCCCCCGGTGATGCGTTGTGCAGACCTCACTACCCTCTGGAGAGCCTTACAGTTGTGGGCGGAGCAGTTGCCATACCAGGCGGTGATACAGGCCGACAGGATGCTCTCGATTGTGCATCTGTAAAGGTTTGTGAGTGCTTTTGGTGACAAGACAAATTTCTTCAGCCTCCTGAGGTTGAAGAGGTGCTGCTGCGCCTTCTTCACCACGCTGTCTGTGTGGGTGGACCAATTCAGTTTGTCCGTGATGTGTACGCCGAGGAATTTAAAACTTACTACCCTCTCCACCACTGTCCCATTGATGTGGATAGGGGGGTGCTCCCTCTGCTGTTTCCTGAAGTCCACGATGATCTCATTTGTTTTGTTGACATTGCGTGTGAGGTTATTTTCCTGACACCACACTCCGAGGGCCCTCACCTCCTCCCTTTAGGCCGTCTCGTCGTTGTTGGTAATCAATCCTACTACTGTAGTGTCGCAAACTTGATGATTGAGTTGGAGGCGTGCATGGCCACGCAGTCGTGGGTGAACAGGGAGTACAGGAGAGGGCTCAGAACGCACCCTTATGGGACCCCAGTGTTGAGGATCAGCGGGGTGGAGATGTTGTTACCTACCCTCACCACCTGGGGGCGGCCCGTCAGGAAGTCCCATACCCAGTTGCACAGGGCGGGGTCGAGACTCAGGGTCTCGAGCTTGATGACGAGTTTGGAGGGTACTATGGTGTTAAATGCTGAGCTGTAGTCGATGAACAGCATTCTCACATAGGTATTCCTCTTATCCAGATGGGTTAGGGCAGTGTGCAGTGTGGTTGCGATTGCGTTGTCTGTGGACCTATTGGGGCAGTAAGCAAATTGGAGTGGGTCTAGGACGTCAGGTAGGGTGGAGGTGATATGGTCCTTGACTAGTCTCTCAAAGCACTTCATGATGACAGAAGTGAGTACTGCGGGGCGGTAGTCGTTTAGCTCAGTTACCTTAGCTTTCCTGGGAACAGGAACAATGGTGGCCCTCTTGAAGCATGTGGGAACAGCAGACTGGGATAAGGATTGATTGAATATGTCCGTAAACACACCAGCCAGCTGGTCTGCGCAGCCTCTGAGGACGCGGCTGGGGATGCCGTCTGGGCCTGCAGCCTTGTGACGGTTAACACGTTTAAATGTTTTACTCACGTCGGCTGCAGTGAAGGAGAGTCCACAGGTTTTGGTAGCGGGCTGTGTCAGTGGCACTGTTTTGTCCTCAAAGCGAGCAAAGAAGTTGTTTAGTCTGTCTGGGAGCAAGACATCCTGGTCCGCGACGGGGCTGGTTTTCTTTTTGTAATCCGTGATTGACTGTAGACTCTGCCACATACCTCTTGTGTCTGAGCCATTGAATTGCGACTCTACTTTGTCTCTATACTGACGCTTAGCTTGTTTGATTGCCTTGCAGCTACACTGTTTGTATTCGGTCATGTTTCCGGTCACCTTGCCCTGGTTAAAAGTAGTGGTTCACGCTTTCAGTTTTGCGTGAATGCTGTCATCAATCCACGGTTTCTGGTTTGGGAATGTTTTAATAGTTGCTGTGGGTACGACATCGCCGATGCACTTGCTAATAAACTCGCTCACCGAATCAGCGTATTCATCAATGTTGTTGTTTGACGCAATGCGGAACATATCCCAATCCACGTGATCGAAGCAATCTTGAAGCGTGGAATCAGATTGGTCGGACCAGTGTTGAACAGACCTGAGCGCGGGAGCTTCCTGTTTTAGTCTATCTATAGGCAGGGAGCAACAAAATGGAGTCGTGGTCAGCTTTTCCGAAAGGAGGGCGGGGGAGGGCCTTATATGCGTTGCGGAAGTTAGAATAACAATGATGCAGGGTTTTACCAACCCTGGTAGCACAATCGATATGCTGATAGAATTTAGGGTCTTTTTTTCAGATTAGCCTTGTTAAAATCCCCAGCTACAATGAATGCAGCCTCAAGATATGTGGTTTCCAGTTTACATAGAGTCAAATAAAGTTTGTTCAGGGCCATCGATGTGTCTGCTTGGGGGGGAATGTATGCGGCTGTGAGAAGAGAATTCTCTTGATAGATAATGCGGTCGGCATTTGATTGTGAGGAATTCTAAGTCAGGTGAACAGAAGGACTTGAGTTCCTGTATGTTGTTATGATCACACCACGTCTCGTTAATCATAAGGCATACCCCCCCCCCTCCTCTCTTCTTACCAGAAAGATGCTTTTTTCTGTCCGCGCGATGCGTGAAGAAACCAGGTGGCTGTACTGACTCCGATTGAGCCATGTTTCCGTGGAGCAAAGAACGTTACAGTCTCTTATGTCTCTCTGGAATGCTACCCTTGCTCGGATTTCATCAACCTTGTCAAGAGACTGGACATTGGCGAGTAGTATGCTCGGGAGTGGTGCACGATGTGCCCGTCTCCGGAGCCTGACCAGAAGAACGCTTCGTCTGCCCCTTTTACAGCATCGTTTTGGTTCGCTGGCTGGGATCCGATCCATTGTCCTGGGCAAAACATAGGATCCGCTTCGGGAAAGTCATATTCCTGATCGTAATGTTGGCGAGTTGACGTTGCTCTTATATCCAGTAGTTCCTCCCGACTGTATGTAATAAAACCTAAGAAAAAAATAAATACTGCATAGTTTCCTAGGAACGCGAAGCGAGGCGGCCATCTCTGTCGGCGCCGGAAGTTGAGTGCATATGGGCACTGTGCATCACAGCTGGATAGACTGAACTTCCATTGTCAAAATCCATGCCATAACCAACCATAAGACCAGCTTTCTGATGGTCTTAAATATCCACTCTAGTGCTTACTGAAATTTGCACGTTTTAAGAACAAACCTCAGATATTGCCACCCCTGCATAAGCGAGCTCATTAAAGACAACTAAATGACCAATCCTGATGCTAAGGTTGGAGAATAAAAGAGTGCCGGCTTTAAAGGTGCAATATGCAGAAATTGCTCTGCCCTTTCCTGGTTGCTAAAATTCTAGTAGTTTGCCTAATTTCAGTTTACATGACAAAATGAGCAAGCGATAGTGTAGAGAAGAATCACTGTACCATCTACACCGCTGTGAAATATGTTGTTTGAAGCTGGTGTACAAAACCCGAAAGTAAAAGACGTAAAAACAAAACTTAAATCAAAATCAAATTAATTTATATAGCCCTTCTTACATCAGCTGATATCTCAAAGTGCTGTACAGAAACCCAGCCTAAAACCCCAAACAGCAAGCAATGCAGGTGTTGAAGCACAGTGGCTAGGAAAAACTCCCTAGAAAAGGCCAAAACCTAGGAAGAAATCTAGAGAGGAACCAGGCTATGAGGGGTGGCCAGTCCTCTTCTGGCTGTGCCGGGTGGAGTTGATAACAGAACATGGCCAAGATGTTCAAATGTTCATAAATGACCAGCATGGTCAAATAATAATCACAGTAGTTGTCGAGGGTGCAACAGGTCAGCACCTCAGGAGTAAATGTCAGGTGGCTTTTCATAGCCGATCATTGAGAGTGTCTCTAGAGAATTGAAAACAGCAGGTCTGGGACAGGTAGCACGTCCGGTGAACAGGTCAGGGTTCCATAGCCGCAGGCAGAACAGTTGAAACTGGAGCAGTGGCACGGCCAGGTGGACTGGGGACAGCAATTAGTCATCATGCCAGGTAGTCCTGAGGCATGGTCCTAGGGCTCAGGTCCTCCGAGAGAGAGAAAGAGAATTAGAGAGAGCATACTTAAATTCACACAGGACACCGGATAAGACAGGAGAAATACTCCAGATATAACTAACTGGCCCTACCCCGACACAAACTACTGCAGCATAAATACTGGTGGCTGATACCCCCGGACAGGGCCAAACAGGAAGGATATAACCCCACCCACTTTGCCAAAGCACAGCCCCCACACTACTGGAGGGATATCTTCAACCACCAACCATCCTGAGACAAGGCCGAGTATAGCCCACAAAGATCTCTGCCACAGCAAAACCCAAGGGGTGGCATCAATCCAGACAGGGAGACAACGTCAGTGACTCAACCCACTCAAGTGACGCACCCCTCCTAGGGACGGCATGGAAGAGCACCAGTAAGCCAGTGTCTCTGCCCCTGTAATAGGGTCAGAGGCAGAGAATCCCAGTGGAGAGAGGGGAACCGGCCAGGCAGAGGCAGTTCGTAAAGAACATGAAACAAAAATAGCAGCCATAGACCACTTCTTAGGCTTGCTTTCAAATAGAATGTTAGATCTATAACTCACATTTCAATGTGAATTTGGTCCTGTCACCCAAAAAGTTACATAATGCAGCTAACAGTTCGAGATTGAAAACTAGCATGCGTTTGACAATTGCGCTGGAGTAACACCAGTCGAAAATAGAGTACTTTAAAAGCCGAAAATAGAGCACTTGTCAAATAGACTGTGGAATTGTACCTGTAATGGCCGTTGGTGGAAGAAGGTGAGGACCAAGGTACAGCGTGGTACATGTTCATCATTTTAATGGTAAAGCTGAACACTATACAACAAGCAACAAAAGAACAACAAAAAAGTTCCATCAGGTGCAAAACACACTAAACAGAAATGAACTACCCACAAAACTCAGGTGGGAAAAGGCTACCTAAGTATGGTTCTCAATCAGATAGACAGCTGCCTCTGATTGAGAACCACACGGCCAAACAACAAAGAAATCCAAAACATAGAAAATGAACATAGAATTCCCACCCTAGTCACATCCTGGCCTAACCAAAATAGAGAATAAAAACCTCTCTATGGCAAGGGAGTGACAGTACCAAAGACTTGTCATTGTAGAACTGTGTCCTCTTGTGTTAGATTGTTTTTTCAGAATAAGTTCAATGTGTGTAGATGTTGGACACACTAATGATCACTGTTCAGTCAGTATACGTTGTACAATCAAATTCTAAAGTTAAATATCACACAACTCATTTCAGCCTCATCTCATGGTAAATCTAATCCTCAACCTTGTAGGCTAAGCCTAGGTGCACTGAGTTCGGTCTGATATGTCAGCTTCCTGCATTTACTCACACACACAGAGCTGTACATTTCAGTGTAGAGAAACACACTGTAACATTCAGATACACACAAAACAAGATAACAAAGATGGCCGTGTCTGTCAGTGCAGGGGATTCTGAAATCATTGAGGTTGAAACAAACCTTTCTGAGGATTCGGCAAACTACTTCAATATGAAGATAAACAGAGCAAAAAAAAGAGAGGCAGTCCAAAAATCAGGTAAGAGAGCAATTGCACTTTAGCCTACACAATTGTGTTTGTTGGCTGCTAAGATGGGAAGGTGAAATATTTGAACCACAGTTCTTGCATCCCCAAAGCTTTCTTGCTATAGAAGGTCCAGATTCGCTAGCTTTGTAAAATGGATGTGCGTTGTAATATTTTCCAATACATAGCTGTTCTTTCTTCTTTTCCTTGTATTTGTGTCAGTATTGATTTCATTGTCAAAAAATAAATGAAGACTAAAAACCATGGGCTGGTTGCCCAGACACAGATTTAAAGACCTGGATTAAAAATGTGAATATCCTTTGTTTTTTAGGTGAAATACTAGGTATAATCTGGGTCTGGGAAACCGGACCTATGAGTTTTTGAAGTCAGTAACTCCACTCCAACGATGTTCACTGATATATGGGCTGTGTCCCCAAATGCCACCATATCCCATATGTGGTGCATTACTTTTGACCCAAGCTCCATGTGCCCTGGTAAAAAGTAGTGTACTACATAGAGAATAGGGTGCAGTTTGGGGCGCAGCCAGGTTAAATGTGTGTTGTTCCTCAGGTCCTGCAGGTAAAATGCTCTATATACTGGTTGGTGTCAGCTTTGGGCTAATGTGTGTTCTGCAAGTCACTCTGAACATCTCCTTGCGTCTTGCCCACTGTGAGTTGAATTACTTATGTTCATAGTGCGCTTTTAGAATGATACACTCTATAGCTAGATAGCAAAATTAAGACATTAAAATATACAAATTCATTAAGCAGGACAGTAATGTGGAATGTAACCTTTCTGAAGTTCTCAAATAAAAATCATACATTCTGTCCACTGATTAAATAAGAAACACACAGCTTCTTTCAGCAAACTCAACCACAGTTTCTCTGTCTTATTCCAGCTAACTTCTTGGAGGAACAGATAAAATGGTTAGAGACCAGTTATAACAACCTTACTGAAGAGAAAAAACAGCTACAGATCAGTTATAACAACCTTACTGAAGTGAGAAAAACGCTACAGATCAGTTACAACAACCTTACTGAAGAGAGAGACAAGTTCACTGAGCTGGGTGAGTAATAAAGTGTCAAGTGTGTGCGTGTCAGTGTTAAAGACCTTTCTTCTGAAACTTGTCAGTCTATTCATGTTCAGAAAAATGAATGCTATTCCATGCGAGAAATTGCCAAGAAACTGAAGATCTCGTACAACGCTGGGTACTACTCCCATCACAGAACAGCAAAAACTGGCTCTAACCAGAATAGAAGGAGGAGTTGGAGGCCCCAGTGCACAACTGAGCAAGAGTACAAGTACATTAGAGTGTCTAGTTTGAGAAACAGACACCTCACAAGTCCTCAACTGGCAGCCTCATTAAAATGTACCCACATAACACAAGCCTCAACGTCAACAGTGAAGAGGTGACTACAGGATGCTGGCCTTCTAGGCAGAGTTGCAAAGAAAAAGCCATATCTTTGTCATTATGGGGTATGTTGAGAATTCTTTTTTTTATTCAGGCAACAAAATGGGGAACAAGTCAATGGGTATGAATACATTGGACACAACTACTATTGTTCTCAACTTTCTGTGTACTTGCTTTTTATTTGTCATCTGTTAATATTGAAGTCAATAGGATTTATTTTTTTAATATACAGTTGAAGTATATTACACGTAGGTTGTGTAACCTACACTTAGGTTGTACACTTAGGTTGAAGTCATTAAAAATAATTGTTCAACCACTACACAAATGTCTTGTTAACAAACTATAGTTTTGACAAGTCGGTTAGGACATCAACCTTGTGCATGACACGAGGAATTTTTCCAACAATTGTTTACTGACAGATTATTTCACTTATAATTCACTGTATCACAATTCCAGTGGGTCAGAAGTTTACATACACTAAGTTGACTGTGCCTGTAAACTGCTTGGAAGATTCCAGAAAATGATGTTATGCCTTTAGAAGCTTCGGATAGGCTAATTGACATCATTTGAGTCAATTGGAGGTGTACCTGTGGATGTATTTCAAGGCCTACCTTCAAACTCAGTGCCTCTTTGCTTGACATCATGGAAAAATCAAAAGAAATTAGCGAAGACCACAGAAAATAAATTGTAGACCTCCACAAGTCTGATTCACCCTTGGGAGCAATTTCCAAATGCCTGAAGGTACCATGTTAATCTGTACAAACAATAGTACGCAAGTATAAACACCATGGTAACACGCAGCCGTCATACTGCTCAGGAAGGAAACGCATTCTGTCTCCTAGAGATGAACGTACTTTGGTGCAAAAAGTGCAAATCAATGCCAGAACAACAGCAAAGGACCTTGTGAAGATGCTGGAGGAAACAGGTACAAAAGTATCTATATCCACAGTAAAACGAGTCCTATATCGACATAACCGGAAAGGCCGATCAGCAAGGAAGAAGCCACTGCTCCAAAACCGCCATGAAAAAGACAGACTACGGTTTGCCACTGCACATGGGGATAAAGTTCGTACTTTTTGGAGAAATGTCCTCTGGTCTGATGAAACAAAAATAGAACTGTTGGAAATAATGAACATCGTTATGTTTGGAGGAAAAAGGGGGAGGCTTGCAAGCCGAAGAACACCATCCCAACCGTGAAGCACGGGGGTGGCAGCATCATGTTGTGGGGGTGCTTTGCTGCAGGAGGGACTGGTGCACTTCACAAAATAGATGGCTACATGAGGAAGGAACATTTTGTGGATATATTGAAGCAACATCTCAAGACATCAGTCAGGAAGTTAAAGCTTGCTCGCAAATGGGTCTTCCAAATGGACAATGACCCCAAGCATACTTCCAAAGTTGTGGCAAAATGGCTGACTCAGGTACACCAGCTCTGTCAGGAGGAATGGGCCAAAATTCACCCAACTTATTGTGGGAAGCTTGTGGAAGGCTACCCGAAATGTTTGACCCAAGTTAAACAATTTAAAGGCTTTGCTACCAAATACTAATTGAGTGTATGTAAAAGTCTGACCACTGGGAATGTGATGAAAGAAATAAAAGCTGAAATAAATCAATCTCTGTATTATTATTCTGACATTTCACATTCTTAAAATAAAGTGGTGATCCTAATTGACCTTTTTACTCTGATTAAATGTCAGGAATTGTGAAAAACTGAGTTCAAATGTATTTGGCTAAGGTGTATGTTAACTTCCTACTTCAACTGTATATATTTTTTTTCTTCTTTTTACCCATTTTACCCATCTTGAATCATGCATTCCTGCTTGGACATGTTAGATGTTAGAAACAAGATATTTATTGAATAGCCTACCATCTCAGTAGTCCATTACACAGTCTAAAGCAGAACGCGGGATGTTCCCCAATGCTGGAAGGGGGGCCTCGAGTGAAAAAGTTTGGGAGCCCCTGGTCTAAATATATTTTCTATTGAGTGACGCCAACTGAAAAAGTTGGTGGCACTGGGGAAAATGTTAGAGACCTGTCAAGGGGTGTGATTTTTAATCTAGAATAACTACTAATTTGGCTGTTGGGAAGAAAATTATGCGATAGAATGTTATGCAGAAAAATATGTTGGTAGTACAAGGCTATGGTAGTTGGCTAGTTGGTAGTACAAGGTACAAAGCTATGTTTGTGCAAATAGAAATCAGTGATTTATGTTTACTATAGGCTAATGAAGCAATCAAAATGTGATGTGACTAAAATATGACTAAAAATAAAGGGCATTAAGCTAAAATGGCCCACTGTTTTCATAATTTTGATAATAACTAGACTAAATCATTATTCAAATGACAAAAAAGTGGCTAACACTGAATTATATTTTAGTCAAAATTAGTAAGATTAAACTAAATCTAAAAAAAAAGAGTGCTAAAATGAACACTGGTGTGTGTTGGATCAGCTAATAGCTCATGCACACTCCAGCTGGTAGAAAGCACTTTCATGTTTTCATATTTTCTCCTGATCTCTGTGTGAAAGAATGGAGGACGTTTAACACCAGCTTGTACTACGTCTCCAACGACTATAAAACTTGGGAAGACAGCAGACAGGACTGTCTGAAAAGAGGAGCAGACCTGGCAGTCATAAACAGCGAAGAGGAACAGGTGAGTGAGTGAGTGAGTGAGTGAGTGAGTGAGTGAGTGAGTGAGTGAGTGAGTGAGTGAGTGAGTGAGAGAGAGAGAGAGAGAGAGAGAGAGAGAGAGAGAGAGAGAGAGAGAGAGAGAGATTGCCTGTTGTCAGTTCAGACCTTCGAGGTTCAAACCAATGATCCTCAGGCTACAGGTCTCATCAAAACGTCCCTGCATTCCGTGAAGTTGTATCATGACGTAACTGTTGCTTTCTTTCTTCCAAGGTGTTTATCAGTCAACTGAACACCAAGCCCTGGATAGGTCTGACTGACAAGGATTCTGAGGGGACCTGGAAATGGGTGGACGGAACCCCACTGACCACAGCGTAAGAGATCGTAACGGTTTCTCATAACATCATTTTTTAAACGTATTATTAAACCATTGCTTGACCAGACTCCGGCACGGTCAAAGTATTTTTAACACATGATTTGGGATGAGTTGAAATGTAACATCAGTATGGTTTGTAGGTTTTGGTCTACTGAAGAGCCTAATGATCGAGCTGTGAATGGAGAGGACTGTGTCAGCCTTTATTACCATACCCAGCCTGTATTGAAGAACTGGAATGACCTAGCATGCAACACAGAATTTATGTGGATCTGTGAGATTGTAAATGGCTGATCCACAGACAAACAGACACTCAGATTCTGTAAATACACACATGCAGGGAGACACACACACACACACACACACACACTACACACACACTCACTCACTCACACACACAGCTTTGACTTTTTAGGAGGTAAGAATGTATACACACCCTTAGAGATAGCTTTTTTCCCCATGTATTCTTGTTTCTTGTTTATAATACATGAATTACAGATGTTATTTGGCATTTTAAGTATTTGCTTTACTGTTATTAGCCGTTACTGGATTGCATTCACTGTGGAACCATTTTCACAAGTATGTGGTACATTTCCATAACTCAGAGTACAAAACTCCAAACTGGTCACACTTGTAACGGAGCCGGTCTTTCATTAAAAACCTCTCATTGTGCATTCATTTGGATTGTAAACATCTCTCACCACATAACCATTGATTCAACATATACGTTTATTGTGAAATGTAATGAGAAGATTGGTTTAATCACCAGATCACAACATAATGATACAGTATCTTTTTAATTGAGTCGTTTTAACTACTAGTTAATGCAATAGCAAGCATTGCAAGATACGTGTTTCAAATGGACCTTAGAAGTGCTGATAGTAATATGCTACAGTTCTGTAAGTTACAGTAGATTACACAGTTTTCACATTAGGCAATACACTTGCATTTCCCCAACAAAATTGACAGAAATGCGTAGTCAAGGGTGTGGTCAATGAAGACATCCTCAACAATCAGTCATGCAAAAAAACATAGGTGTACTGTCTGTAATCAAACGGAAGAAATGAAATGCAACAAATTAAATGAATGAAAATGAAACATAGCGGTTAGCAAGCGTTAATTTGCATCAAACAGGGTTTTGTGCATTTGGCCATAAATTCTCATCCAAATCACAGTGAATTGTTCATGCACCTCGGGAAAAATATTTTGTCATGGTGAATCCAAGCTTGACATTGGTCTGCATTGATGTTGTCGCATGCCTCATCCATTATCAATAGAAAGGGTGGCACGCTCATGGGGATGGTGATCGTACACCTTCCACCTCCATGCTGCAAAGAAATCCTCAATACGGTTGAGGAAGGAGAGTTTTGGGACATGTACTGTATAGGGTCACGAATTGAGGATGGGCCCGTAACCATGCCTGAACCACCTCTGCATTGTGGAACCTGACATTCTACCACACAATGACATAAGTTAATCCTTCCCCTTGTTAGGCCTGCTCAATTTCATTGAGAAACACAATGAGGTGTGCAGCTTTGTAGGATACAAGTAATGGCCTACGTACTACCACACCATCTTCAGAGATAACTGCGCGCATGGATATGTGTCCAGGCACTTGAACTTTGTCCAGGCACTTGGACAATCGCCCGTTGGCCAATGAGGTTCCGCACACGGCGCCGAGCATTCATCTTCATCAACAAAGACATACAGTGCATTCGGAAAGTATTCAGACCCCTTGACTTTTTCCACATTTTGTTAGGTCACAGCCTTATTCTAAAATTGATGAAATAAAAACATTTCCTCATCAATCTACACACAATACTGTAATGGGTGTGTGCTGGTGGCAGGGAAGTCAGGTTCAGGAGAATGAACTTGGTATAAACGGAGTCGTTTAATAAGTGCTCACAAAACTCCGAAGACCAAAATATACTAAATAATAATAGTGGGCACAAAACCAGTCGCACACCAGAACATAACTTGCACATAACATACAATCAAATAATCACTGACAAGGACATGAGGGGAAACAGAGGGTTAAATACACAACATGTCATTGATGGGATTGGAACCAGGTGTGAAGGAAGGCAAGACAAAACCAATGGAAAATGAAAAATGGATCAACGATGGCTAGAAGGTCGGTGACGTCGATCCCCGAACACCGCCTGAACAAGGAGAGGGACCGACTTTGGCAGAAGTCGTGACAAATACCACATAATGACAAAGCAAAAACAGGTTTTTAGACTTTTTAGCAAATGTATTTAAAAAAAAATCTGTTTATAGCAAATGTATAAAAAATAAAT